>NW_028139028.1:0-308185 GCF_964270905.1 Leucopleurus acutus | reverse complement strand
AGAGACATATAAATCCATAGGTTTTAAGATTCTTACTACTCAGGTATATTCTTAGCCGTTTAATATGGGGTGTTGAGTCCACTTCGTTGAGCAAGGAGTAGCTCTTGTCTATTACATATTTGGCTTATGGAACGGTATCTGTGCTAATTTCAATCTCTGGTTTTATGCACCACCCCAACTCACCTTTCCACTTAAGCAAGCATAACTTGGGTTTCTACTTTTGAGACCCTGTTCTGTTTTGTAATTCAGTTCCTGTGTAGCCAAGTTTACATTCCGTATATTAGTGATACCTTATGATATTTCTTTTTCTGTGTGACTTATTTCACTTAGAATCATCGTACCTGAATCCACTCATTATGCTGCTACGGGCCTGATGACATAGATTTCATTGCTGAGTGATATTGCATTGTACGTAAGTTCCACAACTTCTTTATCCATTTTTCGCTTTCTGTGATATTGAACTTGTAAGGTAAATGAGGTTCTTGTAAACAGAGCCGTCCCAAACTTTGGGGTGGCTGTGTCTTTTTGATTTTAATTTCCCTAAGCTATAGGACCATATGTGGAAGTGCCCTAGGCTCTGTTGCTTTGTTTTTTAGATGTTTCAGGAAAAACCATATACTTCTCCAGAGTGGGTGTTGGCAATTTAAATCCCGCCCATCAGCATAACAAGGCTCCCAGTTCTCCATGGCCTGTCCTGCCTTTCTGGATTTTACACTTTTTTCAGATGGCCCTTTTGACCGGGGGGCAGTGAGACTTCATTGTAGTGCAGATTTCCTTTGCAAGCTTGCTTGGTTGGCCAAAAAGGACGTATGCGTTTTTTCCTGAATATATTCAGGAAAAAACGCATACGCCCTTTTTGGCCAAGTGCATCATTGTGGACATTCTGCCTCTTTTCCTATGCTTTACATGCAATTCCAGTCTACCTCCTGAAATCGGTTTCCTGCAATCCTGCCCCGCTTTCAACTCCTCTTGGCAGCCTTCCTTCAATATATTTTAGGACGATAGCTGTCATTTATAACTCTGCCGGTTTGTGAATTACAGTGCCCCTGAGTTCCTTCCTTCAACTCGCTTTCTTGTGAGCTGGCTGCAACACCGCAGGATTGTTTCAGGCCCTAGTGTGCTTCTGGCATGCCACGCTGAGCCTTTGGTTAATTCTTCTTCCTGGTGGGAAATGAGAGTTAAATTTACCCTTCCAGACACCTCCACCTAGTCTCTTATTGGATCTCCCTATTCCTGTTCATCTTACGCAGAAATTGCAAACTCGGCCAAACAGGAGGTTAAAGGCACTCACTCTCCAAGTGGGGAGAGTGTTAGTAAAGCGTCTGGAATGTTGCACCCGAGTACCAGGGGACGAAAACTGAGACACATTTGAACACGTTTCCCGATCACACGGTGGATCATACTCTGGGTTCCACATGCATGTTTAGCTGAAGGAAGAATCCCTTAAACCTGGAGAGTTGAGACCCATGGAATGGGTACCATGCAATATGATTTCAAAGGGTCTGCATTTGCTCACCTAACCTCACCAATCCTATCACTGCTGCGTTTATGCCGCTGTACACACGATTGATTCTCTTTTGGAGACATATAAATCCATAGGTTTTAAGATTCTTACTAGTCAGGTATATTCTTTGGCCTTTATTATGGGGTGTTGAGTGCACTTCGTTGAGCAAGGAGTAGCTCTTGTCTATTACATATTTGGCTTATGGAACGCTATCTGTGCTAATTTCAATCTCTGGTTTTATGCACCACCCCAACTCACCTTTCCACTTAAGCAAGCATAACTTGGGTTTCTACTTTTGAGACCCTGTTTTGTTTTGTAATTCAGTTCCTGTGTAGCCAAGTTTACATTCCATATATTAGTGATACCTTATGATGTTTCTTTTTCTGTGTGACTTATTTCACTTAGAATCATCGTACCTGAATCCACTCATTATGCTGCTACGGGCCTGATGACATAGATTTCATTGCTGAGTGATATTGCATTGTACGTAAGTACCACAACTTCTTTATCCATTTTTCGCTTTCTGTGATATTGAACTTGTACAGTAAACGAGGTTCTTGTAAACAGAGCCGGCCCAAACTTTGGGGTGGCTGTGTCTTTTTGATTTTAATTTCCCTAAGCTATAGGACCATAAGTGGAAGTGCCCTAGGCTCTGTTGCTTTGTTTTTTCGATGTTTCAGGAAACACCATACACTTCTCCAGAGTGGCTGCTGGCAATTTACATCCCACCCATCAGCATAACAAGGCTCCCAGTTCTCCATGGCCTGTCCTGCCTTTCTGGATTTTACACTTTTTTCGGATGGCCCTTTTGACCGGGGGGCAGTGAGACTTCATTGTAGTGCAGATTTCCTTTGCAAGCTTGCTTGGTTGGCCAAAAAGGGCGTATGCGTTTTTTCCTGAATATATTCAGGAAAAAACGCATACGCCCTTTTTGGCCAAGTGCATCATTGTCGACGTTCTGAGTGTTTTCATATGTTTTCAGTGCAATTCCTGTCTACCTCCTGAAATCGGTTTCCTGCAGTTCTGCCTTGCTCTCAGTGCCTCTTCATAGCCTTACCTCAATATACTTTTGGAAAATAGTTGGCCTTTATAACGCTGCAGGTTTTTGAATTGCAGTGGCCCTTAGCTCCATTTTTCAGCTCTTATTTTTGTGATCTTGCCTCATATCCACAGGATTTCTTCAGGACCTATTCTTCTTCTGGGACGCCTTGCTCTGCCTTTGGTTAATTCTTCCTCCTGATGTGAAATTAGAGTGACATGTGCCCATTGAAACCGCTACAGCTATTTTCTCACTGGTTCCCCCTATTCCCATTCATCCTCCGCACTAACTGCAGACTGTGCGATACCGGAACTTCAAGGCATTGACTCTCCATGTGGAGATGTTGTTAGTAAAGTGGCTGGAATGTTGATCCGGAGCCCCAGGAGAGGAAAATGAGGTGCATTTTAGAAACCTTTCCCGATCATATGGTATACCATCCGCTGGATTTCCCATGCATGGTTTAGCTGTAGGAAGATTCCCTTCAACTTGGAGTGTTGGGACCCTTGGAATAAGTAGCATGAAGTATTGCATTAAACTTTCGGCAGTTGCTCACCAAAGCTCTCCAATCCTTTCAGCCCCAAGTGTCCAGCCTTATGTCTTATCCAGCTGTGGGTTTATATGTGGTCATTCCAGGTTGCATCACAGCCCCTGAGCGAATTTTGTAAGAATTTTTCTCTCTTTCATTGTTTCTGCGTTTTGGTTTTAAAATTTATTTCTATAATGGGGTTTAGCTCATTTTCACTGCTGTGTTTGTGCCGCTCTGCGCACACTTGATTCCCTTATGGAGATATATCAATACATGGGTTTTAAGATTCTTATTACTCAGATATATTTCTCTGTGGTGTATAGGGTGTGTTGAGGCCAGTTCATTGAGCGAGGTGTAGATCTTGTCTGATACCTATTTGGTTTATTGAACGGTATCTGTGCTAATTTCAAACTCTGGTTTTATGCATCACCCCACCTCTCCTTTCCCCTTAAGCTGACATAAGTGTGTTTTCTAAATGTGAGACACTGTTCTGTTTTGTAATTCATTTTTTGTGCAGCCATATTTATCCTCCCTCTATAAGTGATATCTTATGATATGTTTCTTTTTCTGTTTGACTTATTTCAAGTAGTATTATCGGACCTCAATCCACTCTTTATCCTTCTACTAGCCTTATTACATTGATTTCATGGTGAAGAGATATTCCATTGTACATAAGTACCACATTTTCTTTATCCATTGTTCTCTTTCCTGGGATATTTAAGGTGTACTGAAGTTGAGGTTCTTGTAAACAGAGTAGCCCTAAACTGTGGTGTGCTTGTGTCTTGTTGATTTTTAGACTTCCCTAGATATACTCCCGTGATTGGAAGTGCCCTATGCTCTGTCGCTCTGTTTTTTAGATGATTTAGGAACCACCATACACTTCTCCAGAGTGGCTCTCGGCAGTTCACACACTGTCCATCAGCGTATAAAGGCTCCCTGTTCTCCATGGCCTGTCCTGCATTTCTGGTTTTTACAATTTTTTCGGATGGCCCTTTTGACCGGTGGGAAATGAGACTTCTTTGTTGTGCACATTTGCATTGCTTGCTTGCTTGCTTGCCCATAAAGTGCGTATGCGTTTTTTCCTGGATATATTCAGGAAAAAACGCATACTCCCTTTTGGGCCAACTGCATCATTGTCGAAATTCTGCCGCTTTTCATGTGCTTTAAAGGCGAGTCCAATCTATCTCTTGAAATCTGTTTCTTGCAATTCTGTCTTGCATTCAGATCCTCTTCTTTGCCTTACCTCAACATATTTTTGGACATTAGTTTTCATTTATAACTCTGCAGGTTTGTGAATTGCAGTGACCCTGAGCTCCATTTTTTAAGTTGCTCTTTTGTGAGCTGGCCTCAAAACCGCAGGATTGCTTCAGGCCCTATTTTGGCTCCGGCGAGGCGGGCTGAGCCTTTTTTTAATTCTTATTCTTAATGGGAAATTAGAGTGACATGTGCCCGTCCAAACCCCTACAACTATTCTCTCATTGTTTCCCCCTGTTCCCGTTCATCCTCCTCACAATTTGCAAAATGTGTGAAACAGAAGTTTAAATGTGCTGATTCTCTAAGTGGGGAGATTCTAAGTAACGTGGCTGGAATGATGAACAGGAGCACCAGGAGAGGATAAATGAGGTGCATTTTAGACACATCTCCCGATCACATGGTGTACAGTCCTCTGGGTTTTCCATGCATGTTTTAGCTGTAGGAAGATTCCTTGAACCTGCAGATTTGGGACCCATTGAATGGGTACCAGGTAGTATTACTTTAAAGGGTGTGCATTTCCTCACCCAACCTCACATTTCTCTTAGCGCGAACAGTTTCCAGCCTTATGTCTCATCCTGCTGTGGGTCTAGATGTGTTCAATCCATGTTGCATCACCGTCCCTGAGGAAAAGTTGTAAGAGGTTTTCTCTGTCTCTCTGTCGTTTATTTTTTTCAATTTATTACTATATTGGTTACAGCTGATTTTCAAAGCTCTGTTTCTTGCTGCTGTACATCCACTTGATTCACGTACAGAGAGACATCAATAAATTCTTTTTCAGATTCTTACCAGTCATAGATATTCTTTTCCGGTGACTTGAGTGTGCTGAGTGCAGTTCTTTTAGCTACCGTGTAGGCCTTGTTGATTATCAGTTTGGTATTTGGAATGGTATCTTTGCTAATCTCAACCTCCTGGATGATGCCTCACCCCTCCCCACCTTTCCCGTTTAGCAGCCTTACGCATGTTTTCTACATATTTGACTATGTTTTTGTTTTGTAATTTATTTCATGTGTAGCCATTTTGGATTCCACCTTTAAGTGATATCTTATGATATGTGTCTTTTTCTTTTTGAATTATGTCACTTAGAATGATCATACGTAACTCCTCCGGAGTTGTTACAACTGGCCATATTTCATTGATTTCCAGGCTGAGTAATATTCCACTCTACATAAGTACCACATCTCTATCCATTTTTTCCCTCCAGAGACATTTAAGTTATATCCTAGTCGAGGATCTTTTAAACAGAGAGGCAGTAAACATTGGGGTGCCTGTGTCCTCTCGATTTTTGTTTTTCCCAAGATATACGCCCATGAGTGCAAGTGCCCTATGCTCTGTAGCTCATTTTTTAGATGCTTTAGTAAACACAATACACTTCTCCAGAATGGCCGTTGGCAATATACATTTCCACTATAAGCCTCACAGGGCTCCCTCTTCTCCTTGCCCTGTCCTGCATTTCTGGCGTTTACACTTTATGAGGATGGCTCTTCTGACTGATGCGAAGTGATATCTTTTGTAGTATTGATTTCCAGTGCCCACCTGTTCGGTTGGCTAAAAAAGTGTATGCCCTTTTCTTGAATATATACAGAAAAAAACGCATACAGCCTTTTTGGCCAACTGCAATGTCGGAAATGTTCAGCCCCTTTTCTTGTGCTTAATGGCGAGTCCTTTCTACCTCCTCAAATCCCTTTCCTGCCATTCTCCGTTGCTTGCCAATCCTTTTCTTTGACTTTCCTCAAGACATTTTTCAGTGATAGATATTTTCAACTCTGCAGTTTCGTGAATTTTACTGCCCCTGAGTTCCATTGTTCAACTTGTGTTTATGGGAACTGGCCACAAAGCAGTGGGATTTCCTCAAGCCCTATACTGTTTCCATGGGCAACCCTAGCCTTTGGTCAATTCATCTTCCTGATTGGAAATTAGAGTGACATGTGCCTGTCTGAACACCTAGGACTTGTCTCTCATTGTTCCTCATCCTTCCGCTTCATCCTCTGGACAAATTCCAAACTGTACGCAACAGGATGTTGACAGTGTTGACATCTCCAAGTGGGGAGACTGTTAGTAAAGACGCTGGAGGGGTGAACCCGAGCACCAGGAGATGAGGAGATGAGATGCCTTTTCCAAACTCTTCCCGATCAGACGGTATACCATCCTCTGGATGTGACAGACATGTTTTAGCAGTAGGAAGAGTCCCATTCATGTAAGGAGAACACCAGGGCTTTTTCAAAATCAGTGTCTCCCCGAAACCCAAACTGGGGAGTTTTTTAAGCTACGGCTACACATATGTTCATTAAGGGCCTTGGGAAGTAGGCAGAGTCCAAACTTTAGATGACTGAAGTCTTCAGGGTCAGAAGCACTCACCACCGGCTTCCCTTAGGTTACACTTTAACTGTCATTGATAGATGATGTCAATAAAAATATCTGTTCTTTTTCCGATTATTTCCCCTTATAGGTTATTGCACAATATTGAGTGTAGTTCCCTGTGCTATACAGTAGTTCCTTGTTGATGATCTATTTTATACATAGCAGTGTGTATGTGTTAATTCCAAACTGTTAATTTATCCCTCCTCCCACCTTTCCCCTTTGGTAATAATAAATTATAAGATTTTATACTTCTCAGAAATGGGGGAGCTGAAAGAGAGGTATCATTTTCAATGGAAAAGCATTTAAAACAAGATTGAAGCTTTAACCAAGATTATTAGATGTACATCCTTGGAAAGAAATCACTTCATTTCTCTAATATTGACCTGACAAATAAGACAAACCTTTTCACTGAACTTGCTTATAATAAAGTGATGGAAATATCAAATGGAAGTGTTAGAAACATCTTATTTTACCCGAGCCTTATAAACTGTTCTATGTTAACTACAGTTTGGCTCACACATCTGTTCATTGAAGTTACAATAGTCTCAATTTCTGTTACTGATCCTCCAGAGTGGACCCCAACAAGGGTCCCCCTGCCCAGTGTCATTGGGGCCAACAGATCGAGACTGAGTTTGGTTCCCAAGCAAAGGAAACTTTATATTTTCATCAGAGAATGGAGAGGTGAGAGCATGCACTACCCCGTGGGCTGTGGGCTGGGCTGCTGTGTAGAGATCCTGTCAGAGTCAGTGAGAGGGAGGGGGTGGAGCTCTCAAGGGCCGGGTTGGCTGCAGCTCAGGCTCTATATCTCGGAGTCTGCACTGGGCCCCAGGAGCTGAGGTGTCGACCCAGCCATTCTGCACCAGGAAATCTGGTCTGAAGTGCCGGGTGTGGAACCTCTGCATGCGGGACCCTAGGAGCACGTGAAATTAGACAAAGCACAAAGGATAAAAAAGGTCAGACTTGACTTTATTGCCCACATTCTATTTTTATCTCCCAGGGATTTTTAATGGGCTTTGCTGGGGACAAACCCCTCCTCTGCCTTTTGTCCCGTTCCTCATTCTTGGAGTGCTGAGGGTGCAGACCCTTCTTCTGTAACTGCTGAGTGCTGAGTTGGGAGCCCTCATACCAGGGGACGAGGGTCAGAACTTCTCCCCAGCAGCCTCCAGGTGACGTTGATTGGCCCCAGGACCCCTGCCTCCCTGCTCGTCCGCCTGAGCACCAGCATTGGAAGTGTTATAGATTCTAATGACCTTTAAGGGTCCAGGAAAGAGATGTGCAGAGACGCTGTGGGGGCCGGTTTCACCCCGCCCCACATTTGTTCGGCCACCTTAGGCTGACCGTTTCTGCCAGCCTAGATGCTCTGACCAGTAGTCTGCTCTTTCTTCAATTAGGCCCCTGAATTAACGTAAAAACAGCACCAGGTGTCAGAGCCCTGCCCGCTCAACTCCCAGACAGTCCAGGGTCAGTGGTGATCGAGGACCATGATGGCCACTGAGTCAACAGCCTTTTGAAGTAAACAGGAGTCCAGCCGGTCTTATTGGCCACCATCATCACGGTGTCTGTAGGCTTTTCTATGGTGACAGTGTGATATACGGTTCCCCCGCCAAGATTATTAGCTCCCCTCCGGGTGCAGGAAGTCCTGCAAGCAGTAGTCTACTCCTTCGGGACACACTATTGTTGTTTTATGAGAGAAACTCCAGGTCAAGTGATGTTCACATGAGTCGTCATGGTGCCCTGTTGCCCCCGGTTATCTCTCTGGATGTTGGAGTTGGAGGGCCTCCTCACTCGAGGTCGGTGTGCCCACGGAGCGAACCCTGCAACTTCAGGGCATGGTTGGTGATTAGGATCACCACGTGGGGTCCTTTTCCCTTAGGAGGGAGGTGGCCTTTTGGGCTGCTGATTTCCAGGTTTTTAGATACCGCCAGTATCTTGGCCAGATGTGGCAGTGGGCCAAGCCCCTTGGTGACTGTAGTTTATCCTACCTGGATGGCATTCTTGCGTTGTTCCATTTCAAGTGGTCCCAGTTTTTGCACTAATTCTCCAATGGCGATTCACCTTTCACCGGGAATGGAAAGGTCAAAGGGTTTAGCTCAATTAGGGAGTTCCAGGGCAAGGGTCTGAATTGACTGCTCTTTCCATTCTTGAAAGGCCACTTCTGGATTCTGTTCCAAAGGATCATCATCTTTTCCTTTCAGTGTTTCATATAGAGGCCCAGCTAGTAGACTGTAGTTAGGGATCCAGAAGCAGCAAACCCTGGCCTCCCCAGGAACCCCTAAGCTGTCTTCTAGTTTTAGAAAGGGGTAAGGCTGCAAATGGTTTCTTCCCTTTCCTGGGATGGGCTTCTCTGACCTTGTGTGAGAATGAAGCCCAGGCAGGTCACCGCAGTCTGTGATATTTGAGCTTTTTCTTGGACAACTTCTATCCTTTATTGGCTTGGTAGTTCAGAGGCCTCCTTAGTAGGGCTGGCGATCAGAATGTCGTCTGCATATTGAAGGAGGGTTTCCTTTTCCAGAGGTAGAACTTTTCGGTCTTTAGCTAAGCTTTCCCCAAAGATGGTGTGGGAATTTTTGAACCCTTGGGGCAAGACGGCCCGGAAGTATTGTTTTAGTTGTATGTTGAGTCCTGCCACTCACAAGCCAAAATTTCTTGTGACTCTGGGACTAATGGAATACAAAAGAAGGCATCATTGAAGACTAATACAGAATACCATGTCCTGGTGGTTGGTAGAATGACCAGCAGGGTGTAGGAATCAGGAGTAACTGGAGGTATATCCTCGGTGGCTTCACTGACTGTCCTGACATCCTTTACCAGGTCCCCAGCAGCCCATGGGGCTCTCGTGGTCAGGCCAATCCCAGGATATGAAGCTCTCCTGGGCAGGTACCCCACCCCCAACCCAGCCCACGGGGCTCTCATGGTCAGGCCCCTCCCAGGATACAGAGCTACCCTTGCAGGTACTGTGGCAGGGCTGGGCACACAGGAACCGTGCACATAGCCCTCATTGAAGAGCACCCCCAGCTCACCTGTCGCTCAGAGCTGACACAGAGCACCTCAGAGCAGGACTTGAACTAACAAACAGCAGCTCCGACAGGTCTGTGACCCTGGGCATCACTCTGTGTGGCCTCCCTCCACCTGGTCTTCCAGAGACTTCCACTGCACCCAGGGCACCAGGCCTCTGTCTCCAACCACCACCCACCCCTCCTCTCCCTGACTCCTGGGTTCGTCTCATTAGGAGAGGGTTTTCTTGAAGTTGTCTCCCACTCATGGGCCAGATAAAATGATTAGAAAACAAGCCAAAGCTGCAGCCCCTTGTCTATCCTGACTCTCAGGAGCCCACACCTGTTCCTTGGACCTGGCCCGTTCAGCAAGTTCCATTTTCTGCAACTGTGAGCCCCTGAGGGGTGATGATTGGCTACCTGGGCAGCCTTACCATGCCGGCCAGCCCTCCCCAGGTGTGCCTGGGTTGAGATCAATATAAATACCACTCCAGGCAGCAAAAGCCCCTGCAGCTGTGCCTGACGCCATTTTCTCTGCCCTGTCAGCAGTCTCGGGGCTGGGCTGGTGGGAGGGAGTGAGAGGCCACGGCTTTGTGGGTGGCCCAGTGTGAGTGGGGCTCTGCTGGACTTTCTGCAGCAGTTGCCAGGCTGCCACCTGCTAAAGAAGAGGATGTGTCACCCATACCTGCTGCTGGAATTTCTCCCTGGGCAGAGGTGAGGAAGGAAAAAAGCAGTGGGGGCAGGGACAGGACGGGTATCTCAGGCAGGGAAATGGAAATCTTCCAGAAGAGCACCCAGGGCCAGGACCATCCTGGCTGGCCTGCAGGCACCAAGTCAGCTGGCATGCTGTCACTCGTGTGGCTCCATGGCCCTTCCTCTAGGCTTTCAAGTCCTTGTATATATTCAGGTGTTTTACCTGGGAAGGGTGGGAACAGTTCAGCAGCAACTGGCCTGGGGCTCAGCTCACGTTTACTCACAGATGCCTCGGCACGGTGCCCCAGCTTTGCAATGAGGACGCTTGTTGTGTGGGGGCTGCTGGCTGAATGGGAGACGATTCCCCACCACTGACCAACTTCAGAATTGTTTACAACTGGAGCAAGTGCCCTGATACGGTTTTCCTCTGAGTAACTGGTGGGTTCTGTTTTTTTTTTCTCTTTTTCGTTTTTGGTTCAAGGTAGATTTTATTCCTCTTTTTTGTATTTACAGATATAAGCATGGAAATAATTTATTCATATAAATACATGTATGTGAAGGGAATAATTGTTTTTTCTGTTTTATTTTTTAAATTTTATTTCTTTTTAATTTTGAATTTTATTTTATATTTTTATACAGCAGGTTCTCATTGGTTATCTATTTTATACATATAAATGTTTACATGCCAATCCCAATCTCTCAACTCCTCCCACCACCACCCCTCCAAGAGCTTTCCCCCCTTGTTGTCCATACGATTGTTGTCTACATCTGTTGCTCTATTTATGCCTTGCAAAACGGTTAATCTGTACAGTTTTTCTAGGTTCCACATATATGCATGAATATACAAGATTTGTTTTTCTCTTTCTGACTTACTTCACTCTGTATGACAGTCTCTAGATCCATCGACGTCTCTACAAATGACCCAATTTCATTCCTTTCATGGCTTAGTAATATTCCATTTTATATATGTACCACAGCTTTATGCATTCGTCTGTCTGTGGGCATTTAGGTTGCTTCCATTACCTCGATATTGTAAATAGTGATGCAATGAACATTGCGGTGAATGTCTCTTTTTGATTTATGGTTTTGTCTGAGTATATGTCCAGTCCTGGGATTGCTGTATCATATGGTAATTCTATTATTAGTTTCTTAAGAAACTCCATATTGTTCTCCATAGTGACTGTATCAATTTATATTCCCAACAATAGTGGAAGAGGCTTCCTTTTCTCCACACCCTTTCCAGCATTTGTTGTTTGTAGATTTTCAGATGATGCCCATTCTAACAGGTGTGAGGTGATACCTCATTGTTGAGTCCATTTCGTTGAGCAAGGGGTAGGTCTTGTCTATTACATATTTGGCTTATGGAACGGTATCTGTGCTAATTTCAAACTCTGGTTTTATGCAGCACCCCAACTCACCTTTCCCCTTAAGCAAGCATAAGTTGGTTTTCTAAACTTGAGACCCTGTTCTGTTTTGTAATTCAGTTCATGTGTAGCCAAGTTTACATTCCGTGCATTAGTGATACCTTATGATGTTTCTTTTTCTGTGTGACTTATTTCACTTAGAATCATCATGCCTCAATCCACTCATTATGCTGGTACAGGCCTGGTGACACAGATTTCATTGCTGAGTGGTATTGTGTTGTACATAAGTACCGCAACTTCTTTATCAATTATTTGTTCTCTGGGATATTTAACTTGTACTGTAGAAGAGGCTCCTGTAAACAGAGCCGTTGTAAATTTTGGGGTGGCTGTGTCTTTTTGATTTTAATTTCCCTAAGCTATAGGACCATAAGTGGAAATGCCCTAGACTCTGTTGCTTTGTTTTTCAGATGTATCAGGAAACACCATACACTTCTCCAGAGTGGCTGTTGGCAATGTACATCCCGCCCATCAGCATAACAAGGCTCCTTTTTCCCCATGGCCTGTCTTGCCTTTCTGGATTTTACACTTTTCTCAGATGGCCCTTTAGACCGGGGGGAAGTGACACTTCATAGTAGTTCGGATTTCCATTGCAAGCTTGCTTGGTTTGCCAAAAAGGGCGTATGTGTTTGTTCCTGAATATATTCAGGAACAAACTCATACGCCCTTTGTTGCCAAGTGCATCATTGTCGATGTTCTGCCTCTTTTCCTATGCTTTAAATGCAATTCCAGTCTACCTCCTGAAATCGGTTTCCTGCAATTCTGCCCCGCTTTCAAGTCCTCTTCGCAGCCTTACTTCAATATATTTTTGGACGTTATCTGTCATTTATAACTCTGCAGGTTTGTGAATTACAGGGCCCCTGAGCTCCTTTCTTCAACTCGCTTTCTTGTGAGCTGGCCGCAAACCCGCAAGACTGCTTCAGGCCCTAATCTGCTTCTGGCAGGGCACGCTGAGCCTTTGGTTAATTCCTCTTCCTGGTGGGAAATGAGTGTTAAATATGCCCGTCCAGACACCTACCTCACTCTCAACCCCTTGGTGATGTGGGTCCTCTGGTTTGTGGCCACTTTTGCTGGGTTCCTCACCTTTCGATGATGTGGCCCCACTAGTGTGAGGACACTCCTGCTTGGTTCTCATCCACGTGGTTATGTGGACCCCCTGGTGAGAGTCTGTTCCTGGCTTTGTTCCTCACCCACCTGTGAGGGAGACCCTCTGCTGATAGGTCACCCCTGCATGGCTGGCACACATTGCCTTGGTGAAGTCAGCCGTGTGGTGGCAGTTGGAGCGTGCTGGGAATCTCTTCCCCCCGGTGATGAGGGCCCTCTTGCGTCAGGCCCTAACTGCTGGGCTCACCAACTTTTCTTAGTGAGCCCAGTGATGCTTTGGCACTCCTCTTAGGATCCCATCTCCATGGGGATGTGGGCCTTCTGCTCTGAGGTCCCAACGGCTGGGTTGTTCACATTTTCATGATGTGGGCTCTCTGGTGTTAGTTCACAGAAGCCTGGATCCCATAGCCTCTGTGCTCTTGGCTGCCTGCTGGGAGGTTCCAACTGCTGGATTCCTCACTTTTTTAATTTTTTGGGCCCTCTGTTGTGAGGATCCTCCTGCCTGCCTCACTCCCAGCCCCTTCGTGATGTGTGTCGTCTGGTTTGAGGCCACATGTGCTGGGTTCCTCACCTTTTGATGATGTGGGACCAATGGTCTTAGGAGACTCCTGCCTGGTTCACATCCCCTTGGTGATGTGGGTCCTCTGTTGAGAGTCTGATCCTGGCTGGGTTCCTCACCCATCTGTGAGGTAGGCCGTCTGATGTGAGGTCACTCTTGCCTGGCTTGCTCACCTCGCCTTGTGGACATGAGCCCTCTGGTGGCACTTGGAGCCTGCTGGGAGCCTCCTCTCCTCGGTGATGAGGGCCCTCTGGCATCAGGCCCTAACTGCTGGGCTCCCCAACTTTTCTTAGTGAGCCCAGTGTTGCTCAAGCACTCCTCTTAGGTTCCCATCCCCATTGGGAAGTGGGCCTTCTGCTCTGAGGTTCCAACGGCTGGGTTGATCACAATTTCATGATGTGGGCTCTCTGGTGTTAGTTCACTGTGGCCTGGATCCCATAGCCTCTGTGGTCTTGGCTGCCTGCTGGGAGGTTCCAACTGCTCGATTCCTCAACTTTTGTATTCTATGGGTCCTGTGTTGTGATGCTCCTCCTGCCTGCCTCACTCGCAACCCCTTCGTGATGTGGGTCTTCTGGTTTGAGGCCACATGTGCTGGGTTAGGCAACTTTCAATGATGTGGCCCCACTGGTGTGAGGACACTCCTGCCTGGTTCCCATCCCCTTGGTGATGTGGGCCTTCTGGTGACAGTCTTATCCTGGCTGGGTTCCTCACTCTTCTGTGAGGTAGGCCCTCTGCTGTGAGGTCAATCCTGCCTGGCTGGTGCATGCCACCTTGTAGACGTGGGCCCTCTGTTGGCAGTTGGAACCTGCTGGGAGTCTCCTCCCCTCAGTTATGAGGGCCCCCTGGCATCAGGCCCTAACTGCTGGGCTCCTAACATTTTCTGATATGTGCTAAGTGGTGCAAAGCCACTCCTGCCAGGTTCCCATCCCAATGGGGATGTGGGCCTTCTGTTCTGAGGTCCCAACAGCTGGGCTGCTCACAGGTTCATGATGTGGGCCCTCTGCTGTGAGTTCACTGCGGCCTGGATCCCATAGCCTCGGTGCTCTGGGCCACTTGCTGGGAGGTTCCAACTGCTGGATTCCTCAACTTTTATATTCTATGGACCCTGTGTTGTGAGGCCAGTCCTGCCAGCCTCATTCCGAACCCCTTGGTGATGTGGTTCCTCTGGTTTGAGGACACATGTGCTGGGATCCTCACCTTTCGATGATGTTGTCTCACTGGTGTGGGGACACTCCTGCCTGGTTCCCATCCCCTTGGTGATGTGGGCCCTCTGGTGAGAGTCTGATCCTGGCTGTGTTCCTCACTCTTCTGTGAGGTGGGCCCTCTGCTGTGAGGTCACTCCTGCCAGGCTGGCACACATCACCTTGGTGATGTTGGCCCTCTGGTGGCAGCTGGAGCCTGCTGGGAGCCTCCTCCTCTCGGTGATGAGTGCCCTCTAGCGTCAGGCCCTAACTTCTGAGCACCCCACGTTTTCTGATGTGAGCCCAGTGATGCCAGGACACTCCTGTCATGTTCCCATCACCATGGGGATATGGGCCTTCTGCTCTGAGGTCCCAATGTCTGGGTTGCTCACAGTTTCATGATGTGGGCTGTCTGGTGTTAGTTCACTCTGGCCTGGTTCCTCTAGCCTCTGTGCTCTGGGCCGCCTGCTGGGAGGTTCCAACTGCTGGATTCCTCACCTTTCTTATTTTTGGGCCCTCTGTTATGAGGCTCCTCCTGCCTGCCTCACTCCCAGCCCCTTGGTGATGGGTGTCCTATGGTTTGAAGCCACATGTTCTGGGTTCCTCACCTTTAGATGATGTGGCCCTACTCATGTGAGGACACTCCTGCCTGGTTCCAATCCATTTGGTGATGTGGGCCCTCTGGTGCGAGTCTGATCCTGACTGGGTTCGTCACACTTCTCTGAGGTGGGCCCTCTGCTGTGAGGTCATTCGTGCCTGGTTGGCACACATCGCCTTGGCGACGTCAGCCCTCTGGTGGCAGTTGGAGCCTGCTGGGAGCCTCCTTCCCTTGGTGATGAGGGTCCTCTGGCGTCAGGCCCTAACTGCTGGTCGCTCAAAATTTTCTGATACGTTCTCAGTGGTGCGAGGACACTCCTACCAGAATTCCATCCCCATGGGGATGTGGGCCTCCTGCTCTGAGGTCCCAATGGCTGGGTTGCTCAGTTTCATGACATGGGCCCTCTTCTGTGAGTTCACTGTGGCCTGGATCCCATAGCCTCGGTGCTCTGGGCCGCCTGCTGGGAGGTTCCAACTGCTGGATTCCTCACTTTTTTATTCTATGTGCCCAGTGTTGTGAGGCTACTCCTGCCTGCCTCACTCCGAGGTCCTTGGTGATGTGGGTCCTCTGGTTTGAGGACACATGTGCTGAGTACCTCAGCTTTCGATGATGTGGCCCCACTGATGTGAAGACACTCCTGCCTGGTTCCCATCCCCTTGGTGATGTGGGCCCTCTGGTGAGAGTCTGATGTTGGCTGGGTTTCTCACCCTTCTGTGAGGTGGGACCTCTGCTGTGAGGTAACTCCTGCCTGGCATGCTCACGTTGCCTTGGCAATGTGAGCCCTCAGGTGGCAGTTGGAGCCTGCTGGGAATCTCCTCCCCTCAGTTATGAGAGCTCTGGATAAAACACATATGCCCTTTTTTGCCAAGTGCATTATTTTCCAAGTTCTGTCTCTTTTCCTATGCTTTAAGAGCTACTCCCGTGTACGTTCTGAAATCAGTTTCCAGCAATTCTGCCCCGCATTCAAGTCCTCTTCGCAGCCTTACTTCAGTATAATTTTGGATGATAGCTGTCATTTATAACTCCGCAGGTTTCTGAATTACAGTGCCCCTGAGCTCCTTTCTTCAACTCGCTTTCTTGTGAGCTGGCCGCAACACCGCAGGATCTCCTCAGGCCCTAATCTAGTTCCAGCATGGCACGCGGAGCCTTTGGTTCATTTGTCTTCCTGGTGAAAATGAGAGTTAAATTTGCCCGTCCAGACACCTACAGATAGTCTCCCATTGTTTCTCCTTATTCCTGTTCATCTTCCGAATAAATTGCAAACTGGGCCAAACAGGAGGTTAAAGGCACTGACTCTCCAAGTGGGGAGAGTGTTAGTAAAGCGTCTGGAATGTTGCACCCGAGTACCAGGGGACGAAAACTGAGACACATTTGAACACGTTTCCCGATCACACGGTGGATCATACTCTGGGTTCCACATGCATGTTTTAGCTGAAGGAAGAATCCCTTAAACCTGGAGAGTTGAGACCCATGGAATGGGTACCATGCAATATGACTTCAAAGGGTCTGCATTTGCTCACCGAACCTCACCAATCCTATCACTGCTGCGTTTATGCCACTGTACACACGCTTGATTCTCTTTCGGAGACATATAAATCCATAGGTTTTAAGATTCTTACTAGTCAGGTATATTCTTAGGCGTTTAATATGGGGTGTTGAGTCCACTTCGTTGAGCAAGGAGTAGCTCTTGTCTATTACATATTTGGCTTACGGAATGGTATCTGTGCTAATTTCAATCTCTGGTTTTATGCAGCACCCCAACTCACCTTTCCCCTTAAGCAAGCATAAGTTGGTTTTCTACATTTGACACCCTGTTCTGTTTTGTAATTCAGTTCCTGTGTAGCCAAGTTTACATTCCGTGTATTAGTGATACCTTATGATGTTTCTTTTTCTGTGTGACTTATTTCACTTAGAATCATCGTACCTGAATCCACTCATTATGCTGCTACGGGCCTGATGACATAGATTTCATTGCTGAGTGATATTGCATTGTACGTAAGTACCCCAACTTCTTTATCCATTTTTCGCTTTCTGTGATATTGAACTTGTACAGTAAACGAGGTTCTTGTAAACAGAGCCGGCCCAAACTTTGGGGTGGCTGTGTCTTTTTGATTTTAATTTCCCTAAGCTATAGGACCATAAGTGGAAGTGCCCTAGGCTCTGTTGCTTTGTTTTTTCGATGTTTCAGGAAACACCATACACTTCTCCAGAGTGGCTGCTGGCAATTTACATCCCACCCATCAGCATAACAAGGCTCCCAGTTCTCCATGGCCTGTCCTGCCTTTCTGGATTTTACACTTTTTTCGGATGGCCCTTTTGACCGGGGGGCAGTGAGACTTCATTGTAGTGCAGATTTCCTTTGCAAGCTTGCTTGGTTGGCCAAAAAGGGCGTATGCGTTTTTTCCTGAATATATTCAGGAAAAAACGCATACGCCCTTTTTGGCCAAGTGCATCATTGTCGACGTTCTGAGTGTTTTCATATGTTTTCAGTGCAATTCCTGTCTACCTCCTGAAATCGGTTTCCTGCAGTTCTGCCTTGCTCTCAGTGCCTCTTCATAGCCTTACCTCAATATACTTTTGGAAAATAGTTGGCCTTTATAACGCTGCAGGTTTTTGAATTGCAGTGGCCCTTAGCTCCATTTTTCAGCTCTTATTTTTGTGATCTTGCCTCATATCCACGGGATTTCTTCAGGACCTATTCTTCTTCTGGGACGCCTTGCTCTGCCTTTGGTTAATTCTTCCTCCTGATGTGAAATTAGAGTGACATGTGCCCATTGAAACCGCTACAGCTATTTTCTCACTGGTTCCCCCTATTCCCATTCATCCTCCGCACTAACTGCAGACTGTGCGATACCGGAACTTCAAGGCATTGACTCTCCATGTGGAGATGTTGTTAGTAAAGTGGCTGGAATGTTGATCCGGAGCCCCAGGAGAGGAAAATGAGGTGCATTTTAGAAACCTTTCCCGATCATATGGTATACCATCCGCTGGATTTCCCATGCATGGTTTAGCTGTAGGAAGATTCCCTTCAACTTGGAGTGTTGGGACCCTTGGAATAAGTAGCATGAAGTATTGCATTAAACTTTCGGCAGTTGCTCACCAAAGCTCTCCAATCCTTTCAGCCCCAAGTGTCCAGCCTTATGTCTTATCCAGCTGTGGGTTTATATGTGGTCATTCCAGGTTGCATCACAGCCCCTGAGCGAATTTTGTAAGAATTTTTCTCTCTTTCATTGTTTCTGCGTTTTGGTTTTAAAATTTATTTCTATAATGGGGTTTAGCTCATTTTCACTGCTGTGTTTGTGCCGCTCTGCGCACACTTGATTCCCTTATGGAGATATATCAATACATGGGTTTTAAGATTCTTATTACTCAGATATATTTCTCTGTGGTGTATAGGGTGTGTTGAGGCCAGTTCATTGAGCGAGGTGTAGATCTTGTCTGATACCTATTTGGTTTATTGAACGGTATCTGTGCTAATTTCAAACTCTGGTTTTATGCATCACCCCACCTCTCCTTTCCCCTTAAGCTGACATAAGTGTGTTTTCTAAATGTGAGACACTGTTCTGTTTTGTAATTCATTTTTTGTGCAGCCATATTTATCCTCCCTCTATAAGTGATATCTTATGATATGTTTCTTTTTCTGTTTGACTTATTTCAAGTAGTATTATCGGACCTCAATCCACTCTTTATCCTTCTACTAGCCTTATTACATTGATTTCATGGTGAAGAGATATTCCATTGTACATAAGTACCACATTTTCTTTATCCATTGTTCTCTTTCCTGGGATATTTAAGGTGTACTGAAGTTGAGGTTCTTGTAAACAGAGTAGCCCTAAACTGTGGTGTGCTTGTGTCTTGTTGATTTTTAGACTTCCCTAGATATACTCCCGTGATTGGAAGTGCCCTATGCTCTGTCGCTCTGTTTTTTAGATGATTTAGGAACCACCATACACTTCTCCAGAGTGGCTCTCGGCAGTTCACACACTGTCCATCAGCGTATAAAGGCTCCCTGTTCTCCATGGCCTGTCCTGCATTTCTGGTTTTTACAATTTTTTCGGATGGCCCTTTTGACCGGTGGGAAATGAGACTTCTTTGTTGTGCACATTTGCATTGCTTGCTTGCTTGCTTGCCCATAAAGTGCGTATGCGTTTTTTCCTGGATATATTCAGGAAAAAACGCATACTCCCTTTTGGGCCAACTGCATCATTGTCGAAATTCTGCCGCTTTTCATGTGCTTTAAAGGCGAGTCCAATCTATCTCTTGAAATCTGTTTCTTGCAATTCTGTCTTGCATTCAGATCCTCTTCTTTGCCTTACCTCAACATATTTTTGGACGTTAGTTTTCATTTATAACTCTGCAGGTTTGTGAATTGCAGTGACCCTGAGCTCCATTTTTTAAGTTGCTCTTTTGTGAGCTGGCCTCAAAACCGCAGGATTGCTTCAGGCCCTATTTTGGCTCCGGCGAGGCGGGCTGAGCCTTTTTTTAATTCTTATTCTTAATGGGAAATTAGAGTGACATGTGCCCGTCCAAACCCCTACAACTATTCTCTCATTGTTTCCCCCTGTTCCCGTTCATCCTCCTCACAATTTGCAAAATGTGTGAAACAGAAGTTTAAATGTGCTGATTCTCTAAGTGGGGAGATTCTAAGTAACGTGGCTGGAATGATGAACAGGAGCACCAGGAGAGGATAAATGAGGTGCATTTTAGACACATCTCCCGATCACATGGTGTACAGTCCTCTGGGTTTTCCATGCATGTTTTAGCTGTAGGAAGATTCCTTGAACCTGCAGATTTGGGACCCATTGAATGGGTACCAGGTAGTATTACTTTAAAGGGTGTGCATTTCCTCACCCAACCTCACATTTCTCTTAGCGCGAACAGTTTCCAGCCTTATGTCTCATCCTGCTGTGGGTCTAGATGTGTTCAATCCATGTTGCATCACCGTCCCTGAGGAAAAGTTGTAAGAGGTTTTCTCTGTCTCTCTGTCGTTTATTTTTTTCAATTTATTACTATATTGGTTACAGCTGATTTTCAAAGCTCTGTTTCTTGCTGCTGTACATCCACTTGATTCACGTACAGAGAGACATCAATAAATTCTTTTTCAGATTCTTACCAGTCATAGATATTCTTTTCCGGTGACTTGAGTGTGCTGAGTGCAGTTCTTTTAGCTACCGTGTAGGCCTTGTTGATTATCAGTTTGGTATTTGGAATGGTATCTTTGCTAATCTCAACCTCCTGGATGATGCCTCACCCCTCCCCACCTTTCCCGTTTAGCAGCCTTACGCGTGTTTTCTACATATTTGACTATGTTTTTGTTTTGTAATTTATTTCATGTGTAGCCATTTTGGATTCCACCTTTAAGTGATATCTTATGATATGTGTCTTTTTCTTTTTGAATTATGTCACTTAGAATGATCATACGTAACTCCTCCGGAGTTGTTACAACTGGCCATATTTCATTGATTTCCAGGCTGAGTAATATTCCACTCTACATAAGTACCACATCTCTATCCATTTTTTCCCTCCAGAGACATTTAAGTTATATCCTAGTCGAGGATCTTTTAAACAGAGAGGCAGTAAACATTGGGGTGCCTGTGTCCTCTCGATTTTTGTTTTTCCCAAGATATACGCCCATGAGTGCAAGTGCCCTATGCTCTGTAGCTCATTTTTTAGATGCTTTAGTAAACACAATACACTTCTCCAGAATGGCCGTTGGCAATATACATTTCCACTATAAGCCTCACAGGGCTCCCTCTTCTCCTTGCCCTGTCCTGCATTTCTGGCGTTTACACTTTATGAGGATGGCTCTTCTGACTGATGCGAAGTGATATCTTTTGTAGTATTGATTTCCAGTGCCCACCTGTTTGGTTGGCTAAAAAAGTGTATGCCCTTTTCTTGAATATATACAGAAAAAAACGCATACAGCCTTTTTGGCCAACTGCAATGTCGGAAATGTTCAGCCCCTTTTCTTGTGCTTAATGGCGAGTCCTTTCTACCTCCTCAAATCCCTTTCCTGCCATTCTCCGTTGCTTGCCAATCCTTTTCTTTGACTTTCCTCAAGACATTTTTCAGTGATAGATATTTTCAACTCTGCAGTTTCGTGAATTTTACTGCCCCTGAGTTCCATTGTTCAACTTGTGTTTATGGGAACTGGCCACAAAGCAGTGGGATTTCCTCAAGCCCTATACTGTTTCCATGGGCAACCCTAGCCTTTGGTCAATTCATCTTCCTGATTGGAAATTAGAGTGACATGTGCCTGTCTGAACACCTAGGACTTGTCTCTCATTGTTCCTCATCCTTCCGCTTCATCCTCTGGACAAATTCCAAACTGTACGCAACAGGATGTTGACAGTGTTGACATCTCCAAGTGGGGAGACTGTTAGTAAAGACGCTGGAGGGGTGAACCCGAGCACCAGGAGATGAGGAGATGAGATGCCTTTTCCAAACTCTTCCCGATCAGACGGTATACCATCCTCTGGATGTGACAGACATGTTTTAGCAGTAGGAAGAGTCCCATTCATGTAAGGAGAACACCAGGGCTTTTTCAAAATCAGTGTCTCCCCGAAACCCAAACTGGGGAGTTTTTTAAGCTACGGCTACACATATGTTCATTAAGGGCCTTGGGAAGTAGGCAGAGTCCAAACTTTAGATGACTGAAGTCTTCAGGGTCAGAAGCACTCACCACCGGCTTCCCTTAGGTTACACTTTAACTGTCATTGATAGATGATGTCAATAAAAATATCTGTTCTTTTTCCGATTATTTCCCCTTATAGGTTATTGCACAATATTGAGTGTAGTTCCCTGTGCTATACAGTAGTTCCTTGTTGATGATCTATTTTATACATAGCAGTGTGTATGTGTTAATTCCAAACTGTTAATTTATCCCTCCTCCCACCTTTCCCCTTTGGTAATAATAAATTATAAGATTTTATACTTCTCAGAAATGGGGGAGCTGAAAGAGAGGTATCATTTTCAATGGAAAAGCATTTAAAACAAGATTGAAGCTTTAACCAAGATTATTAGATGTACATCCTTGGAAAGAAATCACTTCATTTCTCTAATATTGACCTGACAAATAAGACAAACCTTTTCACTGAACTTGCTTATAATAAAGTGATGGAAATATCAAATGGAAGTGTTAGAAACATCTTATTTTACCCGAGCCTTATAAACTGTTCTATGTTAACTACAGTTTGACTCACACATCTGTTCATTGAAGTTACAATAGTCTCAATTTCTGTTACTGATCCTCCAGAGTGGACCCCAACAAGGGTCCCCCTGCCCAGTGTCATTGGGGCCAACAGATCGAGACTGAGTTTTGTTCCCAAGCAAAGGAAACTTTATATTTTCATCAGAGAATGGAGAGGTGAGAGCATGCACTACCCCGTGGGCTGTGGGCTGGGCTGCTGTGTAGAGATCCTGTCAGAGTCAGTGAGAGGGAGGGGGTGGAGCTCTCAAGGGCCGGGTTGGCTGCAGCTCAGGCTCTATATCTCGGAGTCTGCACTGGGCCCCAGGAGCTGAGGTGTCGACCCAGCCATTCTGCACCAGGAAATCTGGTCTGAAGTGCCGGGTGTGGAACCTCTGCATGCGGGACCCTAGGAGCACGTGAAATTAGACAAAGCACAAAGGATAAAAAAGGTCAGACTTGACTTTATTGCCCACATTCTATTTTTATCTCCCAGGGATTTTTAATGGGCTTTGCTGGGGACAAACCCCTCCTCTGCCTTTTGTCCCGTTCCTCATTCTTGGAGTGCTGAGGGTGCAGACCCTTCTTCTGTAACTGCTGAGTGCTGAGTTGGGAGCCCTCATACCAGGGGACGAGGGTCAGAACTTCTCCCCAGCAGCCTCCAGGTGACGTTGATTGGCCCCAGGACCCCTGCCTCCCTGCTCGTCCGCCTGAGCACCAGCATTGGAAGTGTTATAGATTCTAATGACCTTTAAGGGTCCAGGAAAGAGATGTGCAGAGACGCTGTGGGGGCCGGTTTCACCCCGCCCCACATTTGTTCGGCCACCTTAGGCTGACCGTTTCTGCCAGCCTAGATGCTCTGACCAGTAGTCTGCTCTTTCTTCAATTAGGCCCCTGAATTAACGTAAAAACAGCACCAGGTGTCAGAGCCCTGCCCGCTCAACTCCCAGACAGTCCAGGGTCAGTGGTGATCGAGGACCATGATGGCCACTGAGTCAACAGCCTTTTGAAGTAAACAGGAGTCCAGCCGGTCTTATTGGCCACCATCATCACGGTGTCTGTAGGCTTTTCTATGGTGACAGTGTGATATACGGTTCCCCCGCCAAGATTATTAGCTCCCCTCCGGGTGCAGGAAGTCCTGCAAGCAGTAGTCTACTCCTTCGGGACACACTATTGTTGTTTTATGAGAGAAACTCCAGGTCAAGTGATGTTCACATGAGTCGTCATGGTGCCCTGTTGCCCCCGGTTATCTCTCTGGATGTTGGAGTTGGAGGGCCTCCTCACTCGAGGTCGGTGTGCCCACGGAGCGAACCCTGCAACTTCAGGGCATGGTTGGTGATTAGGATCACCACGTGGGGTCCTTTTCCCTTAGGAGGGAGGTGGCCTTTTGGGCTGCTGATTTCCAGGTTTTTAGATACCGCCAGTATCTTGGCCAGATGTGGCAGTGGGCCAAGCCCCTTGGTGACTGTAGTTTATCCTACCTGGATGGCATTCTTGCGTTGTTCCATTTCAAGTGGTCCCAGTTTTTGCACTAATTCTCCAATGGCGATTCACCTTTCACCGGGAATGGAAAGGTCAAAGGGTTTAGCTCAATTAGGGAGTTCCAGGGCAAGGGTCTGAATTGACTGCTCTTTCCATTCTTGAAAGGCCACTTCTGGATTCTGTTCCAAAGGATCATCATCTTTTCCTTTCAGTGTTTCATATAGAGGCCCAGCTAGTAGACTGTAGTTAGGGATCCAGAAGCAGCAAACCCTGGCCTCCCCAGGAACCCCTAAGCTGTCTTCTAGTTTTAGAAAGGGGTAAGGCTGCAAATGGTTTCTTCCCTTTCCTGGGATGGGCTTCTCTGACCTTGTGTGAGAATGAAGCCCAGGCAGGTCACCGCAGTCTGTGATATTTGAGCTTTTTCTTGGACAACTTCTATCCTTTATTGGCTTGGTAGTTCAGAGGCCTCCTTAGTAGGGCTGGCGATCAGAATGTCGTCTGCATATTGAAGGAGGGTTTCCTTTTCCAGAGGTAGAACTTTTCGGTCGTTAGCTAAGCTTTCCCCAAAGATGGTGTGGGAATTTTTGAACCCTTGGGGCAAGACGGCCCGGAAGTATTGTTTTAGTTGTATGTTGAGTCCTGCCACTCACAAGCCAAAATTTCTTGTGACTCTGGGACTAATGGAATACAAAAGAAGGCATCATTGAAGACTAATACAGAATACCATGTCCTGGTGGTTGGTAGAATGACCAGCAGGGTGTAGGAATCAGGAGTAACTGGAGGTATATCCTCGGTGGCTTCACTGACTGTCCTGACATCCTTTACCAGGTCCCCAGCAGCCCATGGGGCTCTCGTGGTCAGGCCAATCCCAGGATATGAAGCTCTCCTGGGCAGGTACCCCACCCCCAACCCAGCCCACGGGGCTCTCATGGTCAGGCCCCTCCCAGGATACAGAGCTACCCTTGCAGGTACTGTGGCAGGGCTGGGCACACAGGAACCGTGCACATAGCCCTCATTGAAGAGCACCCCCAGCTCACCTGTCGCTCAGAGCTGACACAGAGCACCTCAGAGCAGGACTTGAACTAACAAACAGCAGCTCCGACAGGTCTGTGACCCTGGACATCACTCTGTGTGGCCTCCCTCCACCTGGTCTTCCAGAGACTTCCACTGCACCCAGGGCACCAGGCCTCTGTCTCCAACCACCACCCACCCCTCCTCTCCCTGACTCCTGGGTTCGTCTCATTAGGAGAGGGTTTTCTTGAAGTTGTCTCCCACTCATGGGCCAGATAAAATGATTAGAAAACAAGCCAAAGCTGCAGCCCCTTGTCTATCCTGACTCTCAGGAGCCCACACCTGTTCCTTGGACCTGGCCCGTTCAGCAAGTTCCATTTTCTGCAACTGTGAGCCCCTGAGGGGTGATGATTGGCTACCTGGGCAGCCTTACCATGCCGGCCAGCCCTCCCCAGGTGTGCCTGGGTTGAGATCAATATAAATACCACTCCAGGCAGCAAAAGCCCCTGCAGCTGTGCCTGACGCCATTTTCTCTGCCCTGTCAGCAGTCTCGGGGCTGGGCTGGTGGGAGGGAGTGAGAGGCCACGGCTTTGTGGGTGGCCCAGTGTGAGTGGGGCTCTGCTGGACTTTCTGCAGCAGTTGCCAGGCTGCCACCTGCTAAAGAAGAGGATGTGTCACCCATACCTGCTGCTGGAATTTCTCCCTGGGCAGAGGTGAGGAAGGAAAAAAGCAGTGGGGGCAGGGACAGGACGGGTATCTCAGGCAGGGAAATGGAAATCTTCCAGAAGAGCACCCAGGGCCAGGACCATCCTGGCTGGCCTGCAGGCACCAAGTCAGCTGGCATGCTGTCACTCGTGTGGCTCCATGGCCCTTCCTCTAGGCTTTCAAGTCCTTGTATATATTCAGGTGTTTTACCTGGGAAGGGTGGGAACAGTTCAGCAGCAACTGGCCTGGGGCTCAGCTCACGTTTACTCACAGATGCCTCGGCACGGTGCCCCAGCTTTGCAATGAGGACGCTTGTTGTGTGGGGGCTGCTGGCTGAATGGGAGACGATTCCCCACCACTGACCAACTTCAGAATTGTTTACAACTGGAGCAAGTGCCCTGATACGGTTTTCCTCTGAGTAACTGGTGGGTTCTGTTTTTTTTTTCTCTTTTTCGTTTTTGGTTCAAGGTAGATTTTATTCCTCTTTTTTGTATTTACAGATATAAGCATGGAAATAATTTATTCATATAAATACATGTATGTGAAGGGAATAATTGTTTTTTCTGTTTTATTTTTTAAATTTTATTTCTTTTTAATTTTGAATTTTATTTTATATTTTTATACAGCAGGTTCTCATTGGTTATCTATTTTATACATATAAATGTTTACATGCCAATCCCAATCTCTCAACTCCTCCCACCACCACCCCTCCAAGAGCTTTCCCCCCTTGTTGTCCATACGATTGTTGTCTACATCTGTTGCTCTATTTATGCCTTGCAAAACGGTTAATCTGTACAGTTTTTCTAGGTTCCACATATATGCATGAATATACAAGATTTGTTTTTCTCTTTCTGACTTACTTCACTCTGTATGACAGTCTCTAGATCCATCGACGTCTCTACAAATGACCCAATTTCATTCCTTTCATGGCTTAGTAATATTCCATTTTATATATGTACCACAGCTTTATGCATTCGTCTGTCTGTGGGCATTTAGGTTGCTTCCATTACCTCGATATTGTAAATAGTGATGCAATGAACATTGCGGTGAATGTCTCTTTTTGATTTATGGTTTTGTCTGAGTATATGTCCAGTCCTGGGATTGCTGTATCATATGGTAATTCTATTATTAGTTTCTTAAGAAACTCCATATTGTTCTCCATAGTGACTGTATCAATTTATATTCCCAACAATAGTGGAAGAGGCTTCCTTTTCTCCACACCCTTTCCAGCATTTGTTGTTTGTAGATTTTCAGATGATGCCCATTCTAACAGGTGTGAGGTGATACCTCATTGTTGAGTCCATTTCGTTGAGCAAGGGGTAGGTCTTGTCTATTACATATTTGGCTTATGGAACGGTATCTGTGCTAATTTCAAACTCTGGTTTTATGCAGCACCCCAACTCACCTTTCCCCTTAAGCAAGCATAAGTTGGTTTTCTAAACTTGAGACCCTGTTCTGTTTTGTAATTCAGTTCATGTGTAGCCAAGTTTACATTCCGTGCATTAGTGATACCTTATGATGTTTCTTTTTCTGTGTGACTTATTTCACTTAGAATCATCATGCCTCAATCCACTCATTATGCTGGTACAGGCCTGGTGACACAGATTTCATTGCTGAGTGGTATTGTGTTGTACATAAGTACCGCAACTTCTTTATCAATTATTTGTTCTCTGGGATATTTAACTTGTACTGTAGAAGAGGCTCCTGTAAACAGAGCCGTTGTAAATTTTGGGGTGGCTGTGTCTTTTTGATTTTAATTTCCCTAAGCTATAGGACCATAAGTGGAAATGCCCTAGACTCTGTTGCTTTGTTTTTCAGATGTATCAGGAAACACCATACACTTCTCCAGAGTGGCTGTTGGCAATGTACATCCCGCCCATCAGCATAACAAGGCTCCTTTTTCCCCATGGCCTGTCTTGCCTTTCTGGATTTTACACTTTTCTCAGATGGCCCTTTAGACCGGGGGGAAGTGACACTTCATAGTAGTTCGGATTTCCATTGCAAGCTTGCTTGGTTTGCCAAAAAGGGCGTATGTGTTTGTTCCTGAATATATTCAGGAACAAACTCATACGCCCTTTGTTGCCAAGTGCATCATTGTCGATGTTCTGCCTCTTTTCCTATGCTTTAAATGCAATTCCAGTCTACCTCCTGAAATCGGTTTCCTGCAATTCTGCCCCGCTTTCAAGTCCTCTTCGCAGCCTTACTTCAATATATTTTTGGACGTTATCTGTCATTTATAACTCTGCAGGTTTGTGAATTACAGGGCCCCTGAGCTCCTTTCTTCAACTCGCTTTCTTGTGAGCTGGCCGCAAACCCGCAAGACTGCTTCAGGCCCTAATCTGCTTCTGGCAGGGCACGCTGAGCCTTTGGTTAATTCCTCTTCCTGGTGGGAAATGAGTGTTAAATATGCCCGTCCAGACACCTACCTCACTCTCAACCCCTTGGTGATGTGGGTCCTCTGGTTTGTGGCCACTTTTGCTGGGTTCCTCACCTTTCGATGATGTGGCCCCACTAGTGTGAGGACACTCCTGCTTGGTTCTCATCCACGTGGTTATGTGGACCCCCTGGTGAGAGTCTGTTCCTGGCTTTGTTCCTCACCCACCTGTGAGGGAGACCCTCTGCTGATAGGTCACCCCTGCATGGCTGGCACACATTGCCTTGGTGAAGTCAGCCGTGTGGTGGCAGTTGGAGCGTGCTGGGAATCTCTTCCCCCCGGTGATGAGGGCCCTCTTGCGTCAGGCCCTAACTGCTGGGCTCACCAACTTTTCTTAGTGAGCCCAGTGATGCTTTGGCACTCCTCTTAGGATCCCATCTCCATGGGGATGTGGGCCTTCTGCTCTGAGGTCCCAACGGCTGGGTTGTTCACATTTTCATGATGTGGGCTCTCTGGTGTTAGTTCACAGAAGCCTGGATCCCATAGCCTCTGTGCTCTTGGCTGCCTGCTGGGAGGTTCCAACTGCTGGATTCCTCACTTTTTTAATTTTTTGGGCCCTCTGTTGTGAGGATCCTCCTGCCTGCCTCACTCCCAGCCCCTTCGTGATGTGTGTCGTCTGGTTTGAGGCCACATGTGCTGGGTTCCTCACCTTTTGATGATGTGGGACCAATGGTCTTAGGAGACTCCTGCCTGGTTCACATCCCCTTGGTGATGTGGGTCCTCTGTTGAGAGTCTGATCCTGGCTGGGTTCCTCACCCATCTGTGAGGTAGGCCGTCTGATGTGAGGTCACTCTTGCCTGGCTTGCTCACCTCGCCTTGTGGACATGAGCCCTCTGGTGGCACTTGGAGCCTGCTGGGAGCCTCCTCTGCTCGGTGATGAGGGCCCTCTGGCATCAGGCCCTAACTGCTGGGCTCCCCAACTTTTCTTAGTGAGCCCAGTGTTGCTCAAGCACTCCTCTTAGGTTCCCATCCCCATGGGGATGTGGGCCTTCTGCTCTGAGGTTCCAACGGCTGGGTTGATCACAATTTCATGATGTGGGCTCTCTGGTGTTAGTTCACTGTGGCCTGGATCCCATAGCCTCTGTGGTCTTGGCTGCCTGCTGGGAGGTTCCAACTGCTCGATTCCTCAACTTTTGTATTCTATGGGTCCTGTGTTGTGATGCTCCTCCTGCCTGCCTCACTCGCAACCCCTTCGTGATGTGGGTCTTCTGGTTTGAGGCCACATGTGCTGGGTTAGGCAACTTTCAATGATGTGGCCCCACTGGTGTGAGGACACTCCTGCCTGGTTCCCATCCCCTTGGTGATGTGGGCCTTCTGGTGACAGTCTTATCCTGGCTGGGTTCCTCACTCTTCTGTGAGGTAGGCCCTCTGCTGTGAGGTCAATCCTGCCTGACTTGCACACATCACCTTGGCGACGTGGGCCCTCTGTTGGCACATGGAACCTGCTGGGAGCCTCCTGCCCTCGGTGATGACGGCCCTCTAGCATCAGGTTCTAACTGCTGGGCTCCCCACGTTTTCTGATGTGAGCCCAGTGATGCCAGGACACTCCTGTCAGGTTCCCATCCCCATGGGGATGTGGGCTTTCTGCTCTGAGGTCCCAATGCCTGGGTTGCTCACAGTTTCATGATGTGGGCTCTCTGGTGTTAGTTAACTCCTGCCTGCATCCCATAGCTTCTGTGCTCTCGGCCGCCTGCTGGGAGGTTCCAAATGCTGGATTCCTCACTTTTTTTATTCTTTGGGCCCTCTGTTTTTAGGCTACTCCTACCTGCCTCACTCCCATCCCCTTTGTGATGTATGTCCTCTGATATGAGGCCACATGTGCTGGGTTCCTCACCTTTCGATGATGTGGCCCCACTGGTGGGAGGACAGTCCTGACTGGTTCCCATCCCCTTGGTGTTGTGGGCCCTCTGGTGAGAGTCTCATCCTGCCTCGGTTCCTCACCCTTCTGTGAGATAGGCCCTCTGCTGTGAGGTCACTACTGCCTGGCTGGTGCATGCCACCTTGTAGACGTGGGCCCTCTGTTGGCAGTTGGAACCTGCTGGGAGTCTCCTCCCCTCAGTTATGAGGGCCCCCTGGCATCAGGCCCTAACTGCTGGGCTCCTAACATTTTCTGATATGTGCTAAGTGGTGCAAAGCCACTCCTGCCAGGTTCCCATCCCAATGGGGATGTGGGCCTTCTGTTCTGAGGTCCCAACAGCTGGGCTGCTCACAGGTTCATGATGTGGGCCCTCTGCTGTGAGTTCACTGCGGCCTGGATCCCATAGCCTCGGTGCTCTGGGCCACTTGCTGGGAGGTTCCAACTGCTGGATTCCTCAACTTTTATATTCTATGGACCCTGTGTTGTGAGGCCAGTCCTGCCAGCCTCATTCCGAACCCCTTGGTGATGTGGTTCCTCTGGTTTGAGGACACATGTGCTGGGATCCTCACCTTTCGATGATGTTGTCTCACTGGTGTGGGGACACTCCTGCCTGGTTCCCATCCCCTTGGTGATGTGGGCCCTCTGGTGAGAGTCTGATCCTGGCTGTGTTCCTCACCCTTCTGTGAGGTGGGCCCTCTGCTGTGAGGTCACTCCTGCCAGGCTGGCACACATCACCTTGGTGATGTTGGCCCTCTGGTGGCAGCTGGAGCCTGCTGGGAGCCTCCTCCTCTCGGTGATGAGTGCCCTCTAGCGTCAGGCCCTAACTTCTGAGCACCCCACGTTTTCTGATGTGAGCCCAGTGATGCCAGGACACTCCTGTCATGTTCCCATCACCATGGGGATATGGGCCTTCTGCTCTGAGGTCCCAATGTCTGGGTTGCTCACAGTTTCATGATGTGGGCTGTCTGGTGTTAGTTCACTCTGGCCTGGTTCCTCTAGCCTCTGTGCTCTGGGCCGCCTGCTGGGAGGTTCCAACTGCTGGATTCCTCACCTTTCTTATTTTTGGGCCCTCTGTTATGAGGCTCCTCCTGCCTGCCTCACTCCCAGCCCCTTGGTGATGGGTGTCCTATGGTTTGAAGCCACATGTTCTGGGTTCCTCACCTTTAGATGATGTGGCCCTACTCATGTGAGGACACTCCTGCCTGGTTCCAATCCATTTGGTGATGTGGGCCCTCTGGTGCGAGTCTGATCCTGACTGGGTTCGTCACACTTCTCTGAGGTGGGCCCTCTGCTGTGAGGTCATTCGTGCCTGGTTGGCACACATCGCCTTGGCGATGTCAGCCCTCTGGTGGCAGTTGGAGCCTGCTGGGAGCCTCCTTCCCTTGGTGATGAGGGTCCTCTGGCGTCAGGCCCTAACTGCTGGTCGCTCAAAATTTTCTGATACGTTCTCAGTGGTGCGAGGACACTCCTACCAGAATTCCATCCCCATGGGGATGTGGGCCTCCTGCTCTGAGGTCCCAATGGCTGGGTTGCTCAGTTTCATGACATGGGCCCTCTTCTGTGAGTTCACTGTGGCCTGGATCCCATAGCCTCGGTGCTCTGGGCCGCCTGCTGGGAGGTTCCAACTGCTGGATTCCTCACTTTTTTATTCTATGTGCCCAGTGTTGTGAGGCTACTCCTGCCTGCCTCACTCCGAGGTCCTTGGTGATGTGGGTCCTCTGGTTTGAGGACACATGTGCTGAGTACCTCAGCTTTCGATGATGTGGCCCCACTGATGTGAAGACACTCCTGCCTGGTTCCCATCCCCTTGGTGATGTGGGCCCTCTGGTGAGAGTCTGATGTTGGCTGGGTTTCTCACCCTTCTGTGAGGTGGGACCTCTGCTGTGAGGTAACTCCTGCCTGGCATGCTCACGTTGCCTTGGCAATGTGAGCTCTCAGGTGGCAGTTGGAGCCTGCTGGGAATCTCCTCCCCTCAGTTATGAGAGCTCTGGATAAAACACATATGCCCTTTTTTGCCAAGTGCATTATTTTCCAAGTTCTGTCTCTTTTCCTATGCTTTAAGAGCTACTCCCGTGTACGTTCTGAAATCAGTTTCCAGCAATTCTGCCCCGCATTCAAGTCCTCTTCGCAGCCTTACTTCAGTATAATTTTGGATGATAGCTGTCATTTATAACTCCGCAGGTTTCTGAATTACAGTGACCCTGAGCTCCTTTCTTCAACTCGCTTTCTTGTGAGCTGGCCGCAACACCGCAGGATCTCCTCAGGCCCTAATCTAGTTCCAGCATGGCACGCGGAGCCTTTGGTTCATTTGTCTTCCTGGTGAAAATGAGAGTTAAATTTGCCCGTCCAGACACCTACAGATAGTCTCCCATTGTTTCTCCTTATTCCTGTTCATCTTCCGAATAAATTGCAAACTGGGCCAAACAGGAGGTTAAAGGCACTGACTCTCCAAGTGGGGAGAGTGTTAGTAAAGCGTCTGGAATGTTGCACCCGAGTACCAGGGGACGAAAACTGAGACACATTTGAACACGTTTCCCGATCACACGGTGGATCATACTCTGGGTTCCACATGCATGTTTAGCTGAAGGAAGAATCCCTTAAACCTGGAGAGTTGAGACCCATGGAATGGGTACCATGCAATATGATTTCAAAGGGTCTGCATTTGCTCACCTAACCTCACCAATCCTATCACTGCTGCGTTTATGCCGCTGTACACATGATTGATTCTCTTTTGGAGACATATAAATCCATAGGTTTTAAGATTCTTACTAGTCAGGTATATTCTTAGGCGTTTATTATGGGGTGTTGAGTGCACTTCGTTGAGCAAGGAGTAGCTCTTGTCTATTACATATTTGGCTTACGGAACGGTATCTGTGCTAATTTCAATCTCTGGTTTTATGCAGCACCCCAACTCACCTTTCCCCTTAAGCAAGCATAAGTTGGTTTTCTACATTTGAGACCCTGTTCTGTTTTGTAATTCAGTTCCTTTGTAGCCAAGTTTACATTCCGTGTATTAGTGATATCTTATGATGCTTCTTTTTCTGTGTGACTTATTTCACTTACAATCATCGTACCTGAATCCACTCATTATGCTGCTACGGGCCTGATGACATAGATTTCATTGCTGAGTGATATTGCATTGTACGTAAGTACCACAACTTCTTTATCCATTTTTCGCTTTCTGTGATATTGAACTTGTACCCTAAACGAGGTTCTTGTAAACAGAGCCGGCCCAAACTTTGGGGTGGCTGTGTCTTTTTGATTTTAATTTCCCTAAGCTATAGGACCATATGTGGAAGTGCCCTAGGCTCTGTTGCTTTGTTTTTTAGATGTTTCAGGAAACACCATACACTTCTCCACAGTGGCTGTTGGCAATTTACATCCCGCCCATCAGCATAACAAGGCTCCCAGTTCTCCATGGCCTGTCCTGCCTTTCTGGATTTTACACTTTTTTCAGATGTCCCTTTTGACCGGGGGGCAGTGAGACTTCATTGTAGTGCAGATTTCCTTTGCAAGCTTGCTTGGTTGGCCAAAAAGGGCGTATGCGTTTTTTCCTGAATATATTCAGGAAAAAACGCATATGCCCTTTTTGGCCAAGTGCATCATTGTGGACGTTCTGCCTCTTTTCCTATGCTTTACATGCAATTCCAGTCTACCTCCTGAAATCGGTTTCCTGCAATTCTGCCCCGCTTTCAAGTCCTCTTGGCAGCCTTACTTCAATATATTTTTGGAAGATAGCTGTCATTTATAACTCTGCAGGTTTGTGAATTACAGTGCCCCTGAGCTCCTTTCTTCAACTCGCTTTCTTGTGAGCTGGCCGCAACACCGCAGGATTGCTTCAGACCCTAGTGTGGTTCCGGCATGGCATGCTGAGCCTTTGGTTAATTCCTCTTCCTGGTGGGAAATGAGAGTTAAATTTGCCTGTCCAGACACCTCCACCTAGTCTCTCATTGGTTCTCCCTATTCCTGTTCATTTTCCACAGAAATTGCAAACTGGCCAAACAGGAGGTTAAAGGCACTGACTCTCCAAGTGGGGAGAGTGTTAGTAAAGCGTCTGGAATGTTGCACCCGAGTACCAGGGGACAAAAACTGAGACACATTTGAACACGTTTCCCAATCACACCGTGGATCATACTCTGGGTTCCACATGCATGTTTTAGCTGAAGGAAAAATCCCTTAAACCTGGAGAGTTGAGACCCATGGAATGGGTACCATGCAATATGACTTCAAAGAGTCTGCATTTGCTCACCGAACCTCACCAATCCTATCACTGCTGTGCTTATGCCACTGTACACACGCTTGATTCTCTTTCGGAGACATATAAATCCATAGGTTTTAAGATTCTTACTAGTCAGGTATATCCTTAGGCGTTTAATATGGTGTGTTGAGTCCACTTCGTTGAGCAAGTAATAGCTCTTGTCTATTATATATTTGGCTTATATAACGGTATCTGTGCAAATTTCAATCTCTGGTTTCATGCAGCACCCCAACTCACCATTCCCCTTAAGCAAGCATAAGTTGCTTTTCTACATTTGATACCCTGTTCTGTTTTGTAATTCAGTTCCTTTGTAGCCAAGTTTAAATTCCGTGTGTTAGTGATATCTTATGATGTTTCTTTTTCTGTGTGACTTATTTCACTTAGAATCATCGTACCTGAATCCACTCATTATGCTGCTACGGGCCTGATGACATAGATTTCATTGCTGAGTGATACTGCATTGTACGTAAGTACCGCAACTTCTTTATCCATTTTTCGCTTTCTGTGATATTGAACTTGTACCCTAAACGAGGTTCTTGTAAACAGAGCCGGCCCAAACTTTGGGGTGGCTGTGTCTTTTTGATTTTAATTTCCCTAAGCTATAGGACCATAAGTGGAAGTGTCCTAGGCTCTGTTGATTAGTTTTTTGGATGTTTCAGGAAACAACATACACTTCTCCAGAGTGGGTGTTGGCAGTTTACATCCCGCCCATCAGCATAAAAAGGCTCCCAGTTCTCCATGGCCTGTCCTGCCTTTCTGGATTTTATACTTTTTTCAGATAGCCCTTTTGACCGGGGGGCAGTGAGACTTCATTGTAGTGCAGATTTCCTTTGCAAGCTTGCTTGGTTGGCCAAAAAGTGCGTATGCGTTTTTTCCTGAATATGTTCAGGAAAAAACGCATACGCACTTTTTGGCCAAGTGCATCATTGTGGATGTTCTGCCTCTTTTCCTATGCTTTACATGCAATTCCAGTCTACCTCCTGAAATCGGTTTCCTGCAATTCTGCCCCGCTTTCAAGTCCTCTTGGCAGCCTTACTTCAATATATTTTTGGAAGATAGCTGTCATTTATAACTCTGCAGGTTTGTGAATTACAGTGCCCCTGAGCTCCTTTCTTCAACTCGCTTTCTTGTGAGCTGGCCGCAACACCGCAGGATTGCTTCAGACCCTAGTGTGGTTCCGGCATGGCATGCTGAGCCTTTGGTTAATTCCTCTTCCTGGTGGGAAATGAGAGTTAAATTTGCCTGTCCAGAAACCTCCACCTGGTCTCTCATTGGTTCTCCCTATTCCTGTTCATTTTCCACAGAAATTGCAAACTGGCCAAACAGGAGGTTAAAGGCACTGACTCTCCAAGTGGGGAGAGTGTTAGTAAAGCGTCTGGAATGTTGCACCCGAGTACCAGGGGACGAAAACTGAGACACATTTGAACACGTTTCCCGATCACACGGTGGATCATACTCTGGGTTCCACATGCATGTTTTAGCTAAAGGAAGAATCCCTTAAACCTGGAGAGTTGAGACCCATGGAATGGGTACCATGCAATATGACTTCAAAGGGTCTGCATTTGCTCACCGAACCTCACCAGTCCTATCACTGCTGCGTTTATGCCGCTGTACACACGCTTGATTCTCTTTCAGAGACATATAAATCCATAGGTTTTAAGATTCTTACTAGTCAGGTATATTCTTAGGCGTTTAATATGGGGTGTTGAGTCCACTTCGTTGAGCCAGGAGTAGCTCTTATCTATTACATATTTGGCTTATGGAACGGTATCTGTGCTAATTTCAATCTCTGGTTTTATGCACCACCCCAACTCACCTTTCCACTTAAGCAAGCATAACTTGGGTTTCTACTTTTGAGACCCTGTTCTGTTTTGTAATTCAGTTCCTGTGTAGCCAAGTTTACATTCCGTATATTAGTGATACCTTATGATATTTCTTTTTCTGTGTGACTTATTTCACTTAGAATCATCGTACCTGAATCCACTCATTATGCTGCTACGGGCCTGATGACATAGATTTCATTGCTGAGTGATATTGCATTGTACGTAAGTTCCACAACTTCTTTATCCATTTTTCGCTTTCTGTGATATTGAACTTGTAAGGTAAATGAGGTTCTTGTAAACAGAGCCATCCCAAACTTTGGGGTGGCTGTGTCTTTTTGATTTTAATTTCCCTAAGCTATAGGACCATATGTGGAAGTGCCCTAGGCTCTGTTGCTTTGTTTTTTAGACGTTTCAGGAAACACCATATACTTCTCCAGAGTGGGTGTTGGCAATTTAAATCCCGCCCATCAGCATAACAAGGCTCCCAGTTCTCCTTGGCCTGTCCTGCCTTTCTGGATTTTACACTTTTTTCAGATGGCCCTTTTGACCGGGGGGCAGTGAGACTTCATTGTAGTGCAGATTTCCTTTGCAAGCTTGCTTGGTTGGCCAAAAAGGGCGTATGCGTTTTTTCCTGAATATATTCAGGAAAAAACGCATACGCCCTTTTTGGCCAAGTGCATCATTGTGGACATTCTGCCTCTTTTCCTATGCTTTACATGCAATTCCAGTCTACCTCCTGAAATCGGTTTCCTGCAATCCTGCCCCGCTTTCAACTCCTCTTGGCAGCCTTCCTTCAATATATTTTAGGACGATAGCTGTCATTTATAACTCTGCAGGTTTGTGAATTACAGTGCCCCTTAGCTCCTTTCTTCAACTCGCTTTCTTGTGAGCTGGCCGCAACACCACAGGATTGCTTCAGGCCCTAGTTTGGTTCCGGCATGGCATGTTGAGCCTTTGGTTAATTCCTCTTCCTGGTGGGAAATGAGAGTTAAATTTGCCCGTCCAGACACCTCCACCTAGTCTCTCCTTGGTTCTCCCTATTCCTGTTCATTTTCCACAGAAATTGCAAACTGGGCCAAACAGGAGTTTAAAGGCACTGACTCTCCAAGTGGGGAGAGTGTTAGTAAAGCGTCTGGAATGTTGCACCCGAGTACCAGGGGACGAAAACTGAGACACATTTGAACACGTTTCCCGATGACACCGTGGATCATACGCTGGGTTCCACATGCATGTTTTAGCTGAAGGAAGAATACGTTAAACCTGGAGAGTTGAGACCCATGGAATGGGTACCATGCAATATGACTTCAAAGAGTTTGCATTTGCTCACCGAACCTCACCAATCCTATCACTGCTGCGTTTATACCGCTGTACACACGCTTGATTCTCTTTCGGAGACATATAAATCCATAGGTTTTAAGATTCTTACTAGTCAGGTATATTCTTAGGCGTTTAATATGGTGTGTTGAGTCCACTTCGTTGAGCAAGTAATAGCTCTTGTCTATTACATATTTGGCTTATGGAACGGTATCTGTGCAAATTTCAATCTCTGGTTTCATGCAGCACCCCAAGTCACCATTCCCCTTAAGGAAGCATAAGTTGGTTTTCTGCATTTGAGACCCTATTCTGTTTTGTAATTCAGTTCCTTTGTAGCCAAGTTTAAATTCCGTGTGTTAGTGATATCTTATGATGTTTCTTTTTCTGTGTGACTTATTTCACTTAGAATCATCATACCTGAATCCACTCATTATGCTGCTACGGGCCTGATGACATAGATTTCATTGCTGAGTGATACTGCATTGTACGTAAGTACCACAACTTCTTTATCCATTTTTCGCTTTCTGTGATATTCAACTTGTACCGTAAACGAGGTTCTTGTAAACAGAGCCGGCCCAAACTTTGGGGTGGCTGTGTCTTTTTGATTTTAATTTCCCTAAGCTATAGGACCATAAGTGGAAGTGTCCTAGGCTCTGTTGCTTTGTTTTTTGGATGTTTCAGGAAACAACATACACTTCTCCAGAGTGGGTGTTGGCAATTTACATCCCACCCATCAGCATAACAAGGCTCCCAGTTCTCCATGGCCTGTCCTGCCTTTCTGGATTTTACACTTTTTTCAGATGGCCCTTTTGACCGGGGGGCAGTGAGACTTCATTGTAGTGCAGATTTCCTTTGCAAGCTTGCTTGGTTGGCCAAAAAGGGCGTATGCGTTTTTTCCTGAATATGTTCAGGAAAAAACGCATACGCCCTTTTTGGCCAAGTGCATCATTGTGGACCTTCTGCCTCTTTTCCTATGGTTTACATGCAATTCCAGTCTACCTCCTGAAATCGGTTTCCTGCAATTCTGCCCCACTTTCAAGTCCTCTTGGCAGCCTTCCTTCAATATATTTTTGGACGATAGCTGTCATTTATAACTCTGCCGGTTTGTGAATTACAGTGCCCCTGAGTTCCTTCCTTCAACTCGCTTTCTTGTGAGCTGGCTGCAACACCGCAGGATTGTTTCAGGCCCTAGTGTGCTTCTGGCATGCCACGCTGAGCCTTTGGTTAATTCTTCTTCCTGGTGGGAAATGAGAGTTAAATTTACCCTTCCAGACACCTCCACCTAGTCTCTCATTGGTTCTCCCTATTCCTGTTCATCTTACGCAGAAATTGCAAACTCGGCCAAACAGGAGGTTAAAGGCACTCACTCTCCAAGTGGGGAGAGTGTTAGTAAAGCGTCTGGAATGTTGCACCCGAGTACCAGGGGACGAAAACTGAGACACATTTGAACACGTTTCCCGATCACACGGTGGATCATACTCTGGGTTCCACATGCATGTTTAGCTGAAGGAAGAATCCCTTAAACCTGGAGAGTTGAGACCTATGGAATGGGTACCATGCAATATGATTTCAAAGGGTCTGCATTTGCTCACCTAACCTCACCAATCCTATCACTGCTGCGTTTATGCCGCTGTACACACGCTTGATTCTCTTTCGGAGACATATAAATCCATAGGTTTTAAGATTCTTACTAGTCAGGTATATTCTTAGGCGTTTAATATGGTGTGTTGAGTCCACTTCGTTGAGCAAGTAATAGCTCTTGTCTATTACATATTTGGCTTATGGAACGGTATCTGTGCAAATTTCAATCTCTGGTTTCATGCAGCACCCCAAGTCACCATTCCCCTTAAGGAAGCATAAGTTGGTTTTCTGCATTTGAGACCCTATTCTGTTTTGTAATTCAGTTCCTTTGTAGCCAAGTTTAAATTCCGTGTGTTAGTGATATCTTATGATGTTTCTTTTTCTGTGTGACTTATTTCACTTAGAATCATCATACCTGAATCCACTCATTATGCTGCTACGGGCCTGATGACATAGATTTCATTGCTGAGTGATACTGCATTGTACGTAAGTACCACAACTTCTTTATCCATTTTTCGCTTTCTGTGATATTCAACTTGTACCGTAAACGAGGTTCTTGTAAACAGAGCCGGCCCAAACTTTGGGGTGGCTGTGTCTTTTTGATTTTAATTTCCCTAAGCTATAGGACCATAAGTGGAAGTGTCCTAGGCTCTGTTGCTTTGTTTTTTGGATGTTTCAGGAAACAACATACACTTCTCCAGAGTGGGTGTTGGCAATTTACATCCCACCCATCAGCATAACAAGGCTCCCAGTTCTCCATGGCCTGTCCTGCCTTTCTGGATTTTACACTTTTTTCAGATGGCCCTTTTGACCGGGGGGCAGTGAGACTTCATTGTAGTGCAGATTTCCTTTGCAAGCTTGCTTGGTTGGCCAAAAAGGGCGTATGCGTTTTTTCCTGAATATGTTCAGGAAAAAACGCATACGCCCTTTTTGGCCAAGTGCATCATTGTGGACCTTCTGCCTCTTTTCCTATGGTTTACATGCAATTCCAGTCTACCTCCTGAAATCGGTTTCCTGCAATTCTGCCCCACTTTCAAGTCCTCTTGGCAGCCTTCCTTCAATATATTTTTGGACGATAGCTGTCATTTATAACTCTGCCGGTTTGTGAATTACAGTGCCCCTGAGTTCCTTCCTTCAACTCGCTTTCTTGTGAGCTGGCTGCAACACCGCAGGATTGTTTCAGGCCCTAGTGTGCTTCTGGCATGCCACGCTGAGCCTTTGGTTAATTCTTCTTCCTGGTGGGAAATGAGAGTTAAATTTACCCTTCCAGACACCTCCACCTAGTCTCTCATTGGTTCTCCCTATTCCTGTTCATCTTACGCAGAAATTGCAAACTCGGCCAAACAGGAGGTTAAAGGCACTCACTCTCCAAGTGGGGAGAGTGTTAGTAAAGCGTCTGGAATGTTGCACCCGAGTACCAGGGGACGAAAACTGAGACACATTTGAACACGTTTCCCGATCACACGGTGGATCATACTCTGGGTTCCACATGCATGTTTAGCTGAAGGAAGAATCCCTTAAACCTGGAGAGTTGAGACCCATGGAATGGGTACCATGCAATATGACTTCAAAGGGTCTGCATTTGCTCACCTAACCTCACCAATCCTATCACTGCTGCGTTTATGCCGCTGTACACACGATTGATTCTCTTTTGGAGACATATAAATCCATAGGTTTTAAGATTCTTACTAGTCAGGTATATTCTTTGGCCTTTATTATGGGGTGTTGAGTGCACTTCGTTGAGCAAGGAGTAGCTCTTGTCTATTACATATTTGGCTTATGGAACGGTATCTGTGCTAATTTCAATCTCTGGTTTTATGCAGCACCCCAACTCACCTTTCCCCTTAAGCAAGCATAAGTTGGTTTTCTACATTTGAGACCCTGTTCTGTTTTGTAATTCAGTTCCTGTGTAGCCAAGTTTACATTCCGTGTAGTAGAGATATCTTATGATGTTTCTTTTTCTGTGTGATTTATTTCACTTAGAATCATCGTACCTGAATCCACTCATTATGCTGCTACGGGCCTGATGACATAGATTTCATTGCTGAGTGATATTGCATTGTACGTAAGTACCACAACTTCTTTATCCATTTTTCGCTTTCTGTGATATTGAACTTGTACCGTAAACGAGGTTCTTGTAAACAGAGGCGGCCCAAACTTTGGGGTGGCTGTGTCTTTTTGATTTTAATTTCCCTAAGCTATAGGACCATATGTGGAAGTGCCCTAGGCTCTGTTGCTTTGTTTTTTAGATGTTTCAGGAAACACCATACACTTCTCCACAGTGGCTGTTGGCAATTTCCATCCCGCCCATCAGCATAACAAGGCTCCCAGTTCTCCATGGCCTGTCCTGCCTTTCTGGATTTTACACTTTTTTCAGATGGCCCTTTTGACCGGGGGGCAGTGAGACTTCATGGTAGTGCAGATTTCCTTTGCAAGCTTGCTTGGTTGGCCAAAAAGGGCGTATGCGTTTTTTCCTGAAGGAAAAAACGCATACGCCCTTTTTGGCCAAGTGCATCATTGTGGACGTTCTGCCTCTTTTCCTATGCTTTACATGCAATTCCAGTCTACCTCCTGAAATCGGTTTCCTGCAATTCTGCCCCGCTTTCAAGTCCTCTTGGCAGCCTTACTTCAATGTATTTTTGGAAGATAGCTGTCATTTATAACTCTGCAGGTTTGTGAATTACAGTGCCCCTGAGCTCCTTTCTTCAACTCGCTTTCTTGTGAGCTGGCCGCAACACCGCAGGATTGCTTCAGACCCTAGTTTGGTTCCGGCATGGCATGCTGAGCCTTTGGTTAATTCCTCTTCCTGGTGGGAAATGAGAGTTAAATTTGCCTGTCCAGACACCTCCACCTAGTCTCTCATTGGTTCTCCCTATTCCTGTTCATTTTCCACAGAAATTGCAAACTGGCCAAACAGGAGGTTAAAGGCACTGACTCTCCAAGTGGGGAGAGTGTTAGTAAAGCGTCTGGAATGTTGCACCCGAGTACCAGGGGACGAAAACTGAGACACATTTGAACACGTTTCCCGATGACACCGTGGATCATACTCTGGGTTCCACATGCATGTTTTAGCTGAAGGAAGAATCCCTTAAACCTGGAGAGTTGAGACCCATGGAATGGGTACCATGCAATATGACTTCAAAGGGTCTGCATTTGCTCACCGAACCTCACCAATCCTATCACTGCTGCGTTTATGCCGCTGTACACATGCTTGATTCTCTTTCGGAGACATATAAATCCATAGGTTTTAAGATTCTTACTAGTCAGGTATATTCTTAGGCGTTTAATATGGGGTGTTGAGTCCACTTCGTTGAGCAAGGAGTAGCTCTTGTCTATTACATATTTGGCTTATGGAACGCTATCTGTGCTAATTTCAATCTCTGGTTTTATGCACCACCCCAACTCACCTTTCCACTTAAGCAAGCATAACTTGGGTTTCTACTTTTGAGACCCTGTTTTGTTTTGTAATTCAGTTCCTGTGTAGCCAAGTTTACATTCCATATATTAGTGATACCTTATGATATTTCTTTTTCTGTGTGACTTATTTCACTTAGAATCATCGTACCTGAATCCACTCATTATGCTGCTACGGGCCTGATGACATAGATTTCATTGCTGAGTGATATTGCATTGTACGTAAGTACCACAACTTCTTTATCCATTTTTCGCTTTCTGTGATATTCAACTTGTACCGTAAACGAGGTTCTTGTAAACAGAGCCGTCCCAAACTTTGGGGTGGCTGTGTCTTTTTGATTTTAATTTCCCTAAGCTATAGGACCATAAGTGGAAGTGCCCTAGGCTCTGTTGCTTTGTTTTTTAGATGTTTCAGGAAACACCATACACTTCTCCAGAGTTGCTGCTGGCAATTTACATCCCACCCATCAGCATAACAAGGCTCCCAGTTCTCCATGGCCTGTCCTGCCTTTCTGGATTTTACACTTTTTTCAGATGGCCCTTTTGACTGAGGGGCAGTGAGACTTCATTGTAGTGCAGATTTCCTTTGCAAGCTTGCTTGGTTGGCCAAAAAGGGCGTATGCGTTTTTTCCTGAATATATTCAGGAAAAAACGCATACGCCCTTTTTGGCCAAGTGCATCATTGTCGACGTTCTGAGTGTTTTCATATGTTTTCAGTGCAATTCCTGTCTACCTCCTGAAATCGGTTTCCTGCAGTTCTGCCTTGCTCTCAGTGCCTCTTCATAGCCTTACCTCAATATACTTTTGGAAAATAGTTGGCCTTTATAACGCTGCAGGTTTTTGAATTGCAGTGGCCCTTAGCTCCATTTTTCAGCTCTTATTTTTGTGATCTTGCCTCATATCCACAGGATTTCTTCAGGACCTATTCTTCTTCTGGGACGCCTTGCTCTGCCTTTGGTTAATTCTTCCTCCTGATGTGAAATTAGAGTGACATGTGCCCATTGAAACCGCTACAGCTATTTTCTCACTGGTTCCCCCTATTCCCATTCATCCTCCGCACTAACTGCAGACTGTGCGATACCGGAACTTAAAGGCATTGACTCTCCATGTGGAGATGTTGTTAGTAAAGTGGCTGGAATGTTGATCCGGAGCCCCAGGAGAGGAAAATGAGGTGCATTTTAGAAACCTTTCCCGATCATATGGTATACCATCCGCTGGATTTCCCATGCATGGTTTAGCTGTAGAAAGATTCCCTTCAACTTGGAGTGTTGGGACCCTTGGAATAAGTAGCATGAAGTATTGCATTAAACTTTCGGCAGTTGCTCACCAAAGCTCTCCAATCCTTTCAGCCCCAAGTGTCCAGCCTTATGTCTTATCCAGCTGTGGGTTTATATGTGGTCATTCCAGGTTGCATCACAGCCCCTGAGCGAATTTTGTAAGAATTTTTCTCTCTTTCATTGTTTCTGCGTTTTGGTTTTAAAATTTATTTCTATAATGGGGTTTAGCTCATTTTCACTGCTGTGTTTGTGCCGCTCTGCGCACACTTGATTCCCTTATGGAGATATATCAATACATGGGTTTTAAGATTCTTATTACTCAGATATATTTCTCTGTGGTGTATAGGGTGTGTTGAGGCCAGTTCATTGAGCGAGGTGTAGATCTTGTCTGATACCTATTTGGTTTATTGAACGGTATCTGTGCTAATTTCAAACTCTGGTTTTATGCATCACCCCACCTCTCCTTTCCCCTTAAGCTGACATAAGTGTGTTTTCTAAATGTGAGACACTGTTCTGTTTTGTAATTAATTTTTTGTGCAGCCATATTTATCCTCCCTCTATAAGTGATATCTTATGATATGTTTCTTTTTCTGTTTGACTTATTTCAAGTAGTATTATCGGACCTCAATCCACTCTTTATCCTTCTACTAGCCTTATTACATTGATTTCATGGTGAAGAGATATTCCATTGTACATAAGTACCACATTTTCTTTATCCATTGTTCTCTTTCCTGGGATATTTAAGGTGTACTGAAGTTGAGGTTCTTGTAAACAGAGTAGCCCTAAACTGTGGTGTGCTTGTGTCTTGTTGATATTTAGACTTCCCTAGATATACTCCCGTGATTGGAAGTGCCCTATGCTCTGTCGCTCTGTTTTTTAGATGATTTAGGAACCACCATACACTTCTCCAGAGTGGCTCTCGGCAGTTCACACACTGTCCATCAGCGTATAAAGGCTCCCTGTTCTCCATGGCCTGTCCTGCATTTCTGGTTTTTACAATTTTTTCGGATGGCCCTTTTGACCGGTGGGAAATGAGACTTCTTTGTTGTGCACATTTGCATTGCTTGCTTGCTTGCTTGCCCATAAAGTGCGTATGCGTTTTTTCCTGGATATATTCAGGAAAAAACGCATACTCCCTTTTGGGCCAACTGCATCATTGTCGAAATTCTGCCGCTTTTCATGTGCTTTAAAGGCGAGTCCAATCTATCTCTTGAAATCTGTTTCTTGCAATTCTGTCTTGCATTCAGATCCTCTTCTTTGCCTTACCTCAACATATTTTTGGACGTTAGTTTTCATTTATAACTCTGCAGGTTTGTGAATTGCAGTGACCCTGAGCTCCATTTTTTAAGTTGCTCTTTTGTGAGCTGGCCTCAAAACCGCAGGATTGCTTCAGGCCCTATTTTGGCTCCGGCGAGGCGGGCTGAGCCTTTTTTTAATTCTTATTCTTAATGGGAAATTAGAGTGACATGTGCCCGTCCAAACCCCTACAACTATTCTCTCATTGTTTCCCCCTGTTCCCGTTCATCCTCCTCACAATTTGCAAAATGTGTGAAACAGAAGTTTAAATGTGCTGATTCTCTAAGTGGGGAGATTCTAAGTAACGTGGCTGCAATGATGAACAGGAGCACCAGGAGAGGATAAATGAGGTGCATTTTAGACACATCTCCCGATCACATGGTGTACAGTCCTCTGGGTTTTCCATGCATGTTTTAGCTGTAGGAAGATTCCTTGAACCTGCAGATTTGGGACCCATTGAATGGGTACCAGGTAGTATTACTTTAAAGGGTGTGCATTTCCTCACCCAACCTCACATTTCTCTTAGCGCGAACAGTTTCCAGCCTTATGTCTCATCCTGCTGTGGGTCTAGATGTGTTCAATCCATGTTGCATCACCGTCCCTGAGGAAAAGTTGTAAAAGGTTTTCTCTGTCTCTCTGTCGTTTATTTTTTTCAATTTATTACTATATTGGTTACAGCTGATTTTCAAAGCTCTGTTTCTTGCTGCTGTACATCCACTTGATTCACGTACAGAGAGACATCAATAAATTCTTTTTCAGATTCTTACCAGTCATAGATATTCTTTTCCGGTGACTTGAGTGTGCTGAGTGCAGTTCTTTTAGCTACCGTGTAGGCCTTGTTGATTATCAGTTTGGTATTTGGAATGGTATCTTTGCTAATCTCAACCTCCTGGATGATGCCTCACCCCTCCCCACCTTTCCCGTTTAGCAGCCTTACGCATGTTTTCTACATATTTGACTATGTTTTTGTTTTGTAATTTATTTCATGTGTAGCCATTTTGGATTCCACCTTTAAGTGATATCTTATGATATGTGTCTTTTTCTTTTTGAATTATGTCACTTAGAATGATCATACGTAACTCCTCCGGAGTTGTTACAACTGGCCATATTTCATTGATTTCCAGGCTGAGTAATATTCCACTCTACATAAGTACCACATCTCTATCCATTTTTTCCCTCCAGAGACATTTAAGTTATATCCTAGTCGAGGATCTTTTAAACAGAGAGGCAGTAAACATTGGGGTGCCTGTGTCCTCTCGATTTTTGTTTTTCCCAAGATATACGCCCATGAGTGCAAGTGCCCTATGCTCTGTAGCTCATTTTTTAGATGCTTTAGTAAACACAATACACTTCTCCAGAATGGCCGTTGGCAATATACATTTCCACTATAAGCCTCACAGGGCTCCCTCTTCTCCTTGCCCTGTCCTGCATTTCTGGCGTTTACACTTTATGAGGATGGCTCTTCTGACTGATGCGAAGTGATATCTTTTGTAGTATTGATTTCCAGTGCCCACCTGTTTGGTTGGCTAAAAAAGTGTATGCCCTTTTCTTGAATATATACAGAAAAAAACGCATACAGCCTTTTTGGCCAACTGCAATGTCGGAAATGTTCAGCCCCTTTTCTTGTGCTTAATGGCGAGTCCTTTCTACCTCCTCAAATCCCTTTCCTGCCATTCTCCGTTGCTTGCCAATCCTTTTCTTTGACTTTCCTCAAGACATTTTTCAGTGATAGATATTTTCAACTCTGCAGTTTCGTGAATTTTACTGCCCCTGAGTTCCATTGTTCAACTTGTGTTTATGGGAACTGGCCACAAAGCAGTGGGATTTCCTCAAGCCCTATACTGTTTCCATGGGCAACCCTAGCCTTTGGTCAATTCATCTTCCTGATTGGAAATTAGAGTGACATGTGCCTGTCTGAACACCTAGGACTTGTCTCTCATTGTTCCTCATCCTTCCGCTTCATCCTCTGGACAAATTCCAAACTGTACGCAACAGGATGTTGACAGTGTTGACATCTCCAAGTGGGGGACTGTTAGTAAAGACGCTGGAGGGGTGAACCCGAGCACCAGGAGATGAGGAGATGAGATGCCTTTTCCAAACTCTTCCCGATCAGACGGTATACCATCCTCTGGATGTGACAGACATGTTTTAGCAGTAGGAAGAGTCCCATTCATGTAAGGAGAACACCAGGGCTTTTTCAAAATCAGTGTCTCCCCGAAACCCAAACTGGGGAGTTTTTTAAGCTACGGCTACACATATGTTCATTAAGGGCCTTGGGAAGTAGGCAGAGTCCAAACTTTAGATGACTGAAGTCTTCAGGGTCAGAAGCACTCACCACCGGCTTCCCTTAGGTTACACTTTAACTGTCATTGATAGATGATGTCAATAAAAATATCTGTTCTTTTTCCGATTATTTCCCCTTATAGGTTATTGCACAATATTGAGTGTAGTTCCCTGTGCTATACAGTAGTTCCTTGTTGATGATCTATTTTATACATAGCAGTGTGTATGTGTTAATTCCAAACTGTTAATTTATCCCTCCTCCCACCTTTCCCCTTTGGTAATAATAAATTATAAGATTTTATACTTCTCAGAAATGGGGGAGCTGAAAGAGAGGTATCATTTTCAATGGAAAAGCATTTAAAACAAGATTGAAGCTTTAACCAAGATTATTAGATGTACATCCTTGGAAAGAAATCACTTCATTTCTCTAATATTGACCTGACAAATAAGACAAACCTTTTCACTGAACTTGCTTATAATAAAGTGATGGAAATATCAAATGGAAGTGTTAGAAACATCTTATTTTACCCGAGCCTTATAAACTGTTCTATGTTAACTACAGTTTGGCTCACACATCTGTTCATTGAAGTTACAATAGTCTCAATTTCTGTTACTGATCCTCCAGAGTGGACCCCAACAAGGGTCCCCCTGCCCAGTGTCATTGGGGCCAACAGATCGAGACTGAGTTTGGTTCCCAAGCAAAGGAAACTTTATATTTTCATCAGAGAATGGAGAGGTGAGAGCATGCACTACCCCGTGGGCTGTGGGCTGGGCTGCTGTGTAGAGATCCTGTCAGAGTCAGTGAGAGGGAGGGGGTGGAGCTCTCAAGGGCCGGGTTGGCTGCAGCTCAGGCTCTATATCTCGGAGTCTGCACTGGGCCCCAGGAGCTGAGGTGTCGACCCAGCCATTCTGCACCAGGAAATCTGGTCTGAAGTGCCGGGTGTGGAACCTCTGCATGCGGGACCCTAGGAGCACGTGAAATTAGACAAAGCACAAAGGATAAAAAAGGTCAGACTTGACTTTATTGCCCAGATTCTATTTTTATCTCCCAGGGATTTTTAATGGGCTTTGCTGGGGACAAACCCCTCCTCTGCCTTTTGTCCCGTTCCTCATTCTTGGAGTGCTGAGGGTGCAGACCCTTCTTCTGTAACTGCTGAGTGCTGAGTTGGGAGCCCTCATACCAGGGGACGAGGGTCAGAACTTCTCCCCAGCAGCCTCCAGGTGACGTTGATTGGCCCCAGGACCCCTGCCTCCCTGCTCGTCCGCCTGAGCACCAGCATTGGAAGTGTTATAGATTCTAATGACCTTTAAGGGTCCAGGAAAGAGATGTGCAGAGACGCTGTGGGGGCCGGTTTCACCCCGCCCCACATTTGTTCGGCCACCTTAGGCTGACCGTTTCTGCCAGCCTAGATGCTCTGACCAGTAGTCTGCTCTTTCTTCAATTAGGCCCCTGAATTAACGTAAAAACAGCACCAGGTGTCAGAGCCCTGCCCGCTCAACTCCCAGACAGTCCAGGGTCAGTGGTGATCGAGGACCATGATGGCCACTGAGTCAACAGCCTTTTGAAGTAAACAGGAGTCCAGCCGGTCTTATTGGCCACCATCATCACGGTGTCTGTAGGCTTTTCTATGGTGACAGTGTGATATACGGTTCCCCCGCCAAGATTATTAGCTCCCCTCCGGGTGCAGGAAGTCCTGCAAGCAGTAGTCTACTCCTTCGGGACACACTATTGTTGTTTTATGAGAGAAACTCCAGGTCAAGTGATGTTCACATGAGTCGTCATGGTGCCCTGTTGCCCCCGGTTATCTCTCTGGATGTTGGAGTTGGAGGGCCTCCTCACTCGAGGTCGGTGTGCCCACGGAGCGAACCCTGCAACTTCAGGGCATGGTTGGTGATTAGGATCACCACGTGGGGTCCTTTTCCCTTAGGAGGGAGGTGGCCTTTTGGGCTGCTGATTTCCAGGTTTTTAGATACCGCCAGTATCTTGGCCAGATGTGGCAGTGGGCCAAGCCCCTTGGTGACTGTAGTTTATCCTACCTGGATGGCATTCTTGCGTTGTTCCATTTCAAGTGGTCCCAGTTTTTGCACTAATTCTCCAATGGCGATTCACCTTTCACCGGGAATGGAAAGGTCAAAGGGTTTAGCTCAATTAGGGAGTTCCAGGGCAAGGGTCTGAATTGACTGCTCTTTCCATTCTTGAAAGGCCACTTCTGGATTCTGTTCCAAAGGATCATCATCTTTTCCTTTCAGTGTTTCATATAGAGGCCCAGCTAGTAGACTGTAGTTAGGGATCCAGAAGCAGCAAACCCTGGCCTCCCCAGGAACCCCTAAGCTGTCTTCTAGTTTTAGAAAGGGGTAAGGCTGCAAATGGTTTCTTCCCTTTCCTGGGATGGGCTTCTCTGACCTTGTGTGAGAATGAAGCCCAGGCAGGTCACCGCAGTCTGTGATATTTGAGCTTTTTCTTGGACAACTTCTATCCTTTATTGGCTTGGTAGTTCAGAGGCCTCCTTAGTAGGGCTGGCGATCAGAATGTCGTCTGCATATTGAAGGAGGGTTTCCTTTTCCAGAGGTAGAACTTTTCGGTCGTTAGCTAAGCTTTCCCCAAAGATGGTGTGGGAATTTTTGAACCCTTGGGGCAAGACGGCCCGGAAGTATTGTTTTAGTTGTATGTTGAGTCCTGCCACTCACAAGCCAAAATTTCTTGTGACTCTGGGACTAATGGAATACAAAAGAAGGCATCATTGAAGACTAATACAGAATACCATGTCCTGGTGGTTGGTAGAATGACCAGCAGGGTGTAGGAATCAGGAGTAACTGGAGGTATATCCTCGGTGGCTTCACTGACTGTCCTGACATCCTTTACCAGGTCCCCAGCAGCCCATGGGGCTCTCGTGGTCAGGCCAATCCCAGGATATGAAGCTCTCCTGGGCAGGTACCCCACCCCCAACCCAGCCCACGGGGCTCTCATGGTCAGGCCCCTCCCAGGATACAGAGCTACCCTTGCAGGTACCGTGGCAGGGCTGGGCACACAGGAACCGTGCACATAGCCCTCATTGAAGAGCACCCCCAGCTCACCTGTCGCTCAGAGCTGACACAGAGCACCTCAGAGCAGAACTTGAACTAACAAACAGCAGCTCCGACAGGTCTGTGACCCTGGGCATCACTCTGTGTGGCCTCCCTCCACCTGGTCTTCCAGAGACTTCCACTGCACCCAGGGCACCAGGCCTCTGTCTCCAACCACCACCCACCCCTCCTCTCCCTGACTCCTGGGTTCGTCTCATTAGGAGAGGGTTTTCTTGAAGTTGTCTCCCACTCATGGGCCAGATAAAATGATTAGAAAACAAGCCAAAGCTGCAGCCCCTTGTCTATCCTGACTCTCAGGAGCCCACACCTGTTCCTTGGACCTGGCCCGTTCAGCAAGTTCCATTTTCTGCAACTGTGAGCCCCTGAGGGGTGATGATTGGCTACCTGGGCAGCCTTACCATGCCGGCCAGCCCTCCCCAGGTGTGCCTGGGTTGAGATCAATATAAATACCACTCCAGGCAGCAAAAGCCCCTGCAGCTGTGCCTGACGCCATTTTCTCTGCCCTGTCAGCAGTCTCGGGGCTGGGCTGGTGGGAGGGAGTGAGAGGCCACGGCTTTGTGGGTGGCCCAGTGTGAGTGGGGCTCTGCTGGACTTTCTGCAGCAGTTGCCAGGCTGCCACCTGCTAAAGAAGAGGATGTGTCACCCATACCTGCTGCTGGAATTTCTCCCTGGGCAGAGGTGAGGAAGGAAAAAAGCAGTGGGGGCAGGGACAGGACGGGTATCTCAGGCAGGGAAATGGAAATCTTCCAGAAGAGCACCCAGGGCCAGGACCATCCTGGCTGGCCTGCAGGCACCAAGTCAGCTGGCATGCTGTCACTCGTGTGGCTCCATGGCCCTTCCTCTAGGCTTTCAAGTCCTTGTATATATTCAGGTGTTTTACCTGGGAAGGGTGGGAACAGTTCAGCAGCAACTGGCCTGGGGCTCAGCTCACGTTTACTCACAGATGCCTCGGCACGGTGCCCCAGCTTTGCAATGAGGACGCTTGTTGTGTGGGGGCTGCTGGCTGAATGGGAGACGATTCCCCACCACTGACCAACTTCAGAATTGTTTACAACTGGAGCAAGTGCCCTGATACGGTTTTCCTCTGAGTAACTGGTGGGTTCTGTTTTTTTTTTCTCTTTTTCGTTTTTGGTTCAAGGTAGATTTTATTCCTCTTTTTTGTATTTACAGATATAAGCATGGAAATAATTTATTCATATAAATACATGTATGTGAAGGGAATAATTGTTTTTTCTGTTTTATTTTTTAAATTTTATTTCTTTTTAATTTTGAATTTTATTTTATATTTTTATACAGCAGGTTCTCATTGGTTATCTATTTTATACATATAAATGTTTACATGCCAATCCCAATCTCTCAACTCCTCCCACCACCACCCCTCCAAGAGCTTTCCCCCCTTGTTGTCCATACGATTGTTGTCTACATCTGTTGCTCTATTTATGCCTTGCAAAACGGTTAATCTGTACAGTTTTTCTAGGTTCCACATATATGCATGAATATACAAGATTTGTTTTTCTCTTTCTGACTTACTTCACTCTGTATGACAGTCTCTAGATCCATCGACGTCTCTACAAATGACCCAATTTCATTCCTTTCATGGCTTAGTAATATTCCATTTTATATATGTACCACAGCTTTATGCATTCGTCTGTCTGTGGGCATTTAGGTTGCTTCCATTACCTCGATATTGTAAATAGTGATGCAATGAACATTGCGGTGAATGTCTCTTTTTGATTTATGGTTTTGTCTGAGTATATGTCCAGTCCTGGGATTGCTGTATCATATGGTAATTCTATTATTAGTTTCTTAAGAAACTCCATATTGTTCTCCATAGTGACTGTATCAATTTATATTCCCAACAATAGTGGAAGAGGCTTCCTTTTCTCCACACCCTTTCCAGCATTTGTTGTTTGTAGATTTTCAGATGATGCCCATTCTAACAGGTGTGAGGTGATACCTCATTGTTGAGTCCATTTCGTTGAGCAAGGGGTAGGTCTTGTCTATTACATATTTGGCTTATGGAACGGTATCTGTGCTAATTTCAAACTCTGGTTTTATGCAGCACCCCAACTCACCTTTCCCCTTAAGCAAGCATAAGTTGGTTTTCTAAACTTGAGACCCTGTTCTGTTTTGTAATTCAGTTCATGTGTAGCCAAGTTTACATTCCGTGCATTAGTGATACCTTATGATGTTTCTTTTTCTGTGTGACTTATTTCACTTAGAATCATCATGCCTCAATCCACTCATTATGCTGGTACAGGCCTGGTGACACAGATTTCATTGCTGAGTGGTATTCTGTTGTACATAAGTACCGCAACTTCTTTATCAATTATTTGTTCTCTGGGATATTTAACTTGTACTGTAGAAGAGGCTCCTGTAAACAGAGCCGTTGTAAATTTTGGGGTGGCTGTGTCTTTTTGATTTTAATTTCCCTAAGCTATAGGACCATAAGTGGAAATGCCCTAGACTCTGTTGCTTTGTTTTTCAGATGTATCAGGAAACACCATACACTTCTCCAGAGTGGCTGTTGGCAATGTACATCCCGCCCATCAGCATAACAAGGCTCCTTTTTCCCCATGGCCTGTCTTGCCTTTCTGGATTTTACACTTTTCTCAGATGGCCCTTTAGACCGGGGGGAAGTGACACTTCATAGTAGTTCGGATTTCCATTGCAAGCTTGCTTGGTTTGCCAAAAAGGGCGTATGTGTTTGTTCCTGAATATATTCAGGAACAAACTCATACGCCCTTTGTTGCCAAGTGCATCATTGTCGATGTTCTGCCTCTTTTCCTATGCTTTAAATGCAATTCCAGTCTACCTCCTGAAATCGGTTTCCTGCAATTCTGCCCCGCTTTCAAGTCCTCTTCGCAGCCTTACTTCAATATATTTTTGGACGTTATCTGTCATTTATAACTCTGCAGGTTTGTGAATTACAGGGCCCCTGAGCTCCTTTCTTCAACTCGCTTTCTTGTGAGCTGGCCGCAAACCCGCAAGACTGCTTCAGGCCCTAATCTGCTTCTGGCAGGGCACGCTGAGCCTTTGGTTAATTCCTCTTCCTGGTGGGAAATGAGTGTTAAATATGCCCGTCCAGACACCTACCTCACTCTCAACCCCTTGGTGATGTGGGTCCTCTGGTTTGTGGCCACTTTTGCTGGGTTCCTCACCTTTCGATGATGTGGCCCCACTAGTGTGAGGACACTCCTGCTTGGTTCTCATCCACGTGGTTATGTGGACCCCCTGGTGAGAGTCTGTTCCTGGCTTTGTTCCTCACCCACCTGTGAGGGAGACCCTCTGCTGATAGGTCACCCCTGCATGGCTGGCACACACTGCCTTGGTGAAGTCAGCCGTGTGGTGGCAGTTGGAGCGTGCTGGGAATCTCTTCCCCCCGGTGATGAGGGCCCTCTTGCGTCAGGCCCTAACTGCTGGGCTCACCAACTTTTCTTAGTGAGCCCAGTGATGCTTTGGCACTCCTCTTAGGATCCCATCTCCATGGGGATGTGGGCCTTCTGCTCTGAGGTCCCAACGGCTGGGTTGTTCACATTTTCATGATGTGGGCTCTCTGGTGTTAGTTCACAGAAGCCTGGATCCCATAGCCTCTGTGCTCTTGGCTGCCTGCTGGGAGGTTCCAACTGCTGGATTCCTCACTTTTTTAATTTTTTGGGCCCTCTGTTGTGAGGATCCTCCTGCCTGCCTCACTCCCAGCCCCTTCGTGATGTGTGTCGTCTGGTTTGAGGCCACATGTGCTGGGTTCCTCACCTTTTGATGATGTGGGACCAATGGTCTTAGGAGACTCCTGCCTGGTTCACATCCCCTTGGTGATGTGGGTCCTCTGTTGAGAGTCTGATCCTGGCTGGGTTCCTCACCCATCTGTGAGGTAGGCCGTCTGATGTGAGGTCACTCTTGCCTGGCTTGCTCACCTCGCCTTGTGGACATGAGCCCTCTGGTGGCACTTGGAGCCTGCTGGGAGCCTCCTCTCCTCGGTGATGAGGGCCCTCTGGCGTCAGGCCCTAACTGCTGGGCTCCCCAACTTTTCTTAGTGAGCCCAGTGTTGCTCAAGCACTCCTCTTAGGTTCCCATCCCCATGGGGATGTGGGCCTTCTGCTCTGAGGTTCCAACGGCTGGGTTGATCACAATTTCATGATGTGGGCTCTCTGGTGTTAGTTCACTGTGGCCTGGATCCCATAGCCTCTGTGGTCTTGGCTGCCTGCTGGGAGGTTCCAACTGCTCGATTCCTCAACTTTTGTATTCTATGGGTCCTGTGTTGTGATGCTCCTCCTGCCTGCCTCACTCGCAACCCCTTCGTGATGTGGGTCTTCTGGTTTGAGGCCACATGTGCTGGGTTAGGCAACTTTCAATGATGTGGCCCCACTGGTGTGAGGACACTCCTGCCTGGTTCCCATCCCCTTGGTGATGTGGGCCTTCTGGTGACAGTCTTATCCTGGCTGGGTTCCTCACTCTTCTGTGAGGTAGGCCCTCTGCTGTGAGGTCAATCCTGCCTGACTTGCACACATCACCTTGGCGACGTGGGCCCTCTGTTGGCACATGGAACCTGCTGGGAGCCTCCTGCCCTCGGTGATGACGGCCCTCTAGCATCAGGTTCTAACTGCTGGGCTCCCCACGTTTTCTGATGTGAGCCCAGTGATGCCAGGACACTCCTGTCAGGTTCCCATCCCCATGGGGATGTGGGCTTTCTGCTCTGAGGTCCCAATGCCTGGGTTGCTCACAGTTTCATGATGTGGGCTCTCTGGTGTTAGTTAACTCCTGCCTGCATCCCATAGCTTCTGTGCTCTCGGCCGCCTGCTGGGAGGTTCCAAATGCTGGATTCCTCACTTTTTTTATTCTTTGGGCCCTCTGTTTTTAGGCTACTCCTACCTGCCTCACTCCCATCCCCTTTGTGATGTATGTCCTCTGATATGAGGCCACATGTGCTGGGTTCCTCACCTTTCGATGATGTGGCCCCACTGGTGGGAGGACAGTCCTGACTGGTTCCCATCCCCTTGGTGTTGTGGGCCCTCTGGTGAGAGTCTCATCCTGCCTCGGTTCCTCACCCTTCTGTGAGATAGGCCCTCTGCTGTGAGGTCACTACTGCCTGGCTGGTGCATGCCACCTTGTAGACGTGGGCCCTCTGTTGGCAGTTGGAACCTGCTGGGAGTCTCCTCCCCTCAGTTATGAGGGCCCCCTGGCATCAGGCCCTAACTGCTGGGCTCCTAACATTTTCTGATATGTGCTAAGTGGTGCAAAGCCACTCCTGCCAGGTTCCCATCCCAATGGGGATGTGGGCCTTCTGTTCTGAGGTCCCAACAGCTGGGCTGCTCACAGGTTCATGATGTGGGCCCTCTGCTGTGAGTTCACTGCGGCCTGGATCCCATAGCCTCGGTGCTCTGGGCCACTTGCTGGGAGGTTCCAACTGCTGGATTCCTCAACTTTTATATTCTATGGACCCTGTGTTGTGAGGCCAGTCCTGCCAGCCTCATTCCGAACCCCTTGGTGATGTGGTTCCTCTGGTTTGAGGACACATGTGCTGGGATCCTCACCTTTCGATGATGTTGTCTCACTGGTGTGGGGACACTCCTGCCTGGTTCCCATCCCCTTGGTGATGTGGGCCCTCTGGTGAGAGTCTGATCCTGGCTGTGTTCCTCACCCTTCTGTGAGGTGGGCCCTCTGCTGTGAGGTCACTCCTGCCAGGCTGGCACACATCACCTTGGTGATGTTGGCCCTCTGGTGGCAGCTGGAGCCTGCTGGGAGCCTCCTCCTCTCGGTGATGAGTGCCCTCTAGCGTCAGGCCCTAACTTCTGAGCACCCCACGTTTTCTGATGTGAGCCCAGTGATGCCAGGACACTCCTGTCATGTTCCCATCACCATGGGGATATGGGCCTTCTGCTCTGAGGTCCCAATGTCTGGGTTGCTCACAGTTTCATGATGTGGGCTGTCTGGTGTTAGTTCACTCTGGCCTGGTTCCTCTAGCCTCTGTGCTCTGGGCCGCCTGCTGGGAGGTTCCAACTGCTGGATTCCTCACCTTTCTTATTTTTGGGCCCTCTGTTATGAGGCTCCTCCTGCCTGCCTCACTCCCAGCCCCTTGGTGATGGGTGTCCTATGGTTTGAAGCCACATGTTCTGGGTTCCTCACCTTTAGATGATGTGGCCCTACTCATGTGAGGACACTCCTGCCTGGTTCCAATCCATTTGGTGATGTGGGCCCTCTGGTGCGAGTCTGATCCTGACTGGGTTCGTCACACTTCTCTGAGGTGGGCCCTCTGCTGTGAGGTCATTCGTGCCTGGTTGGCACACATCGCCTTGGCGACGTCAGCCCTCTGGTGGCAGTTGGAGCCTGCTGGGAGCCTCCTTCCCTTGGTGATGAGGGTCCTCTGGCGTCAGGCCCTAACTGCTGGTCGCTCAAAATTTTCTGATACGTTCTCAGTGGTGCGAGGACACTCCTACCAGAATTCCATCCCCATGGGGATGTGGGCCTCCTGCTCTGAGGTCCCAATGGCTGGGTTGCTCAGTTTCATGACATGGGCCCTCTTCTGTGAGTTCACTGTGGCCTGGATCCCATAGCCTCGGTGCTCTGGGCCGCCTGCTGGGAGGTTCCAACTGCTGGATTCCTCACTTTTTTATTCTATGTGCCCAGTGTTGTGAGGCTACTCCTGCCTGCCTCACTCCGAGGTCCTTGGTGATGTGGGTCCTCTGGTTTGAGGACACATGTGCTGAGTACCTCAGCTTTCGATGATGTGGCCCCACTGATGTGAAGACACTCCTGCCTGGTTCCCATCCCCTTGGTGATGTGGGCCCTCTGGTGAGAGTCTGATGTTGGCTGGGTTTCTCACCCTTCTGTGAGGTGGGACCTCTGCTGTGAGGTAACTCCTGCCTGGCATGCTCACGTTGCCTTGGCAATGTGAGCCCTCAGGTGGCAGTTGGAGCCTGCTGGGAATCTCCTCCCCTCAGTTATGAGAGCTCTGGATAAAACACATATGCCCTTTTTTGCCAAGTGCATTATTTTCCAAGTTCTGTCTCTTTTCCTATGCTTTAAGAGCTACTCCCGTGTACGTTCTGAAATCAGTTTCCAGCAATTCTGCCCCGCATTCAAGTCCTCTTCGCAGCCTTACTTCAGTATAATTTTGGATGATAGCTGTCATTTATAACTCCGCAGGTTTCTGAATTACAGTGACCCTGAGCTCCTTTCTTCAACTCGCTTTCTTGTGAGCTGGCCGCAACACCGCAGGATCTCCTCAGGCCCTAATCTAGTTTCAGCATGGCACGCGGAGCCTTTGGTTCATTTGTCTTCCTGGTGAAAATGAGAGTTAAATTTGCCCGTCTAGACACCTACAGATAGTCTCCCATTGTTCTCCTTATTCCTGTTCATCTTCCGAATAAATTGCAAACTGGGCCAAACAGGAGGTTAAAGGCACTGACTCTCCAAGTGGGGAGAGTGTTAGTAAAGCGTCTGGAATGTTGCACCCGAGTACCAGGGGACGAAAACTGAGACACATTTGAACACGTTTCCCGATCACACGGTGGATCATACTCTGGGTTCCACATGCATGTTTAGCTGATGGAAGAATCCCTTAAACCTGGAGAGTTGAGACCCATGGAATGGGTACCATGCAATATGATTTCAAAGGGTCTGCATTTGCTCACCTAACCTCACCAATCCTATCACTGCTGCGTTTATGCCGCTGTACACATGATTGATTCTCTTTTGGAGACATATAAATCCATAGGTTTTAAGATTCTTACTAGTCAGGTATATTCTTAGGCGTTTATTATGGGGTGTTGAGTGCACTTCGTTGAGCAAGGAGTAGCTCTTGTCTATTACATATTTGGCTTACGGAACGGTATCTGTGCTAATTTCAATCTCTGGTTTTATGCAGCACCCCAACTCACCTTTCCCCTTAAGCAAGCATAAGTTGGTTTTCTACATTTGAGACCCTGTTCTGTTTTGTAATTCAGTTCCTTTGTAGCCAAGTTTACATTCCGTGTATTAGTGATATCTTATGATGCTTCTTTTTCTGTGTGACTTATTTCACTTACAATCATCGTACCTGAATCCACTCATTATGCTGCTACGGGCCTGATGACATAGATTTCATTGCTGAGTGATATTGCATTGTACGTAAGTACCACAACTTCTTTATCCATTTTTCGCTTTCTGTGATATTGAACTTGTACCCTAAACGAGGTTCTTGTAAACAGAGCCGGCCCAAACTTTGGGGTGGCTGTGTCTTTTTGATTTTAATTTCCCTAAGCTATAGGACCATATGTGGAAGTGCCCTAGGCTCTGTTGCTTTGTTTTTTAGATGTTTCAGGAAACACCATACACTTCTCCACAGTGGCTGTTGGCAATTTACATCCCGCCCATCAGCATAACAAGGCTCCCAGTTCTCCATGGCCTGTCCTGCCTTTCTGGATTTTACACTTTTTTCAGATGTCCCTTTTGACCGGGGGGCAGTGAGACTTCATTGTAGTGCAGATTTCCTTTGCAAGCTTGCTTGGTTGGCCAAAAAGGGCGTATGCGTTTTTTCCTGAATATATTCAGGAAAAAACGCATATGCCCTTTTTGGCCAAGTGCATCATTGTGGACGTTCTGCCTCTTTTCCTATGCTTTACATGCAATTCCAGTCTACCTCCTGAAATCGGTTTCCTGCAATTCTGCCCCGCTTTCAAGTCCTCTTGGCAGCCTTACTTCAATATATTTTTGGAAGATAGCTGTCATTTATAACTCTGCAGGTTTGTGAATTACAGTGCCCCTGAGCTCCTTTCTTCAACTCGCTTTCTTGTGAGCTGGCCGCAACACCGCAGGATTGCTTCAGACCCTAGTGTGGTTCCGGCATGGCATGCTGAGCCTTTGGTTAATTCCTCTTCCTGGTGGGAAATGAGAGTTAAATTTGCCTGTCCAGACACCTCCACCTAGTCTCTCATTGGTTCTCCCTATTCCTGTTCATTTTCCACAGAAATTGCAAACTGGCCAAACAGGAGGTTAAAGGCACTGACTCTCCAAGTGGGGAGAGTGTTAGTAAAGCGTCTGGAATGTTGCACCCGAGTACCAGGGGACAAAAACTGAGACACATTTGAACACGTTTCCCAATCACACCGTGGATAATACTTTGGGTTCCACATGCATGTTTTAGCTGAAGGAAAAATCCCTTAAACCTGGAGAGTTGAGACCCATGGAATGGGTACCATGCAATATGACTTCAAAGAGTCTGCATTTGCTCACCGAACCTCACCAATCCTATCACTGCTGCGCTTATGCCGCTGTACACACGCTTGATTCTCTTTCGGAGACATATAAATCCATAGGTTTTAAGATTCTTACTAGTCAGGTATATCCTTAGGCGTTTAATATGGGGTGTTGAGTCCACTTCGTTGAGCAAGTAATAGCTCTTGTCTATTATATATTTGGCTTATGGAACGGTATCTGTGCAAATTTCAATCTCTGGTTTCATGCAGCAACCCAACTCACCATTCCCCTTAAGCAAGCATAAGTTGCTTTTCTACATTTGAGACCCTGTTCTGTTTTGTAATTCAGTTCCTTTGTAGCCAAGTTTAAATTCCGTGTGTTAGTGACATCTTATGATGTTTCTTTTTCTGTGTGACTTATTTCACTTAGAATCATCGTACCTGAATCCACTCATTATGCTGCTACGGGCCTGATGACATAGATTTCATTGCTGAGTGATACTGCATTGTACGTAAGTACCGCAACTTCTTTATCCATTTTTCGCTTTCTGTGATATTGAACTTGTATCCTAAACGAGGTTCTTGTAAACAGAGCCGGCCCAAACTTTGAGGTGGCTGTGTCTTTTTGATTTTAATTTCCCTAAGCTATAGGACCATAAGTGGAAGTGTCCTAGGCTCTGTTGATTAGTTTTTTGGATGTTTCAGGAAACAACATACACTTCTCCAGAGTGGGTGTTGGCAGTTTACATCCCGCCCATCAGCATAAAAAGGCTCCCAGTTCTCCATGGCCTGTCCTGCCTTTCTGGATTTTATACTTTTTTCAGATAGCCCTTTTGACCGGGGGGCAGTGAGACTTCATTGTAGTGCAGATTTCCTTTGCAAGCTTGCTTGGTTGGCCAAAAAGTGCGTATGCGTTTTTTCCTGAACATATTCAGGAAAAAACGCATACGCACTTTTTGGCCAAGTGCATCATTGTGGACGTTCTGCCTCTTTTCCTATTCTTTACATGCAATTCCAGTCTACCTCCTGAAATCGGTTTCCTGCAATTCTGCCCCGCTTTCAAGTCCTCTTGGCAGCCTTCCTTCAATATATTTTTGGACGATAGCTATCATTTATAACTCTGCAGGTTTGTGAATTACAGTGCCCCTGAGTTCCTTCCTTCAACTCGCTTTCTTGTGAGCTGGCTGCAACACCGCAGGATTGTTTCAGGCCCTAGTGTGCTTCTGGCATGCCACGCTGAGCCGTTGGTTAATTCTTCTTCCTGGTGGGAAATGAGAGTTAAATTTACCCTTCCAGACACCTCCACCTAGTCTCTCATTGGTTCTCCCTATTCCTGTTCATCTTACGCAGAAATTGCAAACTCGGCCAAACAGGAGGTTAAAGGCACTCACTCTCCAAGTGGGGAGAGTGTTAGTAAAGCGTCTGGAATGTTGCACCCGAGTACCAGGGGACGAAAACTGAGACACATTTGAACACGTTTCCCGATCACACGGTGGATCATACTCTGGGTTCCACATGCATGTTTAGCTGAAGGAAGAATCCCTTAAACCTGGAGAGTTGAGACCCATGGAATGGGTACCATGCAATATGATTTCAAAGGGTCTGCATTTGCTCACCTAACCTCACCAATCCTATCACTGCTGCGCTTATGCCGCTGTACACACGCTTGATTCTCTTTCGGAGACATATAAATCCATAGGTTTTAAGATTCTTACTAGTCAGGTATATCCTTAGGCGTTTAATATGGGGTGTTGAGTCCACTTCGGTGAGCAAGTAATAGCTCTTGTCTATTATATATTTGGCTTATGGAACGGTATCTGTGCAAATTTCAATCTCTGGTTTCATGCAGCACCCCAACTCACCATTCCCCTTAAGCAAGCATAAGTTGCTTTTCTACATTTGAGACCCTGTTCTGTTTTGTAATTCAGTTCCTTTGTAGCCAAGTTTAAATTCCGTGTGTTAGTGATATCTTATGATGTTTCTTTTTCTGTGTGACTTATTTCACTTAGAATCATCGTACCTGAATCCACTCATTATGCTGCTACGGGCCTGATGACATAGATTTCATTGCTGAGTGATACTGCATTGTACGTAAGTACCGCAACTTCTTTATCCATTTTTCGCTTTCTGTGATATTCAACTTGTACCCTAAACGAGGTTCTTGTAAACAGAGCCGGCCCAAACTTTGGGGTGGCTGTGTCTTTTTGATTTTAATTTCCCTAAGCTATAGGACCATAAGTGGAAGTGTCCTAGGCTCTGTTGATTAGTTTTTTGGATGTTTCAGGAAACAACATACACTTCTCCAGAGTGGGTGTTGGCAGTTTACATCCCGCCCATCAGCATAAAAAGGCTCCCAGTTCTCCATGGCCTGTCCTGCCTTTCTGGATTTTATACTTTTTTCAGATAGCCCTTTTGACCGGGGGGCAGTGAGACTTCATTGTAGTGCAGATTTCCTTTGCAAGCTTGCTTGGTTGGCCAAAAAGTGCGTATGCGTTTTTTCCTGAATATGTTCAGGAAAAAACGCATACGCACTTTTTGGCCAAGTGCATCATTGTGGACGTTCTGCCTCTTTTCCTATGCTTTACATGCAATTCCAGTCTACCTCCTGAAATCGGTTTCCTGCAATTCTGCCCCGCTTTCAAGTCCTCTTGGCAGCCTTCCTTCAATATATTTTTGGACGATAGCTATCATTTATAACTCTGCAGGTTTGTGAATTACAGTGCCCCTGAGTTCCTTCCTTCAACTCGCTTTCTTGTGAGCTGGCTGCAACACCGCAGGATTGTTTCAGGCTCTAGTGTGCTTCTGGCATGCCACGCTGAGACTTTGGTTAATTCTTCTTCCTGGTGGGAAATGAGAGTTAAATTTACCCTTCCAGACACCTCCACCTAGTCTCTCATTGGTTCTCCCTATTCCTGTTCATCTTACGCAGAAATTGCAAACTCGGCCAAACAGGAGGTTAAAGGCACTCACTCTCCAAGTGGGGAGAGTGTTAGTAAAGCGTCTGGAATGTTGCACCCGAGTACCAGGGGACGAAAACTGAGACACATTTGAACACGTTTCCCGATCACACGGTGGATCATACTCTGGGTTCCACATGCATGTTTAGCTGAAGGAAGAATCCCTTAAACCTGGAGAGTTGAGACCCATGGAATGGGTACCATGCAATATGATTTCAAAGGGTCTGCATTTGCTCACCTAACCTCACCAATCCTATCACTGCTGCGTTTATGCCGCTGTACACACGATTGATTCTCTTTTGGAGACATATAAATCCATAGGTTTTAAGATTCTTACTAGTCAGGTATATTCTTAGGCGTTTATTATGGGGTGTTGAGTGCACTTCGTTGAGCAAGGAGTAGCTCTTGTCTATTACATATTTGGCGTACGGAACGGTATCTGTGCTAATTTCAATCTCTGGTTTTATGCAGCACCCCAACTCACCTTTCCCCTTAAGCAAGCATAAGTTGGTTTTCTACATTTGAGACCCTGTTCTGTTTTGTAATTCAGCTCCTTTGTAGCCAAGTTTACATTCCGTGTATTAGTGATATCTTATGATGCTTCTTTTTCTGTGTGACTTATTTCACTTACAATCATCGTACCTGAATCCACTCATTATGCTGCTACGGGCCTGATGACATAGATTTCATTGATGAGTGATATTGCATTGTACGTAACTACCACAACTTCTTTATCCATTTTTCACTTTCTGTGATATTGAACTTGTACCGTAAACGAGGTTCTTGTAAACAGAGCCGGCCCAAACTTTGGGGTGGCTGTGTCTTTTTGATTTTAATTTCCCTAAGCTATAGGACCATATGTGGAAGTGCCCTAGGCTCTGTTGCTTTGTTTTTTAGATGTTTCAGGAAACACCATACACTTCTCCACAGTGGCTGTTGGCAATTTCCATCCCGCCCATCAGCATAACAAGGCTCCCAGTTCTCCATGGCCTGTCCTGCCTTTCTGGATTTTACACTTTTTTCAGATGGCCCTTTTGACCGGGGGGCAGTGAGACTTCATTGTAGTGCAGATTTCCTTTGCAAGCTTGCTTGGTTGGCCAAAAAGGACGTATGCGTTTTTTCCTGAATATATTCAGGAAAAAACGCATACGCCCTTTTTGGCCAAGTGCATCATTGTGGACATTCTGCCTCTTTTCCTATGCTTTACATGCAATTCCAGTCTACCTCCTGAAATCGGTTTCCTGCAATCCTGCCCTGCTTTCAACTCCTCTTGGCAGCCTTCCTTCAATATATTTTAGGACGATAGCTGTCATTTATAACTCTGCAGGTTTGTGAATTACAGTGCCCCTTAGCTCCTTTCTTCAACTCGCTTTCTTGTGAGCTGGCCGCAACACCACAGGATTGCTTCAGTCCCTAGTTTGGTTCCGGCATGGCATGTTGAGCCTTTGGTTAATTCCTCTTCCTGGTGGGAAATGAGAGTTAAATTTGCCCGTCCAGACACCTCCACCTAGTCTCTCCTTGGTTCTCCCTATTCCTGTTCATTTTCCACAGAAATTGCAAACTGGGCCAAACAGGAGTTTAAAGGCACTGACTCTCCAAGTGGGGAGAGTGTTAGTAAAGCGTCTGGAATGTTGCACCCGAGTACCAGGGGACGAAAACTGAGACACATTTGAACACGTTTCCCGATGACACCGTGGATCATACTCTGGGTTCCACATGCATGTTTTAGCTGAAGGAAGAATACCTTAAACCTGGAGAGTTGAGACCCATGGAATGGGTACCATGCAATATGACTTCAAAGAGTTTGCATTTGCTCACCGAACCTCACCAATCCTATCACTGCTGCGTTTATACCGCTGTACACACGCTTGATTCTCTTTCGGAGACATATAAATCCATAGGTTTTAAGATTCTTACTAGTCAGGTATATTCTTAGGCGTTTAATATGGTGTGTTGAGTCCACTTCGTTGAGCAAGTAATAGCTCTTGTCTATTACATATTTGGCTTATGGAACGGTATCTGTGCAAATTTCAATCTCTGGTTTCATGCAGCACCCCAACTCACCATTCCCCTTAAGGAAGCATAAGTTGGTTTTCTGCATTTGAGACCCTATTCTGTTTTGTAATTCAGTTCCTTTGTAGCCAAGTTTAAATTCCGTGTGTTAGTGATATCTTATGATGTTTCTTTTTCTGTGTGACTTATTTCACTTAGAATCATCATACCTGAATCCACTCATTATGCTGCTACGGGCCTGATGACATAGATTTCATTGCTGAGTGATACTGCATTGTACGTAAGTACCACAACTTCTTTATCCATTTTTCGCTTTCTGTGATATTCAACTTGTACCGTAAACGAGGTTCTTGTAAACAGAGCCGGCCCAAACTTTGGGGTGGCTGTGTCTTTTTGATTTTAATTTCCCTAAGCTATAGGACCATAAGTGGAAGTGTCCTAGGCTTTGTTGCTTTGTTTTTTGGATGTTTCAGGAAACAACATACACTTCTCCAGAGTGGGTGTTGGCAATTTACATCCCACCCATCAGCATAACAAGGCTCCCAGTTCTCCATGGCCTGTCCTGCCTTTCTGGATTTTACACTTTTTTCAGATAGCCCTTTTGAACGGGGGGCAGTGAGACTTCATTGTAGTGCAGATTTCCTTTGTAAGCTTGCTTGGTTGGCCAAAAAGGGCGTATGCGTTTTTTCCTGAATATGTTCAGGAAAAAACGCATACGCCCTTTTTGGCCAAGTGCATCATTGTGGACCTTCTGCCTCTTTTCCTATGGTTTACATGCAATTCCAGTCTACCTCCTGAAATCGGTTTCCTGCAATTCTGCCCCACTTTCAAGTCCTCTTGGCAGCCTTCCTTCAATATATTTTTGGACGATAGCTGTCATTTATAACTCTGCCGGTTTGTGAATTACAGTGCCCCTGAGTTCCTTCCTTCAACTCGCTTTCTTGTGAGCTGGCTGCAACACCGCAGGATTGTTTCAGGCCCTAGTGTGCTTCTGGCATGCCACGCTGAGCCTTTGGTTAATTCTTCTTCCTGGTGGGAAATGAGAGTTAAATTTACCCTTCCAGACACCTCCACCTAGTCTCTCATTTGTTCTCCCTATTCCTGTTCATCTTACGCAGAAATTGCAAACTCGGCCAAACAGGAGGTTAAAGGCACTCACTCTCCAAGTGGGGAGAGTGTTAGTAAAGCGTCTGGAATGTTGCACCCGAGTACCAGGGGACGAAAACTGAGACACATTTGAACACGTTTCCCGATCACACGGTGGATCATACTCTGGGTTCCACATGCATGTTTAGCTGAAGGAAGAATCCCTTAAACCTGGAGAGTTGAGACCCATGGAATGGGTACCATGCAATATGATTTCAAAGGGTCTGCATTTGCTCACCTAACCTCACCAATCCTATCACTGCTGCGTTTATGCCGCTGTACACACGATTGATTCTCTTTTGGAGACATATAAATCCATAGGTTTTAAGATTCTTACTAGTCAGGTATATTCTTAGGCCTTTATTATGGGGTGTTGAGTGCACTTCGTTGAGCAAGGAGTAGCTCTTGTCTATTACATATTTGGCGTACGGAACGGTATCTGTGCTAATTTCAATCTCTGGTTTTATGCAGCACCCCAACTCACCTTTCCCCTTAAGCAAGCATAAGTTGGTTTTCTACATTTGAGACCCTGTTCTGTTTTGTAATTCAGCTCCTTTGTAGCCAAGTTTACATTCCGTGTATTAGTGATATCTTATGATGCTTCTTTTTCTGTGTGACTTATTTCACTTACAATCATCGTACCTGAATCCACTCATTATGCTGCTACGGGCCTGATGACATAGATTTCATTGATGAGTGATATTGCATTGTACGTAACTACCACAACTTCTTTATCCATTTTTCACTTTCTGTGATATTGAACTTGTACCGTAAACGAGGTTCTTGTAAACAGAGCCGGCCCAAACTTTGGGGTGGCTGTGTCTTTTTGATTTTAATTTCCCTAAGCTATAGGACCATATGTGGAAGTGCCCTAGGCTCTGTTGCTTTGTTTTTTAGATGTTTCAGGAAACACCATACACTTCTCCACAGTGGCTGTTGGCAATTTCCATCCCGCCCATCAGCATAACAAGGCTCCCAGTTCTCCATGGCCTGTCCTGCCTTTCTGGATTTTACACTTTTTTCAGATGGCCCTTTTGACCGGGGGGCAGTGAGACTTCATTGTAGTGCAGATTTCCTTTGCAAGCTTGCTTGGTTGGCCAAAAAGGACGTATGCGTTTTTTCCTGAATATATTCAGGAAAAAACGCATACGCCCTTTTTGGCCAAGTGCATCATTGTGGACATTCTGCCTCTTTTCCTATGCTTTACATGCAATTCCAGTCTACCTCCTGAAATCGGTTTCCTGCAATCCTGCCCTGCTTTCAACTCCTCTTGGCAGCCTTCCTTCAATATATTTTAGGACGATAGCTGTCATTTATAACTCTGCAGGTTTGTGAATTACAGTGCCCCTTAGCTCCTTTCTTCAACTCGCTTTCTTGTGAGCTGGCCGCAACACCACAGGATTGCTTCAGGCCCTAGTTTGGTTCCGGCATGGCATGTTGAGCCTTTGGTTAATTCCTCTTCCTGGTGGGAAATGAGAGTTAAATTTGCCCGTCCAGACACCTCCACCTAGTCTCTCCTTGGTTCTCCCTATTCCTGTTCATTTTCCACAGAAATTGCAAACTGGGCCAAACAGGAGTTTAAAGGCACTGACTCTCCAAGTGGGGAGAGTGTTAGTAAAGCGTCTGGAATGTTGCACCCGAGTACCAGGGGACGAAAACTGAGACACATTTGAACACGTTTCCCGATGACACCGTGGATCATACTCTGGGTTCCACATGCATGTTTTAGCTGAAGGAAGAATACCTTAAACCTGGAGAGTTGAGACCCATGGAATGGGTACCATGCAATATGACTTCAAAGAGTTTGCATTTGCTCACCGAACCTCACCAATCCTATCACTGCTGCGTTTATACCGCTGTACACATGCTTGATTCTCTTTCGGAGACATATAAATCCATAGGTTTTAAGATTCTTACTAGTCAGGTATATTCTTAGGCGTTTAATATGGTGTGTTGAGTCCACTTCGTTGAGCAAGTAATAGCTCTTGTCTATTACATATTTGGCTTATGGAACGGTATCTGTGCAAATTTCAATCTCTGGTTTCATGCAGCACCCCAACTCACCATTCCCCTTAAGGAAGCATAAGTTGGTTTTCTGCATTTGAGACCCTATTCTGTTTTGTAATTCAGTTCCTTTGTAGCCAAGTTTAAATTCCGTGTGTTAGTGATATCTTATGATGTTTCTTTTTCTGTGTGACTTATTTCACTTAGAATCATCATACCTGAATCCACTCATTATGCTGCTACGGGCCTGATGACATAGATTTCATTGCTGAGTGATACTGCATTGTACGTAAGTACCACAACTTCTTTATCCATTTTTCGCTTTCTGTGATATTCAACTTGTACCGTAAACGAGGTTCTTGTAAACAGAGCCGGCCCAAACTTTGGGGTGGCTGTGTCTTTTTGATTTTAATTTCCCTAAGCTATAGGACCATAAGTGGAAGTGTCCTAGGCTTTGTTGCTTTGTTTTTTGGATGTTTCAGGAAACAACATACACTTCTCCAGAGTGGGTGTTGGCAATTTACATCCCACCCATCAGCATAACAAGGCTCCCAGTTCTCCATGGCCTGTCCTGCCTTTCTGGATTTTACACTTTTTTCAGATAGCCCTTTTGACCGGGGGGCAGTGAGACTTCATTGTAGTGCAGATTTCCTTTGCAAGCTTGCTTGGTTGGCCAAAAAGGGCGTATGCGTTTTTTCCTGAATATGTTCAGGAAAAAACGCATACGCCCTTTTTGGCCAAGTGCATCATTGTGGACCTTCTGCCTCTTTTCCTATGGTTTACATGCAATTCCAGTCTACCTCCTGAAATCGGTTTCCTGCAATTCTGCCCCACTTTCAAGTCCTCTTGGCAGCCTTCCTTCAATATATTTTTGGACGATAGCTGTCATTTATAACTCTGCCGGTTTGTGAATTACAGTGCCCCTGAGTTCCTTCCTTCAACTCGCTTTCTTGTGAGCTGGCTGCAACACCGCAGGATTGTTTCAGGCCCTAGTGTGCTTCTGGCATGCCACGCTGAGCCTTTGGTTAATTCTTCTTCCTGGTGGGAAATGAGAGTTAAATTTACCCTTCCAGACACCTCCACCTAGTCTCTCATTGGTTCTCCCTATTCCTGTTCATCTTACGCAGAAATTGCAAACTCGGCCAAACAGGAGGTTAAAGGCACTCACTCTCCAAGTGGGGAGAGTGTTAGTAAAGCGTCTGGAATGTTGCACCCGAGTACCAGGGGACGAAAACTGAGACACATTTGAACACGTTTCCCGATCACACGGTGGATCATATTCTGGGTTCCACATGCATGTTTAGCTGAAGGAAGAATCCCTTAAACCTGGAGAGTTGAGACCCATGGAATGGGTACCATGCAATATGATTTCAAAGGGTCTGCATTTGCTCACCTAACCTCACCAATCCTATCACTGCTGCGTTTATGCCGCTGTACACACGATTGATTCTCTTTTGGAGACATATAAATCCATAGGTTTTAAGATTCTTACTAGTCAGGTATATTCTTTGGCCTTTATTATGGGGTGTTGAGTGCACTTCGTTGAGCAAGGAGTAGCTCTTGTCTATTACATATTTGGCTTATGGAACGGTATCTGTGCTAATTTCAATCTCTGGTTTTATGCAGCACCCCAACTCACCTTTCCCCTTAAGCAAGCATAAGTTGGTTTTCTACATTTGAGACCCTGTTCTGTTTTGTAATTCAGTTCCTGTGTAGCCAAGTTTACATTCCGTGTAGTAGTGATATCTTATGATGTTTCTTTTTCTGTGTGATTTATTTCACTTAGAATCATCATACCTGAATCCACTCATTATGCTGCTACGGGCCTGATGACATAGATTTCATTGCTGAGTGATATTGCATTGTACGTAAGTTCCACAACTTCTTTATCCATTTTTCGCTTTCTGTGATATTGAACTTGTAAGGTAAATGAGGTTCTTGTAAACAGAGCCATCCCAAACTTTGGGGTGGCTGTGTCTTTTTGATTTTAATTTCCCTAAGCTATAGGACCATATGTGGAAGTGCCCTAGGCTCTGTTGCTTTGTTTTTTAGATGTTTCAGGAAACACCATATACTTCTCCAGAGTGGGTGTTGGCAATTTAAATCCCGCCCATCAGCATAACAAGGCTCCCAGTTCTCCATGGCCTGTCCTGCCTTTCTGGATTTTACACTTTTTTCAGATGGCCCTTTTGACCGGGGGGCAGTGAGACTTCATTGTAGTGCAGATTTCCTTTGCAAGCTTGCTTGGTTGGCCAAAAAGGACGTATGCGTTTTTTCCTGAATATATTCAGGAAAAAACGCATACGCCCTTTTTGGCCAAGTGCATTATTGTGGACATTCTGCCTCTTTTCCTATGCTTTACATGCAATTCCAGTCTACCTCCTGAAATCGGTTTCCTGCAATCCTGCCCCGCTTTCAACTCCTCTTGGCAGCCTTCCTTCAATATATTTTAGGACGATAGCTGTCATTTATAACTCTGCAGGTTTGTGAATTACAGTGCCCCTTAGCTCCTTTCTTCAACTCGCTTTCTTGTGAGCTGGCCGCAACACCACAGGATTGCTTCAGGCCCTAGTTTGGTTCCGGCATGGCATGTTGAGCCTTTGGTTAATTCCTCTTCCTGGTGGGAAATGAGAGTTAAATTTGCCCGTCCAGACACCTCCACCTAGTCTCTCCTTGGTTCTCCCTATTCCTGTTCATTTTCCACAGAAATTGCAAACTGGGCCAAACAGGAGTTTAAAGGCACTGACTCTCCAAGTGGGGAGAGTGTTAGTAAAGCGTCTGGAATGTTGCACCCGAGTACCAGGGGACGAAAACTGAGACACATTTGAACACGTTTCCCGATGACACCGTGGATCATACTCTGGGTTCCACATGCATGTTTTAGCTGAAGGAAGAATACCTTAAACCTGGAGAGTTGAGACCCATGGAATGGGTACCATGCAATATGACTTCAAAGAGTTTGCATTTGCTCACCGAACCTCACCAATCCTATCACTGCTGCGTTTATACCGCTGTACACACGCTTGATTCTCTTTCGGAGACATATAAATCCATAGGTTTTAAGATTCTTACTAGTCAGGTATATTCTTAGGCGTTTAATATGGTGTGTTGAGTCCACTTCGTTGAGCAAGTAATAGCTCTTGTCTATTACATATTTGGCTTATGGAACGGTATCTGTGCAAATTTCAATCTCTGGTTTCATGCAGCACCCCAACTCACCATTCCCCTTAAGGAAGCATAAGTTGGTTTTCTGCATTTGAGACCCTATTCTGATTTGTAATTCAGTTCCTTTGTAGTCAAGTTTAAATTCCGTGTGTTAGTGATATCTTATGATGTTTCTTTTTCTGTGTGACTTATTTCACTTAGAATCATCATACCTGAATCCACTCATTATGCTGCTACGGGCCTGATGACATAGATTTCATTGCTGAGTGATATTGCATTGTACGTAAGTACCACAACTTCTTTATCCATTTTTCGCTTTCTGTGATATTGAACTTGTACCGTAAACGAGGTTCTTGTAAACAGAGCCGGCCCAAACTTTGGGGTGGCTGTGTCTTTTTGATTTTAATTTCCCTAAGCTATAGGACAATATGTGGAAGTGCACTAGGCTCTGTTGCTTTGTTTTTTAGATGTTTCAGGAAACACCATACACTTCTCCACAGTGGCTGTTGGCAATTTACATCCCGCCCATCAGCATAACAAGGCTCCCAGTTTCCATGGCCTGTCCTGCCTTTCTGGATTTTACACTTTTTTCAGGTGGCCCTTTTGACCGGGGGGCAGTGAGACTTCATGGTAGTGCAGATTTCCTTTGCAAGCTTGCTTGGTTGGCCAAAAAGGGCGTATGCGTTTTTTCCTGAATATATTCAGGAAAAAACGCATACGCCCTTTTTGGCCAAGTGCATCATTGTGGACGTTCTGCCTCTTTTCCTATGCTTTACATGCAATTCCAGTCTACCTCCTGAAATCGGTTTCCTGCAATTCTGCCCCGCTTTCAAGTCCTCTTGGCAGCCTTACTTCAATATATTTTTGGAAGATAGCTGTCATTTATAACTCTGCAGGTTTGTGAATTACAGTGCCCCTGAGCTCCTTTCTTCAACTCGCTTTCTTGTGAGCTGGCCGCAACACCGCAGGATTGCTTCAGACCCTAGTGTGGTTCCGGCATGGCATGCTGAGCCTTTGTTTAATTCCTCTTCCTGGTGGGAAATGAGAGTTAAATTTGCCTGTCCAGAAACCTCCACCTAGTCTCTCATTGGTTCTCCCTATTCCTGTTCATTTTCCACAGAAATTGCAAACTGGCCAAACAGGAGGTTAAAGGCACTGACTCTCCAAGTGGGGAGAGTGTTAGTAAAGCGTCTGGAATGTTGCACCCGAGTACCAGGGGACGAAAACTGAGACACATTTGAACACGTTTCCCGATCACACGGTGGATCATACTCTGGGTTCCACATGCATGTTTTAGCTGAAGGAAGAATCCCTTAAACCTGGAGAGTTGAGACCCATGGAATGGGTACCATGCAATATGACTTCAAAGGGTCTGCATTTGCTCACCGAACCTCACCAGTCCTATCACTGCTGCGTTTATGCCGCTGTACACACGCTTGATTCTCTTTCAGAGACATATAAATCCATAGGTTTTAAGATTCTTACTACTCAGGTATATTCTTAGCCGTTTAATATGGGGTGTTGAGTCCACTTCGTTGAGCAAGGAGTAGCTCTTGTCTATTACATATTTGGCTTATGGAACGGTATCTGTGCTAATTTCAATCTCTGGTTTTATGCACCACCCCAACTCACCTTTCCACTTAAGCAAGCATAACTTGGGTTTCTACTTTTGAGACCCTGTTCTGTTTTGTAATTCAGTTCCTGTGTAGCCAAGTTTACATTCCGTATATTAGTGATACCTTATGATATTTCTTTTTCTGTGTGACTTATTTCACTTAGAATCATCGTACCTGAATCCACTCATTATGCTGCTACGGGCCTGATGACATAGATTTCATTGCTGAGTGATATTGCATTGTACGTAAGTTCCACAACTTCTTTATCCATTTTTCGCTTTCTGTGATATTGAACTTGTAAGGTAAATGAGGTTCTTGTAAACAGAGCCGTCCCAAACTTTGGGGTGGCTGTGTCTTTTTGATTTTAATTTCCCTAAGCTATAGGACCATATGTGGAAGTGCCCTAGGCTCTGTTGCTTTGTTTTTTAGATGTTTCAGGAAACACCATATACTTCTCCAGAGTGGGTGTTGGCAATTTAAATCCCGCCCATCAGCATAACAAGGCTCCCAGTTCTCCATGGCCTGTCCTGCCTTTCTGGATTTTACACTTTTTTCAGATGGCCCTTTTGACCGGGGGGCAGTGAGACTTCATTGTAGTGCAGATTTCCTTTGCAAGCTTGCTTGGTTGGCCAAAAAGGACGTATGCGTTTTTTCCTGAATATATTCAGGAAAAAACGCATACGCCCTTTTTGGCCAAGTGCATCATTGTGGACATTCTGCCTCTTTTCCTATGCTTTACATGCAATTCCAGTCTACCTCCTGAAATCGGTTTCCTGCAATCCTGCCCCGCTTTCAACTCCTCTTGGCAGCCTTCCTTCAATATATTTTAGGACGATAGCTGTCATTTATAACTCTGCCGGTTTGTGAATTACAGTGCCCCTGAGTTCCTTCCTTCAACTCGCTTTCTTGTGAGCTGGCTGCAACACCGCAGGATTGTTTCAGGCCCTAGTGTGCTTCTGGCATGCCACGCTGAGCCTTTGGTTAATTCTTCTTCCTGGTGGGAAATGAGAGTTAAATTTACCCTTCCAGACACCTCCACCTAGTCTCTCATTGGTTCTCCCTATTCCTGTTCATCTTACGCAGAAATTGCAAACTCGGCCAAACAGGAGGTTAAAGGCACTCACTCTCCAAGTGGGGAGAGTGTTAGTAAAGCGTCTGGAATGTTGCACCCGAGTACCAGGGGACGAAAACTGAGACACATTTGAACACGTTTCCCGATCACACGGTGGATCATACTCTGGGTTCCACATGCATGTTTAGCTGAAGGAAGAATCCCTTAAACCTGGAGAGTTGAGACCCATGGAATGGGTACCATGCAATATGATTTCAAAGGGTCTGCATTTGCTCACCTAACCTCACCAATCCTATCACTGCTGCGTTTATGCCGCTGTACACACGATTGATTCTCTTTTGGAGACATATAAATCCATAGGTTTTAAGATTCTTACTAGTCAGGTATATTCTTTGGCCTTTATTATGGGGTGTTGAGTGCACTTCGTTGAGCAAGGAGTAGCTCTTGTCTATTACATATTTGGCTTATGGAACGCTATCTGTGCTAATTTCAATCTCTGGTTTTATGCACCACCCCAACTCACCTTTCCACTTAAGCAAGCATAACTTGGGTTTCTACTTTTGAGACCCTGTTTTGTTTTGTAATTCAGTTCCTGTGTAGCCAAGTTTACATTCCATATATTAGTGATACCTTATGATATTTCTTTTTCTGTGTGACTTATTTCACTTAGAATCATCGTACCTGAATCCACTCATTATGCTGCTACGGGCCTGATGACATAGATTTCATTGCTGAGTGATATTGCATTGTACGTAAATACCACAACTTCTTTATCCATTTTTCGCTTTCTGTGATATTCAACTTGTACCGTAAACGAGGTTCTTGTAAACAGAGCCGTCCCAAACTTTGGGGTGGCTGTGTCTTTTTGATTTTAATTTCCCTAAGCTATAGGACCATAAGTGGAAGTGCCCTAGGCTCTGTTGCTTTGTTTTTTCGATGTTTCAGGAAACACCATACACTTCTCCAGAGTGGCTGCTGGCAATTTACATCCCACCCATCAGCATAACAAGGCTCCCAGTTCTCCATGGCCTGTCCTGCCTTTCTGGATTTTACACTTTTTTCAGATGGCCCTTTTGACTGAGGGGCAGTGAGACTTCATTGTAGTGCAGATTTCCTTTGCAAGCTTGCTTGGTTGGCCAAAAAGGGCGTATGCGTTTTTTCCTGAATATATTCAGGAAAAAACGCATACGCCCTTTTTGGCCAAGTGCATCATTGTCGACGTTCTGAGTGTTTTCATATGTTTTCAGTGCAATTCCTGTCTACCTCCTGAAATCGGTTTCCTGCAGTTCTGCCTTGCTCTCAGTGCCTCTTCATAGCCTTACCTCAATATACTTTTGGAAAATAGTTGGCCTTTATAACGCTGCAGGTTTTTGAATTGCAGTGGCCCTTAGCTCCATTTTTCAGCTCTTATTTTTGTGATCTTGCCTCATATCCACAGGATTTCTTCAGGACCTATTCTTCTTCTGGGACGCCTTGCTCTGCCTTTGGTTAATTCTTCCTCCTGATGTGAAATTAGAGTGACATGTGCCCATTGAAACCGCTACAGCTATTTTCTCACTGGTTCCCCCTATTCCCATTCATCCTCCGCACTAACTGCAGACTGTGCGATACCGGAACTTAAAGGCATTGACTCTCCATGTGGAGATGTTGTTAGTAAAGTGGCTGGAATGTTGATCCGGAGCCCCAGGAGAGGAAAATGAGGTGCATTTTAGAAACCTTTCCCGATCATATGGTATACCATCTGCTGGATTTCCCATGCATGGTTTAGCTGTAGGAAGATTCCCTTCAACTTGGAGTGTTGGGACCCTTGGAATAAGTAGCATGAAGTATTGCATTAAACTTTCGGCAGTTGCTCACCAAAGCTCTCCAATCCTTTCAGCCCCAAGTGTCCAGCCTTATGTCTTATCCAGCTGTGGGTTTATATGTGGTCATTCCAGGTTGCATCACAGCCCCTGAGCGAATTTTGTAAGAATTTTTCTCTCTTTCATTGTTTCTGCGTTTTGGTTTTAAAATTTATTTCTATAATGGGGTTTAGCTCATTTTCACTGCTGTGTTTGTGCCGCTCTGCGCACACTTGATTCCCTTATGGAGATATATCAATACATGGGTTTTAAGATTCTTATTACTCAGATATATTTCTCTGTGGTGTATAGGGTGTGTTGAGGCCAGTTCATTGAGCGAGGTGTAGATCTTGTCTGATACCTATTTGGTTTATTGAACGGTATCTGTGCTAATTTCAAACTCTGGTTTTATGCATCACCCCACCTCTCCTTTCCCCTTAAGCTGACATAAGTGTGTTTTCTAAATGTGAGACACTGTTCTGTTTTGTAATTAATTTTTTGTGCAGCCATATTTATCCTCCCTCTATAAGTGATATCTTATGATATGTTTCTTTTTCTGTTTGACTTATTTCAAGTAGTATTATCGGACCTCAATCCACTCTTTATCCTTCTACTAGCCTTATTACATTGATTTCATGGTGAAGAGATATTCCATTGTACATAAGTACCACATTTTCTTTATCCATTGTTCTCTTTCCTGGGATATTTAAGGTGTACTGAAGTTGAGGTTCTTGTAAACAGAGTAGCCCTAAACTGTGGTGTGCTTGTGTCTTGTTGATATTTAGACTTCCCTAGATATACTCCCATGATTGGAAGTGCCCTATGCTCTGTCGCTCTGTTTTTTAGATGATTTAGGAACCACCATACACTTCTCCAGAGTGGCTCTCGGCAGTTCACACACTGTCCATCAGCGTATAAAGGCTCCCTGTTCTCCATGGCCTGTCCTGCATTTCTGGTTTTTACAATTTTTTCGGATGGCCCTTTTGACCGGTGGGAAATGAGACTTCTTTGTTGTGCACATTTGCATTGCTTGCTTGCTTGCTTGCCCATAAAGTGCGTATGCGTTTTTTCCTGGATATATTCAGGAAAAAACGCATACTCCCTTTTGGGCCAACTGCATCATTGTCGAAATTCTGCCGCTTTTCATGTGCTTTAAAGGCGAGTCCAATCTATCTCTTGAAATCTGTTTCTTGCAATTCTGTCTTGCATTCAGATCCTCTTCTTTGCCTTACCTCAACATATTTTTGGACATTAGTTTTCATTTATAACTCTGCAGGTTTGTGAATTGCAGTGACCCTGAGCTCCATTTTTTAAGTTGCTCTTTTGTGAGCTGGCCTCAAAACCACAGGATTGCTTCAGGCCCTATTTTGGCTCCGGCGAGGCGGGCTGAGCCTTTTTTTAATTCTTATTCTTAATGGGAAATTAGAGTGACATGTGCCCGTCCAAACCCCTACAACTATTCTCTCATTGTTTCCCCCTGTTCCCGTTCATCCTCCTCACAATTTGCAAAATGTGTGAAACAGAAGTTTAAATGTGCTGATTCTCTAAGTGGGGAGATTCTAAGTAACGTGGCTGGAATGATGAACAGGAGCACCAGGAGAGGATAAATGAGGTGCATTTTAGACACATCTCCCGATCACATGGTGTACAGTCCTCTGGGTTTTCCATGCATGTTTTAGCTGTAGGAAGATTCCTTGAACCTGCAGATTTGGGACCCATTGAATGGGTACCAGGTAGTATTACTTTAAAGGGTGTGCATTTCCTCACCCAACCTCACATTTCTCTTAGCGCGAACAGTTTCCAGCCTTATGTCTCATCCTGCTGTGGGTCTAGATGTGTTCAATCCATGTTGCATCACCGTCCCTGAGGAAAAGTTGTAAGAGGTTTTCTCTGTCTCTCTGTCGTTTATTTTTTTCAATTTATTACTATATTGGTTACAGCTGATTTTCAAAGCTCTGTTTCTTGCTGCTGTACATCCACTTGATTCATGTACAGAGAGACATCAATAAATTCTTTTTCAGATTCTTACCAGTCATAGATATTCTTTTCCGGTGACTTGAGTGTGCTGAGTGCAGTTCTTTTAGCTACCGTGTAGGCCTTGTTGATTATCAGTTTGGTATTTGGAATGGTATCTTTGCTAATCTCAACCTCCTGGATGATGCCTCACCCCTCCCCACCTTTCCCGTTTAGCAGCCTTACGCATGTTTTCTACATATTTGACTATGTTTTTGTTTTGTAATTTATTTCATGTGTAGCCATTTTGGATTCCACCTTTAAGTGATATCTTATGATATGTGTCTTTTTCTTTTTGAATTATGTCACTTAGAATGATCATACGTAACTCCTCCGGAGTTGTTACAACTGGCCATATTTCATTGATTTCCAGGCTGAGTAATATTCCACTCTACATAAGTACCACATCTCTATCCATTTTTTCCCTCCAGAGACATTTAAGTTATATCCTAGTCGAGGATCTTTTAAACAGAGAGGCAGTAAACATTGGGGTGCCTGTGTCCTCTCGATTTTTGTTTTTCCCAAGATATACGCCCATGAGTGCAAGTGCCCTATGCTCTGTAGCTCATTTTTTAGATGCTTTAGTAAACACAATACACTTCTCCAGAATGGCCGTTGGCAATATACATTTCCACTATAAGCCTCACAGGGCTCCCTCTTCTCCTTGCCCTGTCCTGCATTTCTGGCGTTTACACTTTATGAGGATGGCTCTTCTGACTGATGCGAAGTGATATCTTTTGTAGTATTGATTTCCAGTGCCCACCTGTTCGGTTGGCTAAAAAAGTGTATGCCCTTTTCTTGAATATATACAGAAAAAAACGCATACAGCCTTTTTGGCCAACTGCAATGTCGGAAATGTTCAGCCCCTTTTCTTGTGCTTAATGGCGAGTCCTTTCTACCTCCTCAAATCCCTTTCCTGCCATTCTCCGTTGCTTGCCAATCCTTTTCTTTGACTTTCCTCAAGACATTTTTCAGTGATAGATATTTTCAACTCTGCAGTTTCGTGAATTTTACTGCCCCTGAGTTCCATTGTTCAACTTGTGTTTATGGGAACTGGCCACAAAGCAGTGGGATTTCCTCAAGCCCTATACTGTTTCCATGGGCAACCCTAGCCTTTGGTCAATTCATCTTCCTGATTGGAAATTAGAGTGACATGTGCCTGTCTGAACACCTAGGACTTGTCTCTCATTGTTCCTCATCCTTCCGCTTCATCCTCTGGACAAATTCCAAACTGTACGCAACAGGATGTTGACAGTGTTGACATCTCCAAGTGGGGGACTGTTAGTAAAGACGCTGGAGGGGTGAACCCGAGCACCAGGAGATGAGGAGATGAGATGCCTTTTCCAAACTCTTCCCGATCAGACGGTATACCATCCTCTGGATGTGACAGACATGTTTTAGCAGTAGGAAGAGTCCCATTCATGTAAGGAGAACACCAGGGCTTTTTCAAAATCAGTGTCTCCCCGAAACCCAAACTGGGGAGTTTTTTAAGCTACGGCTACACATATGTTCATTAAGGGCCTTGGGAAGTAGGCAGAGTCCAAACTTTAGATGACTGAAGTCTTCAGGGTCAGAAGCACTCACCACCGGCTTCCCTTAGGTTACACTTTAACTGTCATTGATAGATGATGTCAATAAAAATATCTGTTCTTTTTCCGATTATTTCCCCTTATAGGTTATTGCACAATATTGAGTGTAGTTCCCTGTGCTATACAGTAGTTCCTTGTTGATGATCTATTTTATACATAGCAGTGTGTATGTGTTAATTCCAAACTGTTAATTTATCCCTCCTCCCACCTTTCCCCTTTGGTAATAATAAATTATAAGATTTTATACTTCTCAGAAATGGGGGAGCTGAAAGAGAGGTATCATTTTCAATGGAAAAGCATTTAAAACAAGATTGAAGCTTTAACCAAGATTATTAGATGTACATCCTTGGAAAGAAATCACTTCATTTCTCTAATATTGACCTGACAAATAAGACAAACCTTTTCACTGAACTTGCTTATAATAAAGTGATGGAAATATCAAATGGAAGTGTTAGAAACATCTTATTTTACCCGAGCCTTATAAACTGTTCTATGTTAACTACAGTTTGGCTCACACATCTGTTCATTGAAGTTACAATAGTCTCAATTTCTGTTACTGATCCTCCAGAGTGGACCCCAACAAGGGTCCCCCTGCCCAGTGTCATTGGGGCCAACAGATCGAGACTGAGTTTGGTTCCCAAGCAAAGGAAACTTTATATTTTCATCAGAGAATGGAGAGGTGAGAGCATGCACTACCCCGTGGGCTGTGGGCTGGGCTGCTGTGTAGAGATCCTGTCAGAGTCAGTGAGAGGGAGGGGGTGGAGCTCTCAAGGGCCGGGTTGGCTGCAGCTCAGGCTCTATATCTCGGAGTCTGCACTGGGCCCCAGGAGCTGAGGTGTCGACCCAGCCATTCTGCACCAGGAAATCTGGTCTGAAGTGCCGGGTGTGGAACCTCTGCATGCGGGACCCTAGGAGCACGTGAAATTAGACAAAGCACAAAGGATAAAAAAGGTCAGACTTGACTTTATTGCCCACATTCTATTTTTATCTCCCAGGGATTTTTAATGGGCTTTGCTGGGGACAAACCCCTCCTCTGCCTTTTGTCCCGTTCCTCATTCTTGGAGTGCTGAGGGTGCAGACCCTTCTTCTGTAACTGCTGAGTGCTGAGTTGGGAGCCCTCATACCAGGGGACGAGGGTCAGAACTTCTCCCCAGCAGCCTCCAGGTGACGTTGATTGGCCCCAGGACCCCTGCCTCCCTGCTCGTCCGCCTGAGCACCAGCATTGGAAGTGTTATAGATTCTAATGACCTTTAAGGGTCCAGGAAAGAGATGTGCAGAGACGCTGTGGGGGCCGGTTTCACCCCGCCCCACATTTGTTCGGCCACCTTAGGCTGACCGTTTCTGCCAGCCTAGATGCTCTGACCAGTAGTCTGCTCTTTCTTCAATTAGGCCCCTGAATTAACGTAAAAACAGCACCAGGTGTCAGAGCCCTGCCCGCTCAACTCCCAGACAGTCCAGGGTCAGTGGTGATCGAGGACCATGATGGCCACTGAGTCAACAGCCTTTTGAAGTAAACAGGAGTCCAGCCGGTCTTATTGGCCACCATCATCACGGTGTCTGTAGGCTTTTCTATGGTGACAGTGTGATATACGGTTCCCCCGCCAAGATTATTAGCTCCCCTCCGGGTGCAGGAAGTCCTGCAAGCAGTAGTCTACTCCTTCGGGACACACTATTGTTGTTTTATGAGAGAAACTCCAGGTCAAGTGATGTTCACATGAGTCGTCATGGTGCCCTGTTGCCCCCGGTTATCTCTCTGGATGTTGGAGTTGGAGGGCCTCCTCACTCGAGGTCGGTGTGCCCACGGAGCGAACCCTGCAACTTCAGGGCATGGTTGGTGATTAGGATCACCACGTGGGGTCCTTTTCCCTTAGGAGGGAGGTGGCCTTTTGGGCTGCTGATTTCCAGGTTTTTAGATACCGCCAGTATCTTGGCCAGATGTGGCAGTGGGCCAAGCCCCTTGGTGACTGTAGTTTATCCTACCTGGATGGCATTCTTGCGTTGTTCCATTTCAAGTGGTCCCAGTTTTTGCACTAATTCTCCAATGGCGATTCACCTTTCACCGGGAATGGAAAGGTCAAAGGGTTTAGCTCAATTAGGGAGTTCCAGGGCAAGGGTCTGAATTGACTGCTCTTTCCATTCTTGAAAGGCCACTTCTGGATTCTGTTCCAAAGGATCATCATCTTTTCCTTTCAGTGTTTCATATAGAGGCCCAGCTAGTAGACTGTAGTTAGGGATCCAGAAGCAGCAAACCCTGGCCTCCCCAGGAACCCCTAAGCTGTCTTCTAGTTTTAGAAAGGGGTAAGGCTGCAAATGGTTTCTTCCCTTTCCTGGGATGGGCTTCTCTGACCTTGTGTGAGAATGAAGCCCAGGCAGGTCACCGCAGTCTGTGATATTTGAGCTTTTTCTTGGACAACTTCTATCCTTTATTGGCTTGGTAGTTCAGAGGCCTCCTTAGTAGGGCTGGCGATCAGAATGTCGTCTGCATATTGAAGGAGGGTTTCCTTTTCCAGAGGTAGAACTTTTCGGTCGTTAGCTAAGCTTTCCCCAAAGATGGTGTGGGAATTTTTGAACCCTTGGGGCAAGACGGCCCGGAAGTATTGTTTTAGTTGTATGTTGAGTCCTGCCACTCACAAGCCAAAATTTCTTGTGACTCTGGGACTAATGGAATACAAAAGAAGGCATCATTGAAGACTAATACAGAATACCATGTCCTGGTGGTTGGTAGAATGACCAGCAGGGTGTAGGAATCAGGAGTAACTGGAGGTATATCCTCGGTGGCTTCACTGACTGTCCTGACATCCTTTACCAGGTCCCCAGCAGCCCATGGGGCTCTCGTGGTCAGGCCAATCCCAGGATATGAAGCTCTCCTGGGCAGGTACCCCACCCCCAACCCAGCCCACGGGGCTCTCATGGTCAGGCCCCTCCCAGGATACAGAGCTACCCTTGCAGGTACCGTGGCAGGGCTGGGCACACAGGAACCGTGCACATAGCCCTCATTGAAGAGCACCCCCAGCTCACCTGTCGCTCAGAGCTGACACAGAGCACCTCAGAGCAGGACTTGAACTAACAAACAGCAGCTCCGACAGGTCTGTGACCCTGGGCATCACTCTGTGTGGCCTCCCTCCACCTGGTCTTCCAGAGACTTCCACTGCACCCAGGGCACCAGGCCTCTGTCTCCAACCACCACCCACCCCTCCTCTCCCTGACTCCTGGGTTCGTCTCATTAGGAGAGGGTTTTCTTGAAGTTGTCTCCCACTCATGGGCCAGATAAAATGATTAGAAAACAAGCCAAAGCTGCAGCCCCTTGTCTATCCTGACTCTCAGGAGCCCACACCTGTTCCTTGGACCTGGCCCGTTCAGCAAGTTCCATTTTCTGCAACTGTGAGCCCCTGAGGGGTGATGATTGGCTACCTGGGCAGCCTTACCATGCCGGCCAGCCCTCCCCAGGTGTGCCTGGGTTGAGATCAATATAAATACCACTCCAGGCAGCAAAAGCCCCTGCAGCTGTGCCTGACGCCATTTTCTCTGCCCTGTCAGCAGTCTCGGGGCTGGGCTGGTGGGAGGGAGTGAGAGGCCACGGCTTTGTGGGTGGCCCAGTGTGAGTGGGGCTCTGCTGGACTTTCTGCAGCAGTTGCCAGGCTGCCACCTGCTAAAGAAGAGGATGTGTCACCCATACCTGCTGCTGGAATTTCTCCCTGGGCAGAGGTGAGGAAGGAAAAAAGCAGTGGGGGCAGGGACAGGACGGGTATCTCAGGCAGGGAAATGGAAATCTTCCAGAAGAGCACCCAGGGCCAGGACCATCCTGGCTGGCCTGCAGGCACCAAGTCAGCTGGCATGCTGTCACTCGTGTGGCTCCATGGCCCTTCCTCTAGGCTTTCAAGTCCTTGTATATATTCAGGTGTTTTACCTGGGAAGGGTGGGAACAGTTCAGCAGCAACTGGCCTGGGGCTCAGCTCACGTTTACTCACAGATGCCTCGGCACGGTGCCCCAGCTTTGCAATGAGGACGCTTGTTGTGTGGGGGCTGCTGGCTGAATGGGAGACGATTCCCCACCACTGACCAACTTCAGAATTGTTTACAACTGGAGCAAGTGCCCTGATACGGTTTTCCTCTGAGTAACTGGTGGGTTCTGTTTTTTTTTTCTCTTTTTCGTTTTTGGTTCAAGGTAGATTTTATTCCTCTTTTTTGTATTTACAGATATAAGCATGGAAATAATTTATTCATATAAATACATGTATGTGAAGGGAATAATTGTTTTTTCTGTTTTATTTTTTAAATTTTATTTCTTTTTAATTTTGAATTTTATTTTATATTTTTATACAGCAGGTTCTCATTGGTTATCTATTTTATACATATAAATGTTTACATGCCAATCCCAATCTCTCAACTCCTCCCACCACCACCCCTCCAAGAGCTTTCCCCCCTTGTTGTCCATACGATTGTTGTCTACATCTGTTGCTCTATTTATGCCTTGCAAAACGGTTAATCTGTACAGTTTTTCTAGGTTCCACATATATGCATGAATATACAAGATTTGTTTTTCTCTTTCTGACTTACTTCACTCTGTATGACAGTCTCTAGATCCATCGACGTCTCTACAAATGACCCAATTTCATTCCTTTCATGGCTTAGTAATATTCCATTTTATATATGTACCACAGCTTTATGCATTCGTCTGTCTGTGGGCATTTAGGTTGCTTCCATTACCTCGATATTGTAAATAGTGATGCAATGAACATTGCGGTGAATGTCTCTTTTTGATTTATGGTTTTGTCTGAGTATATGTCCAGTCCTGGGATTGCTGTATCATATGGTAATTCTATTATTAGTTTCTTAAGAAACTCCATATTGTTCTCCATAGTGACTGTATCAATTTATATTCCCAACAATAGTGGAAGAGGCTTCCTTTTCTCCACACCCTTTCCAGCATTTGTTGTTTGTAGATTTTCAGATGATGCCCATTCTAACAGGTGTGAGGTGATACCTCATTGTTGAGTCCATTTCGTTGAGCAAGGGGTAGGTCTTGTCTATTACATATTTGGCTTATGGAACGGTATCTGTGCTAATTTCAAACTCTGGTTTTATGCAGCACCCCAACTCACCTTTCCCCTTAAGCAAGCATAAGTTGGTTTTCTAAACTTGAGACCCTGTTCTGTTTTGTAATTCAGTTCATGTGTAGCCAAGTTTACATTCCGTGCATTAGTGATACCTTATGATGTTTCTTTTTCTGTGTGACTTATTTCACTTAGAATCATCATGCCTCAATCCACTCATTATGCTGGTACAGGCCTGGTGACACAGATTTCATTGCTGAGTGGTATTGTGTTGTACATAAGTACCGCAACTTCTTTATCAATTATTTGTTCTCTGGGATATTTAACTTGTACTGTAGAAGAGGCTCCTGTAAACAGAGCCGTTGTAAATTTTGGGGTGGCTGTGTCTTTTTGATTTTAATTTCCCTAAGCTATAGGACCATAAGTGGAAATGCCCTAGACTCTGTTGCTTTGTTTTTCAGATGTATCAGGAAACACCATACACTTCTCCAGAGTGGCTGTTGGCAATGTACATCCCGCCCATCAGCATAACAAGGCTCCTTTTTCCCCATGGCCTGTCTTGCCTTTCTGGATTTTACACTTTTCTCAGATGGCCCTTTAGACCGGGGGGAAGTGACACTTCATAGTAGTTCGGATTTCCATTGCAAGCTTGCTTGGTTTGCCAAAAAGGGCGTATGTGTTTGTTCCTGAATATATTCAGGAACAAACTCATACGCCCTTTGTTGCCAAGTGCATCATTGTCGATGTTCTGCCTCTTTTCCTATGCTTTAAATGCAATTCCAGTCTACCTCCTGAAATCGGTTTCCTGCAATTCTGCCCCGCTTTCAAGTCCTCTTCGCAGCCTTACTTCAATATATTTTTGGACGTTATCTGTCATTTATAACTCTGCAGGTTTGTGAATTACAGGGCCCCTGAGCTCCTTTCTTCAACTCGCTTTCTTGTGAGCTGGCCGCAAACCCGCAAGACTGCTTCAGGCCCTAATCTGCTTCTGGCAGGGCACGCTGAGCCTTTGGTTAATTCCTCTTCCTGGTGGGAAATGAGTGTTAAATATGCCCGTCCAGACACCTACCTCACTCTCAACCCCTTGGTGATGTGGGTCCTCTGGTTTGTGGCCACTTTTGCTGGGTTCCTCACCTTTCGATGATGTGGCCCCACTAGTGTGAGGACACTCCTGCTTGGTTCTCATCCACGTGGTTATGTGGACCCCCTGGTGAGAGTCTGTTCCTGGCTTTGTTCCTCACCCACCTGTGAGGGAGACCCTCTGCTGATAGGTCACTCCTGCATGGCTGGCACACATTGCCTTGGTGAAGTCAGCCGTGTGGTGGCAGTTGGAGCGTGCTGGGAATCTCTTCCCCCCGGTGATGAGGGCCCTCTTGCGTCAGGCCCTAACTGCTGGGCTCACCAACTTTTCTTAGTGAGCCCAGTGATGCTTTGGCACTCCTCTTAGGATCCCATCTCCATGGGGATGTGGGCCTTCTGCTCTGAGGTCCCAACGGCTGGGTTGTTCACATTTTCATGATGTGGGCTCTCTGGTGTTAGTTCACAGAAGCCTGGATCCCATAGCCTCTGTGCTCTTGGCTGCCTGCTGGGAGGTTCCAACTGCTGGATTCCTCACTTTTTTAATTTTTTGGGCCCTCTGTTGTGAGGATCCTCCTGCCTGCCTCACTCCCAGCCCCTTCGTGATGTGTGTCGTCTGGTTTGAGGCCACATGTGCTGGGTTCCTCACCTTTTGATGATGTGGGACCAATGGTCTTAGGAGACTCCTGCCTGGTTCACATCCCCTTGGTGATGTGGGTCCTCTGTTGAGAGTCTGATCCTGGCTGGGTTCCTCACCCATCTGTGAGGTAGGCCGTCTGATGTGAGGTCACTCTTGCCTGGCTTGCTCACCTCGCCTTGTGGACATGAGCCCTCTGGTGGCACTTGGAGCCTGCTGGGAGCCTCCTCTGCTCGGTGATGAGGGCCCTCTGGCATCAGGCCCTAACTGCTGGGCTCCCCAACTTTTCTTAGTGAGCCCAGTGTTGCTCAAGCACTCCTCTTAGGTTCCCATCCCCATGGGGATGTGGGCCTTCTGCTCTGAGGTTCCAACGGCTGGGTTGATCACAATTTCATGATGTGGGCTCTCTGGTGTTAGTTCACTGTGGCCTGGATCCCATAGCCTCTGTGGTCTTGGCTGCCTGCTGGGAGGTTCCAACTGCTCGATTCCTCAACTTTTGTATTCTATGGGTCCTGTGTTGTGATGCTCCTCCTGCCTGCCTCACTCGCAACCCCTTCGTGATGTGGGTCTTCTGGTTTGAGGCCACATGTGCTGGGTTAGGCAACTTTCAATGATGTGGCCCCACTGGTGTGAGGACACTCCTGCCTGGTTCCCATCCCCTTGGTGATGTGGGCCTTCTGGTGACAGTCTTATCCTGGCTGGGTTCCTCACTCTTCTGTGAGGTAGGCCCTCTGCTGTGAGGTCAATCCTGCCTGACTTGCACACATCACCTTGGCGACGTGGGCCCTCTGTTGGCACATGGAACCTGCTGGGAGCCTCCTGCCCTCGGTGATGACGGCCCTCTAGCATCAGGTTCTAACTGCTGGGCTCCCCACGTTTTCTGATGTGAGCCCAGTGATGCCAGGACACTCCTGTCAGGTTCCCATCCCCATGGGGATGTGGGCTTTCTGCTCTGAGGTCCCAATGCCTGGGTTGCTCACAGTTTCATGATGTGGGCTCTCTGGTGTTAGTTAACTCCTGCCTGCATCCCATAGCTTCTGTGCTCTCGGCCGCCTGCTGGGAGGTTCCAAATGCTGGATTCCTCACTTTTTTTATTCTTTGGGCCCTCTGTTTTTAGGCTACTCCTACCTGCCTCACTCCCATCCCCTTTGTGATGTATGTCCTCTGATATGAGGCCACATGTGCTGGGTTCCTCACCTTTCGATGATGTGGCCCCACTGGTGGGAGGACAGTCCTGACTGGTTCCCATCCCCTTGGTGTTGTGGGCCCTCTGGTGAGAGTCTCATCCTGCCTCGGTTCCTCACCCTTCTGTGAGATAGGCCCTCTGCTGTGAGGTCACTACTGCCTGGCTGGTGCATGCCACCTTGTAGACGTGGGCCCTCTGTTGGCAGTTGGAACCTGCTGGGAGTCTCCTCCCCTCAGTTATGAGGGCCCCCTGGCATCAGGCCCTAACTGCTGGGCTCCTAACATTTTCTGATATGTGCTAAGTGGTGCAAAGCCACTCCTGCCAGGTTCCCATCCCAATGGGGATGTGGGCCTTCTGTTCTGAGGTCCCAACAGCTGGGCTGCTCACAGGTTCATGATGTGGGCCCTCTGCTGTGAGTTCACTGCGGCCTGGATCCCATAGCCTCGGTGCTCTGGGCCACTTGCTGGGAGGTTCCAACTGCTGGATTCCTCAACTTTTATATTCTATGGACCCTGTGTTGTGAGGCCAGTCCTGCCAGCCTCATTCCGAACCCCTTGGTGATGTGGTTCCTCTGGTTTGAGGACACATGTGCTGGGATCCTCACCTTTCGATGATGTTGTCTCACTGGTGTGGGGACACTCCTGCCTGGTTCCCATCCCCTTGGTGATGTGGGCCCTCTGGTGAGAGTCTGATCCTGGCTGTGTTCCTCACCCTTCTGTGAGGTGGGCCCTCTGCTGTGAGGTCACTCCTGCCAGGCTGGCACACATCACCTTGGTGATGTTGGCCCTCTGGTGGCAGCTGGAGCCTGCTGGGAGCCTCCTCCTCTCGGTGATGAGTGCCCTCTAGCGTCAGGCCCTAACTTCTGAGCACCCCACGTTTTCTGATGTGAGCCCAGTGATGCCAGGACACTCCTGTCATGTTCCCATCACCATGGGGATATGGGCCTTCTGCTCTGAGGTCCCAATGTCTGGGTTGCTCACAGTTTCATGATGTGGGCTGTCTGGTGTTAGTTCACTCTGGCCTGGTTCCTCTAGCCTCTGTGCTCTGGGCCGCCTGCTGGGAGGTTCCAACTGCTGGATTCCTCACCTTTCTTATTTTTGGGCCCTCTGTTATGAGGCTCCTCCTGCCTGCCTCACTCCCAGCCCCTTGGTGATGGGTGTCCTATGGTTTGAAGCCACATGTTCTGGGTTCCTCACCTTTAGATGATGTGGCCCTACTCATGTGAGGACACTCCTGCCTGGTTCCAATCCATTTGGTGATGTGGGCCCTCTGGTGCGAGTCTGATCCTGACTGGGTTCGTCACACTTCTCTGAGGTGGGCCCTCTGCTGTGAGGTCATTCGTGCCTGGTTGGCACACATCGCCTTGGCGATGTCAGCCCTCTGGTGGCAGTTGGAGCCTGCTGGGAGCCTCCTTCCCTTGGTGATGAGGGTCCTCTGGCGTCAGGCCCTAACTGCTGGTCGCTCAAAATTTTCTGATACGTTCTCAGTGGTGCGAGGACACTCCTACCAGAATTCCATCCCCATGGGGATGTGGGCCTCCTGCTCTGAGGTCCCAATGGCTGGGTTGCTCAGTTTCATGACATGGGCCCTCTTCTGTGAGTTCACTGTGGCCTGGATCCCATAGCCTCGGTGCTCTGGGCCGCCTGCTGGGAGGTTCCAACTGCTGGATTCCTCACTTTTTTATTCTATGTGCCCAGTGTTGTGAGGCTACTCCTGCCTGCCTCACTCCGAGGTCCTTGGTGATGTGGGTCCTCTGGTTTGAGGACACATGTGCTGAGTACCTCAGCTTTCGATGATGTGGCCCCACTGATGTGAAGACACTCCTGCCTGGTTCCCATCCCCTTGGTGATGTGGGCCCTCTGGTGAGAGTCTGATGTTGGCTGGGTTTCTCACCCTTCTGTGAGGTGGGACCTCTGCTGTGAGGTAACTCCTGCCTGGCATGCTCACGTTGCCTTGGCAATGTGAGCCCTCAGGTGGCAGTTGGAGCCTGCTGGGAATCTCCTCCCCTCAGTTATGAGAGCTCTGGATAAAACACATATGCCCTTTTTTGCCAAGTGCATTATTTTCCAAGTTCTGTCTCTTTTCCTATGCTTTAAGAGCTACTCCCGTGTACGTTCTGAAATCAGTTTCCAGCAATTCTGCCCCGCATTCAAGTCCTCTTCGCAGCCTTACTTCAGTATAATTTTGGATGATAGCTGTCATTTATAACTCCGCAGGTTTCTGAATTACAGTGACCCTGAGCTCCTTTCTTCAACTCGCTTTCTTGTGAGCTGGCCGCAACACCGCAGGATCTCCTCAGGCCCTAATCTAGTTCCAGCATGGCACGCGGAGCCTTTGGTTCATTTGTCTTCCTGGTGAAAATGAGAGTTAAATTTGCCCGTCCAGACACCTACAGATAGTCTCCCATTGTTTCTCCTTATTCCTGTTCATCTTCCGAATAAATTGCAAACTGGGCCAAACAGGAGGTTAAAGGCACTGACTCTCCAAGTGGGGAGAGTGTTAGTAAAGCGTCTGGAATGTTGCACCCGAGTACCAGGGGACGAAAACTGAGACACATTTGAACACGTTTCCCGATCACACAGTGGATCATACTCTGGGTTCCACATGCATGTTTAGCTGAAGGAAGAATCCCTTAAACCTGGAGAGTTGAGACCCATGGAATGGGTACCATGCAATATGATTTCAAAGGGTCTGCATTTGCTCACCTAACCTCACCAATCCTATCACTGCTGCGTTTATGCCGCTGTACACATGATTGATTCTCTTTTGGAGACATATAAATCCATAGGTTTTAAGATTCTTACTAGTCAGGTATATTCTTAGGCGTTTATTATGGGGTGTTGAGTGCACTTCGTTGAGCAAGGAGTAGCTCTTGTCTATTACATATTTGGCTTACGGAACGGTATCTGTGCTAATTTCAATTTCTGGTTTTATGCAGCACCCCAACTCACCTTTCCCCTTAAGCAAGCATAAGTTGGTTTTCTACATTTGAGACCCTGTTCTGTTTTGTAATTCAGTTCCTTTGTAGCCAAGTTTACATTCCGTGTATTAGTGATATCTTATGATGCTTCTTTTTCTGTGTGACTTATTTCACTTACAATCATCGTACCTGAATCCACTCATTATGCTGCTACGGGCCTGATGACATAGATTTCATTGCTGAGTGATATTGCATTGTACGTAAGTACCACAACTTCTTTATCCATTTTTCGCTTTCTGTGATATTGAACTTGTACCCTAAACGAGGTTCTTGTAAACAGAGCCGGCCCAAACTTTGGGGTGGCTGTGTCTTTTTGATTTTAATTTCCCTAAGCTATAGGACCATATGTGGAAGTGCCCTAGGCTCTGTTGCTTTGTTTTTTAGATGTTTCAGGAAACACCATACACTTCTCCACAGTGGCTGTTGGCAATTTACATCCCGCCCATCAGCATAACAAGGCTCCCAGTTCTCCATGGCCTGTCCTGCCTTTCTGGATTTTACACTTTTTTCAGATGTCCCTTTTGACCGGGGGGCAGTGAGACTTCATTGTAGTGCAGATTTCCTTTGCAAGCTTGCTTGGTTGGCCAAAAAGGGCATATGCGTTTTTTCCTGAATATATTCAGGAAAAAACGCATATGCCCTTTTTGGCCAAGTGCATCATTGTGGACGTTCTGCCTCTTTTCCTATGCTTTACATGCAATTCCAGTCTACCTCCTGAAATCGGTTTCCTGCAATTCTGCCCCGCTTTCAAGTCCTCTTGGCAGCCTTACTTCAATATATTTTTGGAAGATAGCTGTCATTTATAACTCTGCAGGTTTGTGAATTACAGTGCCCCTGAGCTCCTTTCTTCAACTCGCTTTCTTGTGAGCTGGCCGCAACACCGCAGGATTGCTTCAGACCCTAGTGTGGTTCCGGCATGGCATGCTGAGCCTTTGGTTAATTCCTCTTCCTGGTGGGAAATGAGAGTTAAATTTGCCTGTCCAGACACCTCCACCTAGTCTCTCATTGGTTCTCCCTATTCCTGTTCATTTTCCACAGAAATTGCAAACTGGCCAAACAGGAGGTTAAAGGCACTGACTCTCCAAGTGGGGAGAGTGTTAGTAAAGCGTCTGGAATGTTGCACCCGAGTACCAGGGGACAAAAACTGAGACACATTTGAACACGTTTCCCAATCACACCGTGGATCACACTCTGGGTTCCACATGCATGTTTTAGCTGAAGGAAAAATCCCTTAAACCTGGAGAGTTGAGACCCATGGAATGGGTACCATGCAATATGACTTCAAAGAGTCTGCATTTGCTCACCGAACCTCACCAATCCTATCACTGCTGTGCTTATGCCACTGTACACACGCTTGATTCTCTTTCGGAGACATATAAATCCATAGGTTTTAAGATTCTTACTAGTCAGGTATATCCTTAGGCGTTTAATATGGTGTGTTGAGTCCACTTCGTTGAGCAAGTAATAGCTCTTGTCTATTATATATTTGGCTTATATAACGGTATCTGTGCAAATTTCAATCTCTGGTTTCATGCAGCACCCCAACTCACCATTCCCCTTAAGCAAGCATAAGTTGCTTTTCTACATTTGATACCCTGTTCTGTTTTGTAATTCAGTTCCTTTGTAGCCAAGTTTAAATTCCGTGTGTTAGTGATATCTTATGATGTTTCTTTTTCTGTGTGACTTATTTCACTTAGAATCATCGTACCTGAATCCACTCATTATGCTGCTACGGGCCTGATGACATAGATTTCATTGCTGAGTGATACTGCATTGTACGTAAGTACCGCAACTTCTTTATCCATTTTTCGCTTTCTGTGATATTGAACTTGTACCCTAAACGAGGTTCTTGTAAACAGAGCCGGCCCAAACTTTGGGGTGGCTGTGTCTTTTTGATTTTAATTTCCCTAAGCTATAGGACCATAAGTGGAAGTGTCCTAGGCTCTGTTGATTAGTTTTTTGGATGTTTCAGGAAACAACATACACTTCTCCAGAGTGGGTGTTGGCAGTTTACATCCCGCCCATCAGCATAAAAAGGCTCCCAGTTCTCCATGGCCTGTCCTGCCTTTCTGGATTTTATACTTTTTTCAGATAGCCCTTTTGACCGGGGGGCAGTGAGACTTCATTGTAGTGCAGATTTCCTTTGCAAGCTTGCTTGGTTGGCCAAAAAGTGCGTATGCGTTTTTTCCTGAATATGTTCAGGAAAAAACGCATACGCACTTTTTGGCCAAGTGCATCATTGTGGACGTTCTGCCTCTTTTCCTATGCTTTACATGCAATTCCAGTCTACCTCCTGAAATCGGTTTCCTGCAATTCTGCCCCGCTTTCAAGTCCTCTTGGCAGCCTTACTTCAATATATTTTTGGAAGATAGCTGTCATTTATAACTCTGCAGGTTTGTGAATTACAGTGCCCCTGAGCTCCTTTCTTCAACTCGCTTTCTTGTGAGCTGGCCGCAACACCGCAGGATTGCTTCAGACCCTAGTGTGGTTCCGGCATGGCATGCTGAGCCTTTGGTTAATTCCTCTTCCTGGTGGGAAATGAGAGTTAAATTTGCCTGTCCAGAAACCTCCACCTGGTCTCTCATTGGTTCTCCCTATTCCTGTTCATTTTCCACAGAAATTGCAAACTGGCCAAACAGGAGGTTAAAGGCACTGACTCTCCAAGTGGGGAGAGTGTTAGTAAAGCGTCTGGAATGTTGCACCCGAGTACCAGGGGACGAAAACTGAGACACATTTGAACACGTTTCCCGATCACACGGTGGATCATACTCTGGGTTCCACATGCATGTTTTAGCTGAAGGAAGAATCCCTTAAACCTGGAGAGTTGAGACCCATGGAATGGGTACCATGCAATATGACTTCAAAGGGTCTGCATTTGCTCACCGAACCTCACCAGTCCTATCACTGCTGCGTTTATGCCGCTGTACACACGCTTGATTCTCTTTCAGAGACATATAAATCCATAGGTTTTAAGATTCTTACTAGTCAGGTATATTCTTAGGCGTTTAATATGGGGTGTTGAGTCCACTTCGTTGAGCAAGGAGTAGCTCTTATCTATTACATATTTGGCTTATGGAACGGTATCTGTGCTAATTTCAATCTCTGGTTTTATGCACCACCCCAACTCACCTTTCCACTTAAGCAAGCATAACTTGGGTTTCTACTTTTGAGACCCTGTTCTGTTTTGTAATTCAGTTCCTGTGTAGCCAAGTTTACATTCCGTATATTAGTGATACCTTATGATATTTCTTTTTCTGTGTGACTTATTTCACTTAGAATCATCGTACCTGAATCCACTCATTATGCTGCTACGGGCCTGATGACATAGATTTCATTGCTGAGTGATATTGCATTGTCCGTAAGTTCCACAACTTCTTTATCCATTTTTCGCTTTCTGTGATATTGAACTTGTAAGGTAAATGAGGTTCTTGTAAACAGAGCCATCCCAAACTTTGGGGTGGCTGTGTCTTTTTGATTTTAATTTCCCTAAGCTATAGGACCATATGTGGAAGTGCCCTAGGCTCTGTTGCTTTGTTTTTTAGACGTTTCAGGAAACACCATATACTTCTCCAGAGTGGGTGTTGGCAATTTAAATCCCGCCCATCAGCATAACAAGGCTCCCAGTTCTCCATGGCCTGTCCTGCCTTTCTGGATTTTACACTTTTTTCAGATGGCCCTTTTGACCGGGGGGCAGTGAGACTTCATTGTAGTGCAGATTTCCTTTGCAAGCTTGCTTGGTTGGCCAAAAAGGGCGTATGCGTTTTTTCCTGAATATATTCAGGAAAAAACGCATACGCCCTTTTTGGCCAAGTGCATCATTGTGGACATTCTGCCTCTTTTCCTATGCTTTACATGCAATTCCAGTCTACCTCCTGAAATCGGTTTCCTGCAATCCTGCCCCGCTTTCAACTCCTCTTGGCAGCCTTCCTTCAATATATTTTAGGACGATAGCTGTCATTTATAACTCTGCAGGTTTGTGAATTACAGTGCCCCTTAGCTCCTTTCTTCAACTCGCTTTCTTGTGAGCTGGCCGCAACACCACAGGATTGCTTCAGGCCCTAGTTTGGTTCCGGCATGGCATGTTGAGCCTTTGGTTAATTCCTCTTCCTGGTGGGAAATGAGAGTTAAATTTGCCCGACCAGACACCTCCACCTAGTCTCTCCTTGGTTCTCCCTATTCCTGTTCATTTTCCACAGAAATTGCAAACTGGGCCAAACAGGAGTTTAAAGGCACTGACTCTCCAAGTGGGGAGAGTGTTAGTAAAGCGTCTGGAATGTTGCACCCGAGTACCAGGGGACGAAAACTGAGACACATTTGAACACGTTTCCCGATGACACCGTGGATCATACTCTGGGTTCCACATGCATGTTTTAGCTGAAGGAAGAATACGTTAAACCTGGAGAGTTGAGACCCATGGAATGGGTACCATGCAATATGACTTCAAAGAGTTTGCATTTGCTCACCGAACCTCACCAATCCTATCACTGCTGCGTTTATACCGCTGTACACACACTTGATTCTCTTTCGGAGACATATAAATCCATAGGTTTTAAGATTCTTACTAGTCAGGTATATTCTTAGGCGTTTAATATGGTGTGTTGAGTCCACTTCGTTGAGCAAGTAATAGCTCTTGTCTATTACATATTTGGCTTATGGAACAGTATCTGTGCAAATTTCAATCTCTGGTTTCATGCAGCACCCCAACTCACCATTCCCCTTAAGGAAGCATAAGTTGGTTTTCTGCATTTGAGACCCTATTCTGTTTTGTAATTCAGTTCCTTTGTAGCCAAGTTTAAATTCCGTGTGTTAGTGATATCTTATGATGTTTCTTTTTCTGTGTGACTTATTTCACTTAGAATCATCATACCTGAATCCACTCTTTATGCTGCTACGGGCCTGATGACATAGATTTCATTGCTGAGTGATACTGCATTGTACGTAAGTACCACAACTTCTTTATCCATTTTTCGCTTTCTGTGATATTCAACTTGTACCGTAAACGAGGTTCTTGTAAACAGAGCCGGCCCAAACTTTGGGGTGGCTGTGTCTTTTTGATTTTAATTTCCCTAAGCTATAGGACCATAAGTGGAAGTGTCCTAGGCTCTGTTGCTTTGTTTTTTGGATGTTTCAGGAAACAACATACACTTCTCCAGAGTGGGTGTTGGCAATTTACATCCCACCCATCAGCATAACAAGGCTCCCAGTTCTCCATGGCCTGTCCTGCCTTTCTGGATTTTACACTTTTTTCAGATAGCCCTTTTGACCGGGGGGCAGTGAGACTTCATTGTAGTGCAGATTTCCTTTGCAAGCTTGCTTGGTTGGCCAAAAAGGGCGTATGCGTTTTTTCCTGAATATGTTCAGGAAAAAACGCATACGCCCTTTTTGGCCAAGTGCATCATTGTGGACCTTCTGCCTCTTTTCCTATGGTTTACATGCAATTCCAGTCTACCTCCTGAAATCGGTTTCCTGCAATTCTGCCCCACTTTCAAGTCCTCTTGGCAGCCTTCCTTCAATATATTTTTGGACGATAGCTGTCATTTATAACTCTGCCGGTTTGTGAATTACAGTGCCCCTGAGTTCCTTCCTTCAACTCGCTTTCTTGTGAGCTGGCTGCAACACCGCAGGATTGTTTCAGGCCCTAGTGTGCTTCTGGCATGCCACGCTGAGCCTTTGGTTAATTCTTCTTCCTGGTGGGAAATGAGAGTTAAATTTACCCTTCCAGACACCTCCACCTAGTCTCTCATTGGTTCTCCCTATTCCTGTTCATCTTACGCAGAAATTGCAAACTCGGCCAAACAGGAGGTTAAAGGCACTCACTCTCCAAGTGGGGAGAGTGTTAGTAAAGCGTCTGGAATGTTGCACCCGAGTACCAGGGGACGAAAACTGAGACACATTTGAACACGTTTCCCGATCACACGGTGGATCATACTCTGGGTTCCACATGCATGTTTAGCTGAAGGAAGAATCCCTTAAACCTGGAGAGTTGAGACCCATGGAATGGGTACCATGCAATATGATTTCAAAGGGTCTGCATTTGCTCACCTAACCTCACCAATCCTATCACTGCTGCGTTTATGCCGCTGTACACACGATTGATTCTCTTTTGGAGACATATAAATCCATAGGTTTTAAGATTCTTACTAGTCAGGTATATTCTTTGGCCTTTATTATGGGGTGTTGAGTGCACTTCGTTGAGCAAGGAGTAGCTCTTGTCTATTACATATTTGGCTTATGGAACGGTATCTGTGCTAATTTCAATCTCTGGTTTTATGCAGCACCCCAACTCACCTTTCCCCTTAAGCAAGCATAAGTTGGTTTTCTACATTTGAGACCCTGTTCTGTTTTGTAATTCAGTTCCTGTGTAGCCAAGTTTACATTCCGTGTAGTAGTGATATCTTATGATGTTTCTTTTTCTGTGTGATTTATTTCACTTAGAATCATCGTACCTGAATCCACTCATTATGCTGCTACGGGCCTGATGACATAGATTTCATTGCTGAGTGATATTGCATTGTACGTAAGTACCACAACTTCTTTATCCATTTTTCGCTTTCTGTGATATTGAACTTGTACCGTAAACGAGGTTCTTGTAAACAGAGCCGGCCCAAACTTTGGGGTGGCTGTGTCTTTTTGATTTTAATTTCCCTAAGCTATAGGACCATATGTGGAAGTGCCCTAGGCTCTGTTGCTTTGTTTTTTAGATGTTTCAGGAAACACCATACACTTCTCCACAGTGGCTGTTGGCAATTTCCATCCCGCCCATCAGCATAACAAGGCTCCCAGTTCTCCATGGCCTGTCCTGCCTTTCTGGATTTTACACTTTTTTCAGATGTCCCTTTTGACCGGGGGGCAGTGAGACTTCATGGTAGTGCAGATTTCCTTTGCAAGCTTGCTTGGTTGGCCAAAAAGGGCGTATGCGTTTTTTCCTGAATATATTCAGGAGAAAACGCATACGCACTTTTTGGCCAAGTGCATCATTGTGGACGTTCTGCCTCTTTTCCTATGCTTTACATGCAATTCCAGTCTACCTCCTGAAATCGGTTTCCTGCAATTCTGCCCCGCTTTCAAGTCCTCTTGGCAGCCTTACTTCAATATATTTTTGGAAGATAGCTGTCATTTATAACTCTGCAGGTTTGTGAATTACAGTGCCCCTGAGCTCCTTTCTTCAACTCGCTTTCTTGTGAGCTGGCCGCAACACCGCAGGATTGCTTCAGACCCTAGTGTGTTTCCGGCATGGCATGCTGAGCCTTTGGTTAATTCCTCTTCCTGGTGGGAAATGAGAGTTAAATTTGCCTGTCCAGAAACCTCCACCTAGTCTCTCATTGGTTCTCCCTATTCCTGTTCATTTTCCACAGAAATTGCAAACTGGCCAAACAGGAGGTTAAAGGCACTGACTCTCCAAGTGGGGAGAGTGTTAGTAAAGCGTCTGGAATGTTGCACCCGAGTACCAGGGGACGAAAACTGAGACACATTTGAACACGTTTCCCGATGACACCGTGGATCATACGCTGGGTTCCACATGCATGTTTTAGCTGAAGGAAGAATACCTTAAACCTGGAGAGTTGAGACCCATGGAATGGGTACCATGCAATATGACTTCAAAGAGTTTGCATTTGCTCACCGAACCTCACCAATCCTATCACTGCTGCGTTTATACCGCTGTACACACGCTTGATTCTCTTTCGGAGACATATAAATCCATAGGTTTTAAGATTCTTACTAGTCAGGTATATTCTTAGGCGTTTAATATGGTGTGTTGAGTCCACTTCATTGAGCAAGTAATAGCTCTTGTCTATTACATATTTGGCTTATGGAACGGTATCTGTGCAAATTTCAATCTCTGGTTTCATGCAGCACCCCAACTCACCATTCCCCTTAAGGAAGCATAAGTTGGTTTTCTGCATTTGAGACCCTATTCTGTTTTGTAATTCAGTTCCTTTGTAGCCAAGTTTAAATTCCGTGTGTTAGTGATATCTTATGATGTTTCTTTTTCTGTGTGACTTATTTCACTTAGAATCATCATACCTGAATCCACTCATTATGCTGCTACGGGCCTGATGACATAGATTTCATTGCTGAGTGATACTGCATTGTACGTAAGTACCACAACTTCTTTATCCATTTTTCGCTTTCTGTGATATTCAACTTGTACCGTAAACGAGGTTCTTGTAAACAGAGCCGGCCCAAACTTTGGGGTGGCTGTGTCTTTTTGATTTTAATTTCCCTAAGCTATAGGACCATAAGTGGAAGTGTCCTAGGCTCTGTTGCTTTGTTTTTTGGATGTTTCAGGAAACAACATACACTTCTCCAGAGTGGGTGTTGGCAATTTACATCCCACCCATCAGCATAACAAGGCTCCCAGTTCTCCATGGCCTGTCCTGCCTTTCTGGATTTTACACTTTTTTCAGATGGCCCTTTTGACTGAGGGGCAGTGAGACTTCATTGTAGTGCAGATTTCCTTTGCAAGCTTGCTTGGTTGGCCAAAAAGGGCGTATGCGTTTTTTCCTGAACATATTCAGGAAAAAACGCATACGCCCTTTTTGGCCAAGTGCATCATTGTGGACCTTCTGCCTCTTTTCCTATGGTTTACATGCAATTCCAGTCTACCTCCTGAAATCGGTTTCCTGCAATTCTGCCCCACTTTCAAGTCCTCTTGGCAGCCTTCCTTCAATATATTTTTGGACGATAGCTGTCATTTATAACTCTGCCGGTTTGTGAATTACAGTACCCCTGAGTTCCTTCCTTCAACTCGCTTTCTTGTGAGCTGGCTGCAACACCGCAGGATTGTTTCAGGCCCTAGTGTGCTTCTGGCATGCCACGCTGAGCCTTTGGTTAATTCTTCTTCCTGGTGGGAAATGAGAGTTAAATTTACCCTTCCAGACACCTCCACCTAGTCTCTCATTGGTTCTCCCTATTCCTGTTCATCTTACGCAGAAATTGCAAACTCGGCCAAACAGGAGGTTAAAGGCACTCACTCTCCAAGTGGGGAGAGTGTTAGTAAAGCGTCTGGAATGTTGCACCCGAGTACCAGGGGACGAAAACTGAGACACATTTGAACACGTTTCCCGATCACACGGTGGATCATACTCTGGGTTCCACATGCATGTTTAGCTGAAGGAAGAATCCCTTAAACCTGGAGAGTTGAGACCCATGGAATGGGTACCATGCAATATGATTTCAAAGGGTCTGCATTTGCTCACCTAACCTCACCAATCCTATCACTGCTGCGTTTATGCCGCTGTACACACGATTGATTCTCTTTTGGAGACATATAAATCCATAGGTTTTAAGATTCTTACTAGTCAGGTATATTCTTTGGCCTTTATTATGGGGTGTTGAGTGCACTTCGTTGAGCAAGGAGTAGCTCTTGTCTATTACATATTTGGCTTATGGAACGGTATCTGTGCTAATTTCAATCTCTGGTTTTATGCAGCACCCCAACTCACCTTTCCCCTTAAGCAAGCATAAGTTGGTTTTCTACATTTGAGACCCTGTTCTGTTTTGTAATTCAGTTCCTGTGTAGCCAAGTTTACATTCCGTGTAGTAGTGATATCTTATGATGTTTCTTTTTCTGTGTGATTTATTTCACTTAGAATCATCGTACCTGAATCCACTCATTATGCTGCTACGGGCCTGATGACATAGATTTCATTGCTGAGTGATATTGCATTGTACGTAAGTACCACAACTTCTTTATCCATTTTTCGCTTTCTGTGATATTGAACTTGTACCGTAAACGAGGTTCTTGTAAACAGAGCCGGCCCAAACTTTGGGGTGGCTGTGTCTTTTTGATTTTAATTTCCCTAAGCTATAGGACCATATGTGGAAGTGCCCTAGGCTCTGTTGCTTTGTTTTTTAGATGTTTCAGGAAACACCATACACTTCTCCACAGTGGCTGTTGGCAATTTACATCCCGCCCATCAGCATAACAAGGCTCCCAGTTTCCATGGCCTGTCCTGCCTTTCTGGATTTTACACTTTTTTCAGATGGCCCTTTTGACCGGGGGGCAGTGAGACTTCATGGTAGTGCAGATTTCCTTTGCAAGCTTGCTTGGTTGGCCAAAAAGGGCGTATGCGTTTTTTCCTGAATATATTCAGGAAAAAACGCATACGCCCTTTTTGGCCAAGTGCATCATTGTGGACGTTCTGCCTCTTTTCCTATGCTTTACATGCAATTCCAGTCTACCTCCTGAAATTGGTTTCCTGCAATTCTGCCCCGCTTTCAAGTCCTCTTGGCAGCCTTACTTCAATGTATTTTTGGAAGATAGCTGTCATTTATAACTCTGCAGGTTTGTGAATTACAGTGCCCCTGAGCTCCTTTCTTCAACTCGCTTTCTTGTGAGCTGGCCGCAACACCGCAGGATTGCTTCAGACCCTAGTTTGGTTCCGGCATGGCATGCTGAGCCTTTGGTTAATTCCTCTTCCTGGTGGGAAATGAGAGTTAAATTTGCCTGTCCAGACACCTCCACCTAGTCTCTCATTGGTTCTCCCTATTCCTGTTCATTTTCCACAGAAATTGCAAACTGGCCAAACAGGAGGTTAAAGGCACTGACTCTCCAAGTGGGGAGAGTGTTAGTAAAGCGTCTGGAATGTTGCACCCGAGTACCAGGGGACGAAAACTGAGACACATTTGAACACGTTTCCCGATGACACCGTGGATCATACTCTGGGTTCCACATGCATGTTTTAGCTGAAGGAAGAATCCCTTAAACCTGGAGAGTTGAGACCCATGGAATGGTTACCATGCAATATGACTTCAAAGGGTCTGCATTTGCTCACCGAACCTCACCAATCCTATCACTGCTGCGTTTATGCCGCTGTACACACGCTTGATTCTCTTTCGGAGACATATAAATCCATAGGTTTTAAGATTCTTACTAGTCAGGTATATTCTTAGGCGTTTAATATGGGGTGTTGAGTCCACTTCGTTGAGCAAGGAGTAGCTCTTGTCTATTACATATTTGGCTTATGGAACGCTATCTGTGCTAATTTCAATCTCTGGTTTTATGCACCACCCCAACTCACCTTTCCACTTAAGCAAGCATAACTTGGGTTTCTACTTTTGAGACCCTGTTTTGTTTTGTAATTCAGTTCCTGTGTAGCCAAGTTTACATTCCATATATTAGTGATACCTTATGATATTTCTTTTTCTGTGTGACTTATTTCACTTAGAATCATCGTACCTGAATCCACTCATTATGCTGCTACGGGCCTGATGACATAGATTTCATTGCTGAGTGATATTGCATTGTACGTAAGTACCACAACTTCTTTATCCATTTTTCACTTTCTGTGATATTCAACTTGTACCGTAAACGAGGTTCTTGTAAACAGAGCCGTCCCAAACTTTGGGGTGGCTGTGTCTTTTTGATTTTAATTTCCCTAAGCTATAGGACCATAAGTGGAAGTGCCCTAGGCTCTGTTGCTTTGTTTTTTCGATGTTTCAGGAAACACCATACACTTCTCCAGAGTTGCTGCTGGCAATTTACATCCCACCCATCAGCATAACAAGGCTCCCAGTTCTCCATGGCCTGTCCTGCCTTTCTGGATTTTACACTTTTTTCAGATGGCCCTTTTGACTGAGGGGCAGTGAGACTTCATTGTAGTGCAGATTTCCTTTGCAAGCTTGCTTGGTTGGCCAAAAAGGGCGTATGCGTTTTTTCCTGAATATATTCAGGAAAAAACGCATACGCCCTTTTTGGCCAAGTGCATCATTGTCGACGTTCTGAGTGTTTTCATATGTTTTCAGTGCAATTCCTGTCTACCTCCTGAAATCGGTTTCCTGCAGTTCTGCCTTGCTCTCAGTGCCTCTTCATAGCCTTACCTCAATATACTTTTGGAAAATAGTTGGCCTTTATAACGCTGCAGGTTTTTGAATTGCAGTGGCCCTTAGCTCCATTTTTCAGCTCTTATTTTTGTGATCTTGCCTCATATCCACAGGATTTCTTCAGGACCTATTCTTCTTCTGGGACGCCTTGCTCTGCCTTTGGTTAATTCTTCCTCCTGATGTGAAATTAGAGTGACATGTGCCCATTGAAACCGCTACAGCTATTTTCTCACTGGTTCCCCCTATTCCCATTCATCCTCCGCACTAACTGCAGACTGTGCGATACCGGAACTTAAAGGCATTGACTCTCCATGTGGAGATGTTGTTAGTAAAGTGGCTGGAATGTTGATCCGGAGCCCCAGGAGAGGAAAATGAGGTGCATTTTAGAAACCTTTCCCGATCATATGGTATACCATCCGCTGGATTTCCCATGCATGGTTTAGCTGTAGGAAGATTCCCTTCAACTTGGAGTGTTGGGACCCTTGGAATAAGTAGCATGAAGTATTGCATTAAACTTTCGGCAGTTGCTCACCAAAGCTCTCCAATCCTTTCAGCCCCAAGTGTCCAGCCTTATGTCTTATCCAGCTGTGGGTTTATATGTGGTCATTCCAGGTTGCATCACAGCCCCTGAGCGAATTTTGTAAGAATTTTTCTCTCTTTCATTGTTTCTGCGTTTTGGTTTTAAAATTTATTTCTATAATGGGGTTTAGCTCATTTTCACTGCTGTGTTTGTGCCGCTCTGCGCACACTTGATTCCCTTATGGAGATATATCAATACATGGGTTTTAAGATTCTTATTACTCAGATATATTTCTCTGTGGTGTATAGGGTGTGTTGAGGCCAGTTCATTGAGCGAGGTGTAGATCTTGTCTGATACCTATTTGGTTTATTGAACGGTATCTGTGCTAATTTCAAACTCTGGTTTTATGCATCACCCCACCTCTCCTTTCCCCTTAAGCTGACATAAGTGTGTTTTCTAAATGTGAGACACTGTTCTGTTTTGTAATTCATTTTTTGTGCAGCCATATTTATCCTCCCTCTATAAGTGATATCTTATGATATGTTTCTTTTTCTGTTTGACTTATTTCAAGTAGTATTATCGGACCTCAATCCACTCTTTATCCTTCTACTAGCCTTATTACATTGATTTCATGGTGAAGAGATATTCCATTGTACATAAGTACCACATTTTCTTTATCCATTGTTCTCTTTCCTGGGATATTTAAGGTGTACTGAAGTTGAGGTTCTTGTAAACAGAGTAGCCCTAAACTGTGGTGTGCTTGTGTCTTGTTGATATTTAGACTTCCCTAGATATACTCCCGTGATTGGAAGTGCCCTATGCTCTGTCGCTCTGTTTTTTAGATGATTTAGGAACCACCATACACTTCTCCAGAGTGGCTCTCGGCAGTTCACACACTGTCCATCAGCGTATAAAGGCTCCCTGTTCTCCATGGCCTGTCCTGCATTTCTGGTTTTTACAATTTTTTCGGATGGCCCTTTTGACCGGTGGGAAATGAGACTTCTTTGTTGTGCACATTTGCATTGCTTGCTTGCTTGGTTGCCCATAAAGTGCGTATGCGTTTTTTCCTGGATATATTCAGGAAAAAACGCATACTCCCTTTTGGGCCAACTGCATCATTGTCGAAATTCTGCCGCTTTTCATGTGCTTTAAAGGCGAGTCCAATCTATCTCTTGAAATCTGTTTCTTGCAATTCTGTCTTGCATTCAGATCCTCTTCTTTGCCTTACCTCAACATATTTTTGGACATTAGTTTTCATTTATAACTCTGCAGGTTTGTGAATTGCAGTGACCCTGAGCTCCATTTTTTAAGTTGCTCTTTTGTGAGCTGGCCTCAAAACCGCAGGATTGCTTCAGGCCCTATTTTGGCTCCGGCGAGGCGGGCTGAGCCTTTTTTTAATTCTTATTCTTAATGGGAAATTAGAGTGACATGTGCCCGTCCAAACCCCTACAACTATTCTCTCATTGTTTCCCCCTGTTCCCGTTCATCCTCCTCACAATTTGCAAAATGTGTGAAACAGAAGTTTAAATGTGCTGATTCTCTAAGTGGGGAGATTCTAAGTAACGTGGCTGGAATGATGAACAGGAGCACCAGGAGAGGATAAATGAGGTGCATTTTAGACACATCTCCCGATCACATGGTGTACAGTCCTCTGGGTTTTCCATGCATGTTTTAGCTGTAGGAAGATTCCTTGAACCTGCAGATTTGGGACCCATTGAATGGGTACCAGGTAGTATTACTTTAAAGGGTGTGCATTTCCTCACCCAACCTCACATTTCTCTTAGCGCGAACAGTTTCCAGCCTTATGTCTCATCCTGCTGTGGGTCTAGATGTGTTCAATCCATGTTGCATCACCGTCCCTGAGGAAAAGTTGTAAGAGGTTTTCTCTGTCTCTCTGTCGTTTATTTTTTTCAATTTATTACTATATTGGTTACAGCTGATTTTCAAAGCTCTGTTTCTTGCTGCTGTACATCCACTTGATTCACGTACAGAGAGACATCAATAAATTCTTTTTCAGATTCTTACCAGTCATAGATATTCTTTTCCGGTGACTTGAGTGTGCTGAGTGCAGTTCTTTTAGCTACCGTGTAGGCCTTGTTGATTATCAGTTTGGTATTTGGAATGGTATCTTTGCTAATCTCAACCTCCTGGATGATGCCTCACCCCTCCCCACCTTTCCCGTTTAGCAGCCTTATGCATGTTTTCTACATATTTGACTATGTTTTTGTTTTGTAATTTATTTCATGTGTAGCCATTTTGGATTCCACCTTTAAGTGATATCTTATGATATGTGTCTTTTTCTTTTTGAATTATGTCACTTAGAATGATCATACGTAACTCCTCCGGAGTTGTTACAACTGGCCATATTTCATTGATTTCCAGGCTGAGTAATATTCCACTCTACATAAGTACCACATCTCTATCCATTTTTTCCCTCCAGAGACATTTAAGTTATATCCTAGTCGAGGATCTTTTAAACAGAGAGGCAGTAAACATTGGGGTGCCTGTGTCCTCTCGATTTTTGTTTTTCCCAAGATATACGCCCATGAGTGCAAGTGCCCTATGCTCTGTAGCTCATTTTTTAGATGCTTTAGTAAACACAATACACTTCTCCAGAATGGCCGTTGGCAATATACATTTCCACTATAAGCCTCACAGGGCTCCCTCTTCTCCTTGCCCTGTCCTGCATTTCTGGCGTTTACACTTTATGAGGATGGCTCTTCTGACTGATGCGAAGTGATATCTTTTGTAGTATTGATTTCCAGTGCCCACCTGTTTGGTTGGCTAAAAAAGTGTATGCCCTTTTCTTGAATATATACAGAAAAAAACGCATACAGCCTTTTTGGCCAACTGCAATGTCGGAAATGTTCAGCCCCTTTTCTTGTGCTTAATGGCGAGTCCTTTCTACCTCCTCAAATCCCTTTCCTGCCATTCTCCGTTGCTTGCCAATCCTTTTCTTTGACTTTCCTCAAGACATTTTTCAGTGATAGATATTTTCAACTCTGCAGTTTCGTGAATTTTACTGCCCCTGAGTTCCATTGTTCAACTTGTGTTTATGGGAACTGGCCACAAAGCAGTGGGATTTCCTCAAGCCCTATACTGTTTCCATGGGCAACCCTAGCCTTTGGTCAATTCATCTTCCTGATTGGAAATTAGAGTGACATGTGCCTGTCTGAACACCTAGGACTTGTCTCTCATTGTTCCTCATCCTTCCGCTTCATCCTCTGGACAAATTCCAAACTGTACGCAACAGGATGTTGACAGTGTTGACATCTCCAAGTGGGGGACTGTTAGTAAAGACGCTGGAGGGGTGAACCCGAGCACCAGGAGATGAGGAGATGAGATGCCTTTTCCAAACTCTTCCCGATCAGACGGTATACCATCCTCTGGATGTGACAGACATGTTTTAGCAGTAGGAAGAGTCCCATTCATGTAAGGAGAACACCAGGGCTTTTTCAAAATCAGTGTCTCCCCGAAACCCAAACTGGGGAGTTTTTTAAGCTACGGCTACACATATGTTCATTAAGGGCCTTGGGAAGTAGGCAGAGTCCAAACTTTAGATGACTGAAGTCTTCAGGGTCAGAAGCACTCACCACCGGCTTCCCTTAGGTTACACTTTAACTGTCATTGATAGATGATGTCAATAAAAATATCTGTTCTTTTTCCGATTATTTCCCCTTATAGGTTATTGCACAATATTGAGTGTAGTTCCCTGTGCTATACAGTAGTTCCTTGTTGATGATCTATTTTATACATAGCAGTGTGTATGTGTTAATTCCAAACTGTTAATTTATCCCTCCTCCCACCTTTCCCCTTTGGTAATAATAAATTATAAGATTTTATACTTCTCAGAAATGGGGGAGCTGAAAGAGAGGTATCATTTTCAATGGAAAAGCATTTAAAACAAGATTGAAGCTTTAACCAAGATTATTAGATGTACATCCTTGGAAAGAAATCACTTCATTTCTCTAATATTGACCTGACAAATAAGACAAACCTTTTCACTGAACTTGCTTATAATAAAGTGATGGAAATATCAAATGGAAGTGTTAGAAACATCTTATTTTACCCGAGCCTTATAAACTGTTCTATGTTAACTACAGTTTGGCTCACACATCTGTTCATTGAAGTTACAATAGTCTCAATTTCTGTTACTGATCCTCCAGAGTGGACCCCAACAAGGGTCCCCCTGCCCAGTGTCATTGGGGCCAACAGATCGAGACTGAGTTTGGTTCCCAAGCAAAGGAAACTTTATATTTTCATCAGAGAATGGAGAGGTGAGAGCATGCACTACCCCGTGGGCTGTGGGCTGGGCTGCTGTGTAGAGATCCTGTCAGAGTCAGTGAGAGGGAGGGGGTGGAGCTCTCAAGGGCCGGGTTGGCTGCAGCTCAGGCTCTATATCTCGGAGTCTGCACTGGGCCCCAGGAGCTGAGGTGTCGACCCAGCCATTCTGCACCAGGAAATCTGGTCTGAAGTGCCGGGTGTGGAACCTCTGCATGCGGGACCCTAGGAGCACGTGAAATTAGACAAAGCACAAAGGATAAAAAAGGTCAGACTTGACTTTATTGCCCACATTCTATTTTTATCTCCCAGGGATTTTTAATGGGCTTTGCTGGGGACAAACCCCTCCTCTGCCTTTTGTCCCGTTCCTCATTCTTGGAGTGCTGAGGGTGCAGACCCTTCTTCTGTAACTGCTGAGTGCTGAGTTGGGAGCCCTCATACCAGGGGACGAGGGTCAGAACTTCTCCCCAGCAGCCTCCAGGTGACGTTGATTGGCCCCAGGACCCCTGCCTCCCTGCTCGTCCGCCTGAGCACCAGCATTGGAAGTGTTATAGATTCTAATGACCTTTAAGGGTCCAGGAAAGAGATGTGCAGAGACGCTGTGGGGGCCGGTTTCACCCCGCCCCACATTTGTTCGGCCACCTTAGGCTGACCGTTTCTGCCAGCCTAGATGCTCTGACCAGTAGTCTGCTCTTTCTTCAATTAGGCCCCTGAATTAACGTAAAAACAGCACCAGGTGTCAGAGCCCTGCCCGCTCAACTCCCAGACAGTCCAGGGTCAGTGGTGATTGAGGACCATGATGGCCACTGAGTCAACAGCCTTTTGAAGTAAACAGGAGTCCAGCCGGTCTTATTGGCCACCATCATCACGGTGTCTGTAGGCTTTTCTATGGTGACAGTGTGATATACGGTTCCCCCGCCAAGATTATTAGCTCCCCTCCGGGTGCAGGAAGTCCTGCAAGCAGTAGTCTACTCCTTCGGGACACACTATTGTTGTTTTATGAGAGAAACTCCAGGTCAAGTGATGTTCACATGAGTCGTCATGGTGCCCTGTTGCCCCCGGTTATCTCTCTGGATGTTGGAGTTGGAGGGCCTCCTCACTCGAGGTCGGTGTGCCCACGGAGCGAACCCTGCAACTTCAGGGCATGGTTGGTGATTAGGATCACCACGTGGGGTCCTTTTCCCTTAGGAGGGAGGTGGCCTTTTGGGCTGCTGATTTCCAGGTTTTTAGATACCGCCAGTATCTTGGCCAGATGTGGCAGTGGGCCAAGCCCCTTGGTGACTGTAGTTTATCCTACCTGGATGGCATTCTTGCGTTGTTCCATTTCAAGTGGTCCCAGTTTTTGCACTAATTCTCCAATGGCGATTCACCTTTCACCGGGAATGGAAAGGTCAAAGGGTTTAGCTCAATTAGGGAGTTCCAGGGCAAGGGTCTGAATTGACTGCTCTTTCCATTCTTGAAAGGCCACTTCTGGATTCTGTTCAAAAGGATCATCATCTTTTCCTTTCAGTGTTTCATATAGAGGCCCAGCTAGTAGACTGTAGTTAGGGATCCAGAAGCAGCAAACCCTGGTCTCCCCAGGAACCCCTAAGCTGTCTTCTAGTTTTAGAAAGGGGTAAGGCTGCAAATGGTTTCTTCCCTTTCCTGGGATGGGCTTCTCTGACCTTGTGTGAGAATGAAGCCCAGGCAGGTCACCGCAGTCTGTGATATTTGAGCTTTTTCTTGGACAACTTCTATCCTTTATTGGCTTGGTAGTTCAGAGGCCTCCTTAGTAGGGCTGGCGATCAGAATGTCGTCTGCATATTGAAGGAGGGTTTCCTTTTCCAGAGGTAGAACTTTTCGGTCGTTAGCTAAGCTTTCCCCAAAGATGGTGTGGGAATTTTTGAACCCTTGGGGCAAGACGGCCCGGAAGTATTGTTTTAGTTGTATGTTGAGTCCTGCCACTCACAAGCCAAAATTTCTTGTGACTCTGGGACTAATGGAATACAAAAGAAGGCATCATTGAAGACTAATACAGAATACCATGTCCTGGTGGTTGGTAGAATGACCAGCAGGGTGTAGGAATCAGGAGTAACTGGAGGTATATCCTCGGTGGCTTCACTGACTGTCCTGACATCCTTTACCAGGTCCCCAGCAGCCCATGGGGCTCTCGTGGTCAGGCCAATCCCAGGATATGAAGCTCTCCTGGGCAGGTACCCCACCCCCAACCCAGCCCACGGGGCTCTCATGGTCAGGCCCCTCCCAGGATACAGAGCTACCCTTGCAGGTACCGTGGCAGGGCTGGGCACACAGGAACCGTGCACATAGCCCTCATTGAAGAGCACCCCCAGCTCACCTGTCGCTCAGAGCTGACACAGAGCACCTCAGAGCAGAACTTGAACTAACAAACAGCAGCTCCGACAGGTCTGTGACCCTGGGCATCACTCTGTGTGGCCTCCCTCCACCTGGTCTTCCAGAGACTTCCACTGCACCCAGGGCACCAGGCCTCTGTCTCCAACCACCACCCACCCCTCCTCTCCCTGACTCCTGGGTTCGTCTCATTAGGAGAGGGTTTTCTTGAAGTTGTCTCCCACTCATGGGCCAGATAAAATGATTAGAAAACAAGCCAAAGCTGCAGCCCCTTGTCTATCCTGACTCTCAGGAGCCCACACCTGTTCCTTGGACCTGGCCCGTTCAGCAAGTTCCATTTTCTGCAACTGTGAGCCCCTGAGGGGTGATGATTGGCTACCTGGGCAGCCTTACCATGCCGGCCAGCCCTCCCCAGGTGTGCCTGGGTTGAGATCAATATAAATACCACTCCAGGCAGCAAAAGCCCCTGCAGCTGTGCCTGACGCCATTTTCTCTGCCCTGTCAGCAGTCTCGGGGCTGGGCTGGTGGGAGGGAGTGAGAGGCCACGGCTTTGTGGGTGGCCCAGTGTGAGTGGGGCTCTGCTGGACTTTCTGCAGCAGTTGCCAGGCTGCCACCTGCTAAAGAAGAGGATGTGTCACCCATACCTGCTGCTGGAATTTCTCCCTGGGCAGAGGTGAGGAAGGAAAAAAGCAGTGGGGGCAGGGACAGGACGGGTATCTCAGGCAGGGAAATGGAAATCTTCCAGAAGAGCACCCAGGGCCAGGACCATCCTGGCTGGCCTGCAGGCACCAAGTCAGCTGGCATGCTGTCACTCGTGTGGCTCCATGGCCCTTCCTCTAGGCTTTCAAGTCCTTGTATATATTCAGGTGTTTTACCTGGGAAGGGTGGGAACAGTTCAGCAGCAACTGGCCTGGGGCTCAGCTCACGTTTACTCACAGATGCCTCGGCACGGTGCCCCAGCTTTGCAATGAGGACGCTTGTTGTGTGGGGGCTGCTGGCTGAATGGGAGACGATTCCCCACCACTGACCAACTTCAGAATTGTTTACAACTGGAGCAAGTGCCCTGATACGGTTTTCCTCTGAGTAACTGGTGGGTTCTGTTTTTTTTTTCTCTTTTTCGTTTTTGGTTCAAGGTAGATTTTATTCCTCTTTTTTGTATTTACAGATATAAGCATGGAAATAATTTATTCATATAAATACATGTATGTGAAGGGAATAATTGTTTTTTCTGTTTTATTTTTTAAATTTTATTTCTTTTTAATTTTGAATTTTATTTTATATTTTTATACAGCAGGTTCTCATTGGTTATCTATTTTATACATATAAATGTTTACATGCCAATCCCAATCTCTCAACTCCTCCCACCACCACCCCTCCAAGAGCTTTCCCCCCTTGTTGTCCATACGATTGTTGTCTACATCTGTTGCTCTATTTATGCCTTGCAAAACGGTTAATCTGTACAGTTTTTCTAGGTTCCACATATATGCATGAATATACAAGATTTGTTTTTCTCTTTCTGACTTACTTCACTCTGTATGACAGTCTCTAGATCCATCGACGTCTCTACAAATGACCCAATTTCATTCCTTTCATGGCTTAGTAATATTCCATTTTATATATGTACCACAGCTTTATGCATTCGTCTGTCTGTGGGCATTTAGGTTGCTTCCATTACCTCGATATTGTAAATAGTGATGCAATGAACATTGCGGTGAATGTCTCTTTTTGATTTATGGTTTTGTCTGAGTATATGTCCAGTCCTGGGATTGCTGTATCATATGGTAATTCTATTATTAGTTTCTTAAGAAACTCCATATTGTTCTCCATAGTGACTGTATCAATTTATATTCCCAACAATAGTGGAAGAGGCTTCCTTTTCTCCACACCCTTTCCAGCATTTGTTGTTTGTAGATTTTCAGATGATGCCCATTCTAACAGGTGTGAGGTGATACCTCATTGTTGAGTCCATTTCGTTGAGCAAGGGGTAGGTCTTGTCTATTACATATTTGGCTTATGGAACGGTATCTGTGCTAATTTCAAACTCTGGTTTTATGCAGCACCCCAACTCACCTTTCCCCTTAAGCAAGCATAAGTTGGTTTTCTAAACTTGAGACCCTGTTCTGTTTTGTAATTCAGTTCATGTGTAGCCAAGTTTACATTCCGTGCATTAGTGATACCTTATGATGTTTCTTTTTATGTGTGACTTATTTCACTTAGAATCATCATGCCTCAATCCACTCATTATGCTGGTACAGGCCTGGTGACACAGATTTCATTGCTGAGTGGTATTCTGTTGTACATAAGTACCGCAACTTCTTTATCAATTATTTGTTCTCTGGGATATTTAACTTGTACTGTAGAAGAGGCTCCTGTAAACAGAGCCGTTGTAAATTTTGGGGTGGCTGTGTCTTTTTGATTTTAATTTCCCTAAGCTATAGGACCATAAGTGGAAATGCCCTAGACTCTGTTGCTTTGTTTTTCAGATGTATCAGGAAACACCATACACTTCTCCAGAGTGGCTGTTGGCAATGTACATCCCGCCCATCAGCATAACAAGGCTCCTTTTTCCCCATGGCCTGTCTTGCCTTTCTGGATTTTACACTTTTCTCAGATGGCCCTTTAGACCGGGGGGAAGTGACACTTCATAGTAGTTCGGATTTCCATTGCAAGCTTGCTTGGTTTGCCAAAAAGGGCGTATGTGTTTGTTCCTGAATATATTCAGGAACAAACTCATACGCCCTTTGTTGCCAAGTGCATCATTGTCGATGTTCTGCCTCTTTTCCTATGCTTTAAATGCAATTCCAGTCTACCTCCTGAAATCGGTTTCCTGCAATTCTGCCCTGCTTTCAAGTCCTCTTCGCAGCCTTACTTCAATATATTTTTGGACGTTATCTGTCATTTATAACTCTGCAGGTTTGTGAATTACAGGGCCCCTGAGCTCCTTTCTTCAACTCGCTTTCTTGTGAGCTGGCCGCAAACCCGCAAGACTGCTTCAGGCCCTAATCTGCTTCTGGCAGGGCATGCTGAGCCTTTGGTTAATTCCTCTTCCTGGTGGGAAATGAGTGTTAAATATGCCCGTCCAGACACCTACCTCACTCTCAACCCCTTGGTGATGTGGGTCCTCTGGTTTGTGGCCACTTTTGCTGGGTTCCTCACCTTTCGATGATGTGGCCCCACTAGTGTGAGGACACTCCTGCTTGGTTCTCATCCACGTGGTTATGTGGACCCCCTGGTGAGAGTCTGTTCCTGGCTTTGTTCCTCACCCACCTGTGAGGGAGACCCTCTGCTGATAGGTCACTCCTGCATGGCTGGCACACATTGCCTTGGTGAAGTCAGCCGTGTGGTGGCAGTTGGAGCGTGCTGGGAATCTCTTCCCCCCGGTGATGAGGGCCCTCTTGCGTCAGGCCCTAACTGCTGGGCTCACCAACTTTTCTTAGTGAGCCCAGTGATGCTTTGGCACTCCTCTTAGGATCCCATCTCCATGGGGATGTGGGCCTTCTGCTCTGAGGTCCCAACGGCTGGGTTGTTCACATTTTCATGATGTGGGCTCTCTGGTGTTAGTTCACAGAAGCCTGGATCCCATAGCCTCTGTGCTCTTGGCTGCCTGCTGGGAGGTTCCAACTGCTGGATTCCTCACTTTTTAAATTTTTTGGGCCCTCTGTTGTGAGGATCCTCCTGCCTGCCTCACTCCCAGCCCCTTCGTGATGTGTGTCGTCTGGTTTGAGGCCACATGTGCTGGGTTCCTCACCTTTTGATGATGTGGGACCAATGGTCTTAGGAGACTCCTGCCTGGTTCACATCCCCTTGGTGATGTGGGTCCTCTGTTGAGAGTCTGATCCTGGCTGGGTTCCTCACCCATCTGTGAGGTAGGCCGTCTGATGTGAGGTCACTCTTGCCTGGCTTGCTCACCTCGCCTTGTGGACATGAGCCCTCTGGTGGCACTTGGAGCCTGCTGGGAGCCTCCTCTGCTCGGTGATGAGGGCCCTCTGGCATCAGGCCCTAACTGCTGGGCTCCCCAACTTTTCTTAGTGAGCCCAGTGTTGCTCAAGCACTCCTCTTAGGTTCCCATCCCCATGGGGATGTGGGCCTTCTGCTCTGAGGTTCCAACGGCTGGGTTGATCACAATTTCATGATGTGGGCTCTCTGGTGTTAGTTCACTGTGGCCTGGATCCCATAGCCTCTGTGGTCTTGGCTGCCTGCTGGGAGGTTCCAACTGCTCGATTCCTCAACTTTTGTATTCTATGGGTCCTGTGTTGTGATGCTCCTCCTGCCTGCCTCACTCGCAACCCCTTCGTGATGTGGGTCTTCTGGTTTGAGGCCACATGTGCTGGGTTAGGCAACTTTCAATGATGTGGCCCCACTGGTGTGAGGACACTCCTGTCTGGTTCCCATCCCCTTGGTGATGTGGGCCTTCTGGTGACAGTCTTATCCTGGCTGGGTTCCTCACTCTTCTGTGAGGTAGGCCCTCTGCTGTGAGGTCAATCCTGCCTGACTTGCACACATCACCTTGGCGACGTGGGCCCTCTGTTGGCACATGGAACCTGCTGGGAGCCTCCTGCCCTCGGTGATGACGGCCCTCTAGCATCAGGTTCTAACTGCTGGGCTCCCCACGTTTTCTGATGTGAGCCCAGTGATGCCAGGACACTCCTGTCAGGTTCCCATCCCCATGGGGATGTGGGCTTTCTGCTCTGAGGTCCCAATGCCTGGGTTGCTCACAGTTTCATGATGTGGGCTCTCTGGTGTTAGTTAACTCCTGCCTGCATCCCATAGCTTCTGTGCTCTCGGCCGCCTGCTGGGAGGTTCCAAATGCTGGATTCCTCACTTTTTTTATTCTTTGGGCCCTCTGTTTTTAGGCTACTCCTACCTGCCTCACTCCCATCCCCTTTGTGATGTATGTCCTCTGATATGAGGCCACATGTGCTGGGTTCCTCACCTTTCGATGATGTGGCCCCACTGGTGGGAGGACAGTCCTGACTGGTTCCCATCCCCTTGGTGTTGTGGGCCCTCTGGTGAGAGTCTCATCCTGCCTCGGTTCCTCACCCTTCTGTGAGATAGGCCCTCTGCTGTGAGGTCACTACTGCCTGGCTGGTGCATGCCACCTTGTAGACGTGGGCCCTCTGTTGGCAGTTGGAACCTGCTGGGAGTCTCCTCCCCTCAGTTATGAGGGCCCCCTGGCATCAGGCCCTAACTGCTGGGCTCCTAACATTTTCTGATATGTGCTAAGTGGTGCAAAGCCACTCCTGCCAGGTTCCCATCCCAATGGGGATGTGGGCCTTCTGTTCTGAGGTCCCAACAGCTGGGCTGCTCACAGGTTCATGATGTGGGCCCTCTGCTGTGAGTTCACTGCGGCCTGGATCCCATAGCCTCGGTGCTCTGGGCCACTTGCTGGGAGGTTCCAACTGCTGGATTCCTCAACTTTTATATTCTATGGACCCTGTGTTGTGAGGCCAGTCCTGCCAGCCTCATTCCGAACCCCTTGGTGATGTGGTTCCTCTGGTTTGAGGACACATGTGCTGGGATCCTCACCTTTCGATGATGTTGTCTCACTGGTGTGGGGACACTCCTGCCTGGTTCCCATCCCCTTGGTGATGTGGGCCCTCTGGTGAGAGTCTGATCCTGGCTGTGTTCCTCACCCTTCTGTGAGGTGGGCCCTCTGCTGTGAGGTCACTCCTGCCAGGCTGGCACACATCACCTTGGTGATGTTGGCCCTCTGGTGGCAGCTGGAGCCTGCTGGGAGCCTCCTCCTCTCGGTGATGAGTGCCCTCTAGCGTCAGGCCCTAACTTCTGAGCACCCCACGTTTTCTGATGTGAGCCCAGTGATGCCAGGACACTCCTGTCATGTTCCCATCACCATGGGGATATGGGCCTTCTGCTCTGAGGTCCCAATGTCTGGGTTGCTCACAGTTTCATGATGTGGGCTGTCTGGTGTTAGTTCACTCTGGCCTGGTTCCTCTAGCCTCTGTGCTCTGGGCCGCCTGCTGGGAGGTTCCAACTGCTGGATTCCTCACCTTTCTTATTTTTGGGCCCTCTGTTATGAGGCTCCTCCTGCCTGCCTCACTCCCAGCCCCTTGGTGATGGGTGTCCTATGGTTTGAAGCCACATGTTCTGGGTTCCTCACCTTTAGATGATGTGGCCCTACTCATGTGAGGACACTCCTGCCTGGTTCCAATCCATTTGGTGATGTGGGCCCTCTGGTGCGAGTCTGATCCTGACTGGGTTCGTCACACTTCTCTGAGGTGGGCCCTCTGCTGTGAGGTCATTCGTGCCTGGTTGGCACACATCGCCTTGGCGACGTCAGCCCTCTGGTGGCAGTTGGAGCCTGCTGGGAGCCTCCTTCCCTTGGTGATGAGGGTCCTCTGGCGTCAGGCCCTAACTGCTGGTCGCTCAAAATTTTCTGATACGTTCTCAGTGGTGCGAGGACACTCCTACCAGAATTCCATCCCCATGGGGATGTGGGCCTCCTGCTCTGAGGTCCCAATGGCTGGGTTGCTCAGTTTCATGACATGGGCCCTCTTCTGTGAGTTCACTGTGGCCTGGATCCCATAGCCTCGGTGCTCTGGGCCGCCTGCTGGGAGGTTCCAACTGCTGGATTCCTCACTTTTTTATTCTATGTGCCCAGTGTTGTGAGGCTACTCCTGCCTGCCTCACTCCGAGGTCCTTGGTGATGTGGGTCCTCTGGTTTGAGGACACATGTGCTGAGTACCTCAGCTTTCGATGATGTGGCCCCACTGATGTGAAGACACTCCTGCCTGGTTCCCATCCCCTTGGTGATGTGGGCCCTCTGGTGAGAGTCTGATGTTGGCTGGGTTTCTCACCCTTCTGTGAGGTGGGACCTCTGCTGTGAGGTAACTCCTGCCTGGCATGCTCACGTTGCCTTGGCAATGTGAGCCCTCAGGTGGCAGTTGGAGCCTGCTGGGAATCTCCTCCCCTCAGTTATGAGAGCTCTGGATAAAACACATATGCCCTTTTTTGCCAAGTGCATTATTTTCCAAGTTCTGTCTCTTTTCCTATGCTTTAAGAGCTACTCCCGTGTACGTTCTGAAATCAGTTTCCAGCAATTCTGCCCCGCATTCAAGTCCTCTTCGCAGCCTTACTTCAGTATAATTTTGGATGATAGCTGTCATTTATAACTCCGCAGGTTTCTGAATTACAGTGCCCCTGAGCTCCTTTCTTCAACTCGCTTTCTTGTGAGCTGGCTGCAACACCGCAGGATCTCCTCAGGCCCTAATCTAGTTCCAGCATGGCACGCTGAGCCTTTGGTTAATTCCTCTTCCTGGTGGGAAATGAGAGTTAAATTTGCCCGTCCGGACACCTCCACCTAGTCTCTCATTGGTTCTCCCTATTCCTGTTCATTTTCCACAGAAATTGCAAACTGGGCCAAACAGGAGGTTAAAGGCACTGACTCTCCAAGTGGGGAGAGTGTTAGTAAAGCGTCTGGAATGTTGCACCCGAGTACCAGGGGACGAAAACTGAGACACATTTGAACACGTTTCCCGATCACACGGTGGATCATACTCTGGGTTCCACATGCATGTTTAGCTGAAGGAAGAATCCCTTAAACCTGGAGAGTTGAGACCCATGGAATGGGTACCATGCAATATGATTTCAAAGGGTCTGCATTTGCTCACCGAACCTCACCAATCCTATCACTGCTGCGTTTATGCCGCTGTACACATGATTGATTCTCTTTTGGAGACATATAAATCCATAAGTTTTAAGATTCTTACTAGTCAGGTATATTCTTAGGCGTTTATTATGGGGTGTTGAGTGCACTTCGTTGAGCAAGGAGTAGCTCTTGTCTATTACATATTTGGCGTACGGAACGGTATCTGTGCTAATTTCAATCTCTGGTTTTATGCAGCACCCCAACTCACCTTTCCCCTTAAGCAAGCATAAGTTGGTTTTCTACATTTGAGACCCTGTTCTGTTTTGTAATTCAGCTCCTTTGTAGCCAAGTTTACATTCCGTGTATTAGTGATATCTTATGATGCTTCTTTTTCTGTGTGACTTATTTCACTTAGAATCATCGTACCTGAATCCACTCATTATGCTGCTACGGGCCTGATGACATAGATTTCATTGATGAGTGATATTGCATTGTACGTAACTACCACAACTTCTTTATCCATTTTTCACTTTCTGTGATATTGAACTTGTACCGTAAACGAGGTTCTTGTAAACAGAGCCGGCCCAAACTTTGGGGTGGCTGTGTCTTTTTGATTTTAATTTCCCTAAGCTATAGGACCATATGTGGAAGTGCCCTAGGCTCTGTTGCTTTGTTTTTTAGATGTTTCAGGAAACACCATACACTTCTCCACAGTGGCTGTTGGCAATTTCCATCCCGCCCATCAGCATAACAAGGCTCCCAGTTCTCCATGGCCTGTCCTGCCTTTCTGGATTTTACACTTTTTTCAGATGTCCCTTTTGACCAGGGGGCAGTGAGACTTCATTGTAGTGCAGATTTCCTTTGCAAGCTTGCTTGGTTGGCCAAAAAGGGCGTATGCGTTTTTTCCTGAATATATTCAGGAAAAAACGCATACGCACTTTTTGGCCAAGTGCATCATTGTGGACGTTCTGCCTCTTTTCCTATGCTTTACATGCAATTCCAGTCTACCTCCTGAAATCGGTTTCCTGCAATTCTGCCCCGCTTTCAACTCCTCTTGGCAGCCTTACTTCAATATATTTTTGGAAGATAGCTGTCATTTATAACTCTGCAGGTTTGTGAATTACAGTGCCCCTGAGCTCCTTTCTTCAACTCGCTTTCTTGTGAGCTGGCCGCAACACCGCAGGATTGCTTCAGACCCTAGTGTGGTTCCGGCATGGCATGCTGAGCCTTTGGTTAATTCCTCTTCCTGGTGGGAAATGAGAGTTAAATTTGCCTGTCCAGAAACCTCCACCTAGTCTCTCATTGGTTCTCCCTATTCCTGTTCATTTTCCACAGAAATTGCAAACTGGCCAAACAGGAGGTTAAAGGCACTGACTCTCCAAGTGGGGAGAGTGTTAGTAAAGCGTCTGGAATGTTGCACCCGAGTACCAGGGGACGAAAACTGAGACACATTTGAACACGTTTCCCGATCACACGGTGGATCATACTCTGGGTTCCACATGCATGTTTTTGCTGAAGGAAGAATCCCTTAAACCTGGAGAGTTGAGACCCATGGAATGGGTACCATGCAATATGACTTCAAAGGGTCTGCATTTGCTCACCGAACCTCACCAGTCCTATCACTGCTGCGTTTATGCCGCTGTACACACGCTTGATTCTCTTTCAGAGACATATAAATCCATAGGTTTTAAGATTCTTACTAGTCAGGTATATTCTTAGGCGTTTAATATGGGGTGTTGAGTCCACTTCGTTGAGCAAGGAGTAGCTCTTGTCTATTACATATTTGGCTTATGGAACGGTATCTGTGCTAATTTCAATCTCTGGTTTTATGCACCACCCCAACTCACCTTTCCACTTAAGCAAGCATAACTTGGGTTTCTACTTTTGAGACCCTGTTCTGTTTTGTAATTCAGTTCCTGTGTAGCCAAGTTTACATTCCGTATATTAGTGATACCTTATGATATTTCTTTTTCTGTGTGACTTATTTCACTTAGAATCATCGTACCTGAATCCACTCATTATGCTGCTACGGGCCTGATGACATAGATTTCATTGCTGAGTGATATTGCATTGTACGTAAGTTCCACAACTTCTTTATCCATTTTTCGCTTTCTGTGATATTGAACTTGTAAGGTAAATGAGGTTCTTGTAAACAGAGCCATCCCAAACTTTGGGGTGGCTGTGTCTTTTTGATTTTAATTTCCCTAAGCTATAGGACCATATGTGGAAGTGCCCTAGGCTCTGTTGCTTTGTTTTTTAGATGTTTCAGGAAACACCATATACTTCTCCAGAGTGGGTGTTGGCAATTTAAATCCCGCCCATCAGCATAACAAGGCTCCCAGTTCTCCATGGCCTGTCCTGCCTTTCTGGATTTTACACTTTTTTCAGATGGCCCTTTTGACCGGGGGGCAGTGAGACTTCATTGTAGTGCAGATTTCCTTTGCAAGCTTGCTTGGTTGGCCAAAAAGGACGTATGCGTTTTTTCCTGAATATATTCAGGAAAAAACGCATACGCCCTTTTTGGCCAAGTGCATCATTGTGGACATTCTGCCTCTTTTCCTATGCTTTACATGCAATTCCAGTCTACCTCCTGAAATCGGTTTCCTGCAATCCTGCCCCGCTTTCAACTCCTCTTGGCAGCCTTCCTTCAATATATTTTAGGACGATAGCTGTCATTTATAACTCTGCAGGTTTGTGAATTACAGTGCCCCTGAGCTCCTTTCTTCAACTCGCTTTCTTGTGAGCTGGCCGCAACACCACAGGATTGCTTCAGGCCCTAGTTTGGTTCCGGCATGGCATGTTGAGCCTTTGGTTAATTCCTCTTCCTGGTGGGAAATGAGAGTTAAATTTGCCCGTCCAGACACCTCCACCTAGTCTCTCCTTGGTTCTCCCTATTCCTGTTCATTTTCCACAGAAATTGCAAACTGGGCCAAACAGGAGTTTAAAGGCACTGACTCTCCAAGTGGGGAGAGTGTTAGTAAAGCGTCTGGAATGTTGAACCCGAGTACCAGGGGACGAAAACTGAGACACATTTGAACACGTTTCCCGATGACACCGTGGATCATACTCTGGGTTCCACATGCATGTTTTAGCTGAAGGAAGAATACCTTAAAACTGGAGAGTTGAGACCCATGGAATGGGTACCATGCAATATGACTTCAAAGAGTTTGCATTTGCTCACCGAACCTCACCAATCCTATCACTGCTGCGTTTATACCGCTGTACACACGCTTGATTCTCTTTCGGAGACATATAAATCCATAGGTTTTAAGATTCTTACTAGTCAGGTATATTCTTAGGCGTTTAATATGGTGTGTTGAGTCCACTTCGTTGAGCAAGTAATAGCTCTTGTCTATTACATATTTGGCTTATGGAACGGTATCTGTGCAAATTTCAATCTCTGGTTTCATGCAGCACCCCAACTCACCATTCCCCTTAAGGAAGCATAAGTTGGTTTTCTACATTTGAGACCCTATTCTGTTTTGTAATTCAGTTCCTTTGTAGCCAAGTTTAAATTCCGTGTGTTAGTGATATCTTATGATGTTTCTTTTTCTGTGTGACTTATTTCACTTAGAATCATCATACCTGAATCCACTCATTATGCTGCTACGGGCCTGATGACATAGATTTCATTGCTGAGTGATACTGCATTGTACGTAAGTACCACAACTTCTTTATCCATTTTTCGCTTTCTGTGATATTCAACTTGTACCGTAAACGAGGTTCTTGTAAACAGAGCCGGCCCAAACTTTGGGGTGGCTGTGTCTTTTTGATTTTAATTTCCCTAAGCTATAGGACCATAAGTGGAAGTGTCCTAGGCTCTGTTGCTTTGTTTTTTGGATGTTTCAGGAAACAACATACACTTCTCCAGAGTGGGTGTTGGCAATTTACATCCCACCCATCAGCATAACAAGGCTCCCAGTTCTCCATGGCCTGTCCTGCCTTTCTGGATTTTACACTTTTTTCAGATGGCCCTTTTGACCGGGGGGCAGTGAGACTTCATTGTAGTGCAGATTTCCTTTGCAAGCTTGCTTGGTTGGCCAAAAAGGGCGTATGCGTTTTTTCCTGAATATGTTCAGGAAAAAACGCATACGCCCTTTTTGGCCAAGTGCATCATTGTGGACCTTCTGCCTCTTTTCCTATGGTTTACATGCAATTCCAGTCTACCTCCTGAAATCGGTTTCCTGCAATTCTGCCCCACTTTCAAGTCCTCTTGGCAGCCTTCCTTCAATATATTTTTGGACGATAGCTGTCATTTATAACTCTGCCGGTTTGTGAATTACAGTGCCCCTGAGTTCCTTCCTTCAACTCGCTTTCTTGTGAGCTGGCTGCAACACCGCAGGATTGTTTCAGGCCCTAGTGTGCTTCTGGCATGCCACGCTGAGCCTTTGGTTAATTCTTCTTCCTGGTGGGAAATGAGAGTTAAATTTACCCTTCCAGACACCTCCACCTAGTCTCTCATTGGTTCTCCCTATTCCTGTTCATCTTACGCAGAAATTGCAAACTCGGCCAAACAGGAGGTTAAAGGCACTCACTCTCCAAGTGGGGAGAGTGTTAGTAAAGCGTCTGGAATGTTGCACCCGAGTACCAGGGGACGAAAACTGAGACACATTTGAACACGTTTCCCGATCACACGGTGGATCATACTCTGGGTTCCACATGCATGTTTAGCTGAAGGAAGAATCCCTTAAACCTGGAGAGTTGAGACCCATGGAATGGGTACCATGCAATATGATTTCAAAGGGTCTGCATTTGCTCACCTAACCTCACCAATCCTATCACTGCTGCGTTTATGCCGCTGTACACACGATTGATTCTCTTTTGGAGACATATAAATCCATAGGTTTTAAGATTCTTACTAGTCAGGTATATTCTTTGGCCTTTATTATGGGGTGTTGAGTGCACTTCGTTGAGCAAGGAGTAGCTCTTGTCTATTACATATTTGGCTTATGGAACGGTATCTGTGCTAATTTCAATCTCTGGTTTTATGCAGCACCCCAACTCACCTTTCCCCTTAAGCAAGCATAAGTTGGTTTTCTACATTTGAGACCCTGTTCTGTTTTGTAATTCAGTTCCTGTGTAGCCAAGTTTACATTCCGTGTAGTAGTGATATCTTATGATGTTTCTTTTTCTGTGTGATTTATTTCACTTAGAATCATCGTACCTGAATCCACTCATTATGCTGCTATGGGCCTGATGACATAGATTTCATTGCTGAGTGATATTGCATTGTACGTAAGTACCACAACTTCTTTATCCATTTTTCGCTTTCTGTGATATTGAACTTGTACCGTAAACGAGGTTCTTGTAAACAGAGCCGGCCCAAACTTTGGGGTGGCTGTGTCTTTTTGATTTTAATTTCCCTAAGCTATAGGACCATATGTGGAAGTGCACTAGGCTCTGTTGCTTTGTTTTTTAGATGTTTCAGGAAACACCATACACTTCTCCACAGTGGCTGTTGGCAATTTACATCCCGCCCATCAGCATAACAAGGCTCCCAGTTTCCATGGCCTGTCTTGCCTTTCTGGATTTTACACTTTTTTCAGATGGCCCTTTTGACCGGGGGGCAGTGAGACTTCATGGTAGTGCAGATTTCCTTTGCAAGCTTGCTTGGTTGGCCAAAAAGGGCGTATGCGTTTTTTCCTGAATATATTCAGGAAAAAACGTATACGCCCTTTTTGGCCAAGTGCATCATTGTGGACGTTCTGCCTCTTTTCCTATGCTTTACATGCAATTCCAGTCTACCTCCTGAAATCGGTTTCCTGCAATTCTGCCCCGCTTTCAAGTCCTCTTGGCAGCCTTACTTCAATGTATTTTTGGAAGATAGCTGTCATTTATAACTCTGCAGGTTTGTGAATTACAGTGCCCCTGAGCTCCTTTCTTCAACTCGCTTTCTTGTGAGCTGGCCGCAACACCGCAGGATTGCTTCAGACCCTAGTTTGGTTCCGGCATGGCATGCTGAGCCTTTGGTTAATTCCTCTTCCTGGTGGGAAATGAGAGTTAAATTTGCCTGTCCAGACACCTCCACCTAGTCTCTCATTGGTTCTCCCTATTCCTGTTCATTTTCCACAGAAATTGCAAACTGGCCAAACAGGAGGTTAAAGGCACTGACTCTCCAAGTGGGGAGAGTGTTAGTAAAGCGTCTGGAATGTTGCACCCGAGTACCAGGGGACGAAAACTGAGACACATTTGAACACGTTTCCCGATGACACCGTGGATCATACTCTGGGTTCCACATGCATGTTTTAGCTGAAGGAAGAATCCCTTAAACCTGGAGAGTTGAGACCCATGGAATGGGTACCATGCAATATGACTTCAAAGGGTCTGCATTTGCTCACCGAACCTCACCAATCCTATCACTGCTGCGTTTATGCCGCTGTACACACGCTTGATTCTCTTTCGGAGACATATAAATCCATAGGTTTTAAGATTCTTACTAGTCAGGTATATTCTTAGGCGTTTAATATGGGGTGTTGAGTCCACTTCGTTGAGCAAGGAGTAGCTCTTGTCTATTACATATTTGGCTTATGGAACGCTATCTGTGCTAATTTCAATCTCTGGTTTTATGCACCACCCCAACTCACCTTTCCACTTAAGCAAGCATAACTTGGGTTTCTACTTTTGAGACCCTGTTTTGTTTTGTAATTCAGTTCCTGTGTAGCCAAGTTTACATTCCATATATTAGTGATACCTTATGATATTTCTTTTTCTGTGTGACTTATTTCACTTAGAATCATCGTACCTGAATCCACTCATTATGCTGCTACGGGCCTGATGACATAGATTTCATTGCTGAGTGATATTGCATTGTACGTAAGTACCACAACTTCTTTATCCATTTTTCGCTTTCTGTGATATTCAACTTGTACCGTAAACGAGGTTCTTGTAAACAGAGCCGGCCCAAACTTTGGGGTGGCTGTGTCTTTTTGATTTTAATTTCCCTAAGCTATAGGACCATAAGTGGAAGTGCCCTAGGCTCTGTTGCTTTGTTTTTTCGATGTTTCAGGAAACACCATACACTTCTCCAGAGTGGCTGCTGGCAATTTACATCCCACCCATCAGCATAACAATGCTCCCAGTTCTCCATGGCCTGTCCTGCCTTTCTGGATTTTACACTTTTTTCAGATGGCCCTTTTGACTGAGGGGCAGTGAGACTTCATTGTAGTGCAGATTTCCTTTGCAAGCTTGCTTGGTTGGCCAAAAAGGGCGTATGCGTTTTTTCCTGAATATATTCAGGAAAAAACGCATACGCCCTTTTTGGCCAAGTGCATCATTGTCGACGTTCTGAGTGTTTTCATATGTTTTCAGTGCAATTCCTGTCTACCTCCTGAAATCGGTTTCCTGCAGTTCTGCCTTGCTCTCAGTGCCTCTTCATAGCCTTACCTCAATATACTTTTGGAAAATAGTTGGCCTTTATAACGCTGCAGGTTTTTGAATTGCAGTGGCCCTTAGCTCCATTTTTCAGCTCTTATTTTTGTGATCTTGCCTCATATCCACAGGATTTCTTCAGGACCTATTCTTCTTCTGGGACGCCTTGCTCTGCCTTTGGTTAATTCTTCCTCCTGATGTGAAATTAGAGTGACATGTGCCCATTGAAACCGCTACAGCTATTTTCTCACTGGTTCCCCCTATTCCCATTCATCCTCCGCACTAACTGCAGACTGTGCGATACCGGAACTTAAAGGCATTGACTCTCCATGTGGAGATGTTGTTAGTAAAGTGGCTGGAATGTTGATCCGGAGCCCCAGGAGAGGAAAATGAGGTGCATTTTAGAAACCTTTCCCGATCATATGGTATACCATCCGCTGGATTTCCCATGCATGGTTTAGCTGTAGGAAGATTCCCTTCAACTTGGAGTGTTGGGACCCTTGGAATAAGTAGCATGAAGTATTGCATTAAACTTTCGGCAGTTGCTCACCAAAGCTCTCCAATCCTTTCAGCCCCAAGTGTCCAGCCTTATGTCTTATCCAGCTGTGGGTTTATATGTGGTCATTCCAGGTTGCATCACAGCCCCTGAGCGAATTTTGTAAGAATTTTTCTCTCTTTCATTGTTTCTGCGTTTTGGTTTTAAAATTTATTTCTATAATGGGGTTTAGCTCATTTTCACTGCTGTGTTTGTGCCGCTCTGCGCACACTTGATTCCCTTATGGAGATATATCAATACATGGGTTTTAAGATTCTTATTACTCAGATATATTTCTCTGTGGTGTATAGGGTGTGTTGAGGCCAGTTCATTGAGCGAGGTGTAGATCTTGTCTGATACCTATTTGGTTTATTGAACGGTATCTGTGCTAATTTCAAACTCTGGTTTTATGCATCACCCCACCTCTCCTTTCCCCTTAAGCTGACATAAGTGTGTTTTCTAAATGTGAGACACTGTTCTGTTTTGTAATTAATTTTTTGTGCAGCCATATTTATCCTCCCTCTATAAGTGATATCTTATGATATGTTTCTTTTTCTGTTTGACTTATTTCAAGTAGTATTATCGGACCTCAATCCACTCTTTATCCTTCTACTAGCCTTATTACATTGATTTCATGGTGAAGAGATATTCCATTGTACATAAGTACCACATTTTCTTTATCCATTGTTCTCTTTCCTGGGATATTTAAGGTGTACTGAAGTTGAGGTTCTTGTAAACAGAGTAGCCCTAAACTGTGGTGTGCTTGTGTCTTGTTGATATTTAGACTTCCCTAGATATACTCCCGTGATTGGAAGTGCCCTATGCTCTGTCGCTCTGTTTTTTAGATGATTTAGGAACCACCATACACTTCTCCAGAGTGGCTCTCGGCAGTTCACACACTGTCCATCAGCGTATAAAGGCTCCCTGTTCTCCATGGCCTGTCCTGCATTTCTGGTTTTTACAATTTTTTCGGATGGCCCTTTTGACCGGTGGGAAATGAGACTTCTTTGTTGTGCACATTTGCATTGCTTGCTTGCTTGGTTGCCCATAAAGTGCGTATGCGTTTTTTCCTGGATATATTCAGGAAAAAACGCATACTCCCTTTTGGGCCAACTGCATCATTGTCGAAATTCTGCCGCTTTTCATGTGCTTTAAAGGCGAGTCCAATCTATCTCTTGAAATCTGTTTCTTGCAATTCTGTCTTGCATTCAGATCCTCTTCTTTGCCTTACCTCAACATATTTTTGGACATTAGTTTTCATTTATAACTCTGCAGGTTTGTGAATTGCAGTGACCCTGAGCTCCATTTTTTAAGTTGCTCTTTTGTGAGCTGGCCTCAAAACCGCAGGATTGCTTCAGGCCCTATTTTGGCTCCGGCGAGGCGGGCTGAGCCTTTTTTTAATTCTTATTCTTAATGGGAAATTAGAGTGACATGTGCCCGTCCAAACCCCTACAACTATTCTCTCATTGTTTCCCCCTGTTCCCGTTCATCCTCCTCACAATTTGCAAAATGTGTGAAACAGAAGTTTAAATGTGCTGATTCTCTAAGTGGGGAGATTCTAAGTAACGTGGCTGGAATGATGAACAGGAGCACCAGGAGAGGATAAATGAGGTGCATTTTAGACACATCTCCCGATCACATGGTGTACAGTCCTCTGGGTTTTCCATGCATGTTTTAGCTGTAGGAAGATTCCTTGAACCTGCAGATTTGGGACCCATTGAATGGGTACCAGGTAGTATTACTTTAAAGGGTGTGCATTTCCTCACCCAACCTCACATTTCTCTTAGCGCGAACAGTTTCCAGCCTTATGTCTCATCCTGCTGTGGGTCTAGATGTGTTCAATCCATGTTGCATCACCGTCCCTGAGGAAAAGTTGTAAGAGGTTTTCTCTGTCTCTCTGTCGTTTATTTTTTTCAATTTATTACTATATTGGTTACAGCTGATTTTCAAAGCTCTGTTTCTTGCTGCTGTACATCCACTTGATTCACGTACAGAGAGACATCAATAAATTCTTTTTCAGATTCTTACCAGTCATAGATATTCTTTTCCAGTGACTTGAGTGTGCTGAGTGCAGTTCTTTTAGCTACCGTGTAGGCCTTGTTGATTATCAGTTTGGTATTTGGAATGGTATCTTTGCTAATCTCAACCTCCTGGATGATGCCTCACCCCTCCCCACCTTTCCCGTTTAGCAGCCTTACGCATGTTTTCTACATATTTGACTATGTTTTTGTTTTGTAATTTATTTCATGTGTAGCCATTTTGGATTCCACCTTTAAGTGATATCTTATGATATGTGTCTTTTTCTTTTTGAATTATGTCACTTAGAATGATCATACGTAACTCCTCCGGAGTTGTTACAACTGGCCATATTTCATTGATTTCCAGGCTGAGTAATATTCCACTCTACATAAGTACCACATCTCTATCCATTTTTTCCCTCCAGAGACATTTAAGTTATATCCTAGTCGAGGATCTTTTAAACAGAGAGGCAGTAAACATTGGGGTGCCTGTGTCCTCTCGATTTTTGTTTTTCCCAAGATATACGTCCATGAGTGCAAGTGCCCTATGCTCTGTAGCTCATTTTTTAGATGCTTTAGTAAACACAATACACTTCTCCAGAATGGCCGTTGGCAATATACATTTCCACTATAAGCCTCACAGGGCTCCCTCTTCTCCTTGCCCTGTCCTGCATTTCTGGCGTTTACACTTTATGAGGATGGCTCTTCTGACTGATGCGAAGTGATATCTTTTGTAGTATTGATTTCCAGTGCCCACCTGTTTGGTTGGCTAAAAAAGTGTATGCCCTTTTCTTGAATATATACAGAAAAAAACGCATACAGCCTTTTTGGCCAACTGCAATGTCGGAAATGTTCAGCCCCTTTTCTTGTGCTTAATGGCGAGTCCTTTCTACCTCCTCAAATCCCTTTCCTGCCATTCTCCGTTGCTTGCCAATCCTTTTCTTTGACTTTCCTCAAGACATTTTTCAGTGATAGATATTTTCAACTCTGCAGTTTCGTGAATTTTACTGCCCCTGAGTTCCATTGTTCAACTTGTGTTTATGGGAACTGGCCACAAAGCAGTGGGATTTCCTCAAGCCCTATACTGTTTCCATGGGCAACCCTAGCCTTTGGTCAATTCATCTTCCTGATTGGAAATTAGAGTGACATGTGCCTGTCTGAACACCTAGGACTTGTCTCTCATTGTTCCTCATCCTTCCGCTTCATCCTCTGGACAAATTCCAAACTGTACGCAACAGGATGTTGACAGTGTTGACATCTCCAAGTGGGGAGACTGTTAGTAAAGACGCTGGAGGGGTGAACCCGAGCACCAGGAGATGAGGAGATGAGATGCCTTTTCCAAACTCTTCCCGATCAGACGGTATACCATCCTCTGGATGTGACAGACATGTTTTAGCAGTAGGAAGAGTCCCATTCATGTAAGGAGAACACCAGGGCTTTTTCAAAATCAGTGTCTCCCCGAAACCCAAACTGGGGAGTTTTTTAAGCTACGGCTACACATATGTTCATTAAGGGCCTTGGGAAGTAGGCAGAGTCCAAACTTTAGATGACTGAAGTCTTCAGGGTCAGAAGCACTCACCACCGGCTTCCCTTAGGTTACACTTTAACTGTCATTGATAGATGATGTCAATAAAAATATCTGTTCTTTTTCCGATTATTTCCCCTTATAGGTTATTGCACAATATTGAGTGTAGTTCCCTGTGCTATACAGTAGTTCCTTGTTGATGATCTATTTTATACATAGCAGTGTGTATGTGTTAATTCCAAACTGTTAATTTATCCCTCCTCCCACCTTTCCCCTTTGGTAATAATAAATTATAAGATTTTATACTTCTCAGAAATGGGGGAGCTGAAAGAGAGGTATCATTTTCAATGGAAAAGCATTTAAAACAAGATTGAAGCTTTAACCAAGATTATTAGATGTACATCCTTGGAAAGAAATCACTTCATTTCTCTAATATTGACCTGACAAATAAGACAAACCTTTTCACTGAACTTGCTTATAATAAAGTGATGGAAATATCAAATGGAAGTGTTAGAAACATCTTATTTTACCCGAGCCTTATAAACTGTTCTATGTTAACTACAGTTTGGCTCACACATCTGTTCATTGAAGTTACAATAGTCTCAATTTCTGTTACTGATCCTCCAGAGTGGACCCCAACAAGGGTCCCCCTGCCCAGTGTCATTGGGGCCAACAGATCGAGACTGAGTTTGGTTCCCAAGCAAAGGAAACTTTATATTTTCATCAGAGAATGGAGAGGTGAGAGCATGCACTACCCCGTGGGCTGTGGGCTGGGCTGCTGTGTAGAGATCCTGTCAGAGTCAGTGAGAGGGAGGGGGTGGAGCTCTCAAGGGCCGGGTTGGCTGCAGCTCAGGCTCTATATCTCGGAGTCTGCACTGGGCCCCAGGAGCTGAGGTGTCGACCCAGCCATTCTGCACCAGGAAATCTGGTCTGAAGTGCCGGGTGTGGAACCTCTGCATGCGGGACCCTAGGAGCACGTGAAATTAGACAAAGCACAAAGGATAAAAAAGGTCAGACTTGACTTTATTGCCCACATTCTATTTTTATCTCCCAGGGATTTTTAATGGGCTTTGCTGGGGACAAACCCCTCCTCTGCCTTTTGTCCCGTTCCTCATTCTTGGAGTGCTGAGGGTGCAGACCCTTCTTCTGTAACTGCTGAGTGCTGAGTTGGGAGCCCTCATACCAGGGGACGAGGGTCAGAACTTCTCCCCAGCAGCCTCCAGGTGACGTTGATTGGCCCCAGGACCCCTGCCTCCCTGCTCGTCCGCCTGAGCACCAGCATTGGAAGTGTTATAGATTCTAATGACCTTTAAGGGTCCAGGAAAGAGATGTGCAGAGACGCTGTGGGGGCCGGTTTCACCCCGCCCCACATTTGTTCGGCCACCTTAGGCTGACCGTTTCTGCCAGCCTAGACGCTCTGACCAGTAGTCTGCTCTTTCTTCAATTAGGCCCCTGAATTAACGTAAAAACAGCACCAGGTGTCAGAGCCCTGCCCGCTCAACTCCCAGACAGTCCAGGGTCAGTGGTGATCGAGGACCATGATGGCCACTGAGTCAACAGCCTTTTGAAGTAAACAGGAGTCCAGCCGGTCTTATTGGCCACCATCATCACGGTGTCTGTAGGCTTTTCTATGGTGACAGTGTGATATACGGTTCCCCCGCCAAGATTATTAGCTCCCCTCCGGGTGCAGGAAGTCCTGCAAGCAGTAGTCTACTCCTTCGGGACACACTATTGTTGTTTTATGAGAGAAACTCCAGGTCAAGTGATGTTCACATGAGTCGTCATGGTGCCCTGTTGCCCCCGGTTATCTCTCTGGATGTTGGAGTTGGAGGGCCTCCTCACTCGAGGTCGGTGTGCCCACGGAGCGAACCCTGCAACTTCAGGGCATGGTTGGTGATTAGGATCACCACGTGGGGTCCTTTTCCCTTAGGAGGGAGGTGGCCTTTTGGGCTGCTGATTTCCAGGTTTTTAGATACCGCCAGTATCTTGGCCAGATGTGGCAGTGGGCCAAGCCCCTTGGTGACTGTAGTTTATCCTACCTGGATGGCATTCTTGCGTTGTTCCATTTCAAGTGGTCCCAGTTTTTGCACTAATTCTCCAATGGCGATTCACCTTTCACCGGGAATGGAAAGGTCAAAGGGTTTAGCTCAATTAGGGAGTTCCAGGGCAAGGGTCTGAATTGACTGCTCTTTCCATTCTTGAAAGGCCACTTCTGGATTCTGTTCCAAAGGATCATCATCTTTTCCTTTCAGTGTTTCATATAGAGGCCCAGCTAGTAGACTGTAGTTAGGGATCCAGAAGCAGCAAACCCTGGCCTCCCCAGGAACCCCTAAGCTGTCTTCTAGTTTTAGAAAGGGGTAAGGCTGCAAATGGTTTCTTCCCTTTCCTGGGATGGGCTTCTCTGACCTTGTGTGAGAATGAAGCCCAGGCAGGTCACCGCAGTCTGTGATATTTGAGCTTTTTCTTGGACAACTTCTATCCTTTATTGGCTTGGTAGTTCAGAGGCCTCCTTAGTAGGGCTGGCGATCAGAATGTCGTCTGCATATTGAAGGAGGGTTTCCTTTTCCAGAGGTAGAACTTTTCGGTCGTTAGCTAAGCTTTCCCCAAAGATGGTGTGGGAATTTTTGAACCCTTGGGGCCAGACGGCCCGGAAGTATTGTTTTAGTTGTATGTTGAGTCCTGCCACTCACAAGCCAAAATTTCTTGTGACTCTGGGACTAATGGAATACAAAAGAAGGCATCATTGAAGACTAATACAGAATACCATGTCCTGGTGGTTGGTAGAATGACCAGCAGGGTGTAGGAATCAGGAGTAACTGGAGGTATATCCTCGGTGGCTTCACTGACTGTCCTGACATCCTTTACCAGGTCCCCAGCAGCCCATGGGGCTCTCGTGGTCAGGCCAATCCCAGGATATGAAGCTCTCCTGGGCAGGTACCCCACCCCCAACCCAGCCCACGGGGCTCTCATGGTCAGGCCCCTCCCAGGATACAGAGCTACCCTTGCAGGTACCGTGGCAGGGCTGGGCACACAGGAACCGTGCACATAGCCCTCATTGAAGAGCACCCCCAGCTCACCTGTCGCTCAGAGCTGACACAGAGCACCTCAGAGCAGGACTTGAACTAACAAACAGCAGCTCCGACAGGTCTGTGACCCTGGGCATCACTCTGTGTGGCCTCCCTCCACCTGGTCTTCCAGAGACTTCCACTGCACCCAGGGCACCAGGCCTCTGTCTCCAACCACCACCCACCCCTCCTCTCCCTGACTCCTGGGTTCGTCTCATTAGGAGAGGGTTTTCTTGAAGTTGTCTCCCACTCATGGGCCAGATAAAATGATTAGAAAACAAGCCAAAGCTGCAGCCCCTTGTCTATCCTGACTCTCAGGAGCCCACACCTGTTCCTTGGACCTGGCCCGTTCAGCAAGTTCCATTTTCTGCAACTGTGAGCCCCTGAGGGGTGATGATTGGCTACCTGGGCAGCCTTACCATGCCGGCCAGCCCTCCCCAGGTGTGCCTGGGTTGAGATCAATATAAATACCACTCCAGGCAGCAAAAGCCCCTGCAGCTGTGCCTGACGCCATTTTCTCTGCCCTGTCAGCAGTCTCGGGGCTGGGCTGGTGGGAGGGAGTGAGAGGCCACGGCTTTGTGGGTGGCCCAGTGTGAGTGGGGCTCTGCTGGACTTTCTGCAGCAGTTGCCAGGCTGCCACCTGCTAAAGAAGAGGATGTGTCACCCATACCTGCTGCTGGAATTTCTCCCTGGGCAGAGGTGAGGAAGGAAAAAAGCAGTGGGGGCAGGGACAGGACGGGTATCTCAGGCAGGGAAATGGAAATCTTCCAGAAGAGCACCCAGGGCCAGGACCATCCTGGCTGGCCTGCAGGCACCAAGTCAGCTGGCATGCTGTCACTCGTGTGGCTCCATGGCCCTTCCTCTAGGCTTTCAAGTCCTTGTATATATTCAGGTGTTTTACCTGGGAAGGGTGGGAACAGTTCAGCAGCAACTGGCCTGGGGCTCAGCTCACGTTTACTCACAGATGCCTCGGCACGGTGCCCCAGCTTTGCAATGAGGACGCTTGTTGTGTGGGGGCTGCTGGCTGAATGGGAGACGATTCCCCACCACTGACCAACTTCAGAATTGTTTACAACTGGAGCAAGTGCCCTGATACGGTTTTCCTCTGAGTAACTGGTGGGTTCTGTTTTTTTTTTCTCTTTTTCGTTTTTGGTTCAAGGTAGATTTTATTCCTCTTTTTTGTATTTACAGATATAAGCATGGAAATAATTTATTCATATAAATACATGTATGTGAAGGGAATAATTGTTTTTTCTGTTTTATTTTTTAAATTTTATTTCTTTTTAATTTTGAATTTTATTTTATATTTTTATACAGCAGGTTCTCATTGGTTATCTATTTTATACATATAAATGTTTACATGCCAATCCCAATCTCTCAACTCCTCCCACCACCACCCCTCCAAGAGCTTTCCCCCCTTGTTGTCCATACGATTGTTGTCTACATCTGTTGCTCTATTTATGCCTTGCAAAACGGTTAATCTGTACAGTTTTTCTAGGTTCCACATATATGCATGAATATACAAGATTTGTTTTTCTCTTTCTGACTTACTTCACTCTGTATGACAGTCTCTAGATCCATCGACGTCTCTACAAATGACCCAATTTCATTCCTTTCATGGCTTAGTAATATTCCATTTTATATATGTACCACAGCTTTATGCATTCGTCTGTCTGTGGGCATTTAGGTTGCTTCCATTACCTCGATATTGTAAATAGTGATGCAATGAACATTGCGGTGAATGTCTCTTTTTGATTTATGGTTTTGTCTGAGTATATGTCCAGTCCTGGGATTGCTGTATCATATGGTAATTCTATTATTAGTTTCTTAAGAAACTCCATATTGTTCTCCATAGTGACTGTATCAATTTATATTCCCAACAATAGTGGAAGAGGTTTCCTTTTCTCCACACCCTTTCCAGCATTTGTTGTTTGTAGATTTTCAGATGATGCCCATTCTAACAGGTGTGAGGTGATACCTCATTGTTGAGTCCATTTCGTTGAGCAAGGGGGAGGTCTTGTCTATTACATATTTGGCTTATGGAACGGTATCTGTGCTAATTTCAAACTCTGGTTTTATGCAGCACCCCAACTCACCTTTCCCCTTAAGCAAGCATAAGTTGGTTTTCTAAACTTGAGACCCTGTTCTGTTTTGTAATTCAGTTCATGTGTAGCCAAGTTTACATTCCGTGCATTAGTGATACCTTATGATGTTTCTTTTTCTGTGTGACTTATTTCACTTAGAATCATCATGCCTCAATCCACTCATTATGCTGGTACAGGCCTGGTGACACAGATTTCATTGCTGAGTGGTATTGTGTTGTACATAAGTACCGCAACTTCTTTATCAATTATTTGTTCTCTGGGATATTTAACTTGTACTGTAGAAGAGGCTCCTGTAAACAGAGCCGTTGTAAATTTTGGGGTGGCTGTGTCTTTTTGATTTTAATTTCCCTAAGCTATAGGACCATAAGTGGAAATGCCCTAGACTCTGTTGCTTTGTTTTTCAGATGTATCAGGAAACACCATACACTTCTCCAGAGTGGCTGTTGGCAATGTACATCCCGCCCATCAGCATAACAAGGCTCCTTTTTCCCCATGGCCTGTCTTGCCTTTCTGGATTTTACACTTTTCTCAGATGGCCCTTTAGACCGGGGGGAAGTGACACTTCATAGCAGTTCGGATTTCCATTGCAAGCTTGCTTGGTTTGCCAAAAAGGGCGTATGTGTTTGTTCCTGAATATATTCAGGAACAAACTCATACGCCCTTTGTTGCCAAGTGCATCATTGTCGATGTTCTGCCTCTTTTCCTATGCTTTAAATGCAATTCCAGTCTACCTCCTGAAATCGGTTTCCTGCAATTCTGCCCCGCTTTCAAGTCCTCTTCGCAGCCTTACTTCAATATATTTTTGGACGTTATCTGTCATTTATAACTCTGCAGGTTTGTGAATTACAGGGCCCCTGAGCTCCTTTCTTCAACTCGCTTTCTTGTGAGCTGGCCGCAAACCCGCAAGACTGCTTCAGGCCCTAATCTGCTTCTGGCAGGGCACGCTGAGCCTTTGGTTAATTCCTCTTCCTGGTGGGAAATGAGTGTTAAATATGCCCGTCCAGACACCTACCTCACTCTCAACCCCTTGGTGATGTGGGTCCTCTGGTTTGTGGCCACTTTTGCTGGGTTCCTCACCTTTCGATGATGTGGCCCCACTAGTGTGAGGACACTCCTGCTTGGTTCTCATCCACGTGGTTATGTGGACCCCCTGGTGAGAGTCTGTTCCTGGCTTTGTTCCTCACCCACCTGTGAGGGAGACCCTCTGCTGATAGGTCACTCCTGCATGGCTGGCACACATTGCCTTGGTGAAGTCAGCCGTGTGGTGGCAGTTGGAGCGTGCTGGGAATCTCTTCCCCCCGGTGATGAGGGCCCTCTTGCGTCAGGCCCTAACTGCTGGGCTCACCAACTTTTCTTAGTGAGCCCAGTGATGCTTTGGCACTCCTCTTAGGATCCCATCTCCATGGGGATGTGGGCCTTCTGCTCTGAGGTCCCAACGGCTGGGTTGTTCACATTTTCATGATGTGGGCTCTCTGGTGTTAGTTCACAGAAGCCTGGATCCCATAGCCTCTGTGCTCTTGGCTGCCTGCTGGGAGGTTCCAACTGCTGGATTCCTCACTTTTTTAATTTTTTGGGCCCTCTGTTGTGAGGATCCTCCTGCCTGCCTCACTCCCAGCCCCTTCGTGATGTGTGTCGTCTGGTTTGAGGCCACATGTGCTGGGTTCCTCACCTTTCGATGATGTGGGACCAATGGTCTTAGGAGACTCCTGCCTGGTTCACATCCCCTTGGTGATGTGGGCCCTCTGTTGAGAGTCTGATCCTGGCTGGGTTCCTCACCCATCTGTGAGGTAGGCCGTCTGATGTGAGGTCACTCTTGCCTGGCTTGCTCACCTCGCCTTGTGGACATGAGCCCTCTGGTGGCACTTGGAGCCTGCTGGGAGCCTCCTCTCCTCGGTGATGAGGGCCCTCTGGCATCAGGCCCTAACTGCTGGGCTCCCCACATTTTGTGATGTGCGCCCAGTGGTGCGAGGACACTCCAGCCAGGTTCACATCCCCATTGGGGTGTGGGCCTTCTGCTCTGAGGTCCCAAAGCCTGGGTTGCTCACAGTTTCATGATGTGGGCTCTCTGCTGTTAGTTCACTCCTGCCTGCATCCCATAGCTTCTGTGCTCTGGGCCGCCTGCTGGGAGGTTCCAACTGCTGGATTCCTCACCTTTCTTATTCTTTGGGCCCTCTGTTTTTAGGCTACTCCTGCCTGCCTCACTCCCATTCCCTTTGTGATATGTGTCCTCTGATTTGAGGCCACATGTGCTGGGTTCCGCACCTTTCGATGATGTGACCCCACTGGAGGGAAGACAGTCCTGACTGGTTCCCATCCCCTTGCTGATGTGGGCCCTCAGGTGAGAGTCTGATCCTGGCTGGGTTCCTCACCCTTCTGTGAGGTGGGCCCTCTGCTGTGAGGTCAATCATGCCTGTCTGGCACACGTCACCTTGGCGACGTGGGCCCTCTGGTGGCAGTTGGAGTGTGCTGGGATCCTCCTCCCCTCGGTGATGAGGGCCCTCTTGCCTTAGGCCATAACTGCTGGGCTCCCCACATTTTCTGATGTGCGCCAAGTGAGTGAGGAGACTCTTGCCAGGTTCCCATCCCCATGGCGATATGGGCCTTCTGCTCTGAGGTCAAAACGGCTGGCTTGCTCACAGTACCATGATGTGGGCCCTCTGCTGTGAGTTCACTCCGGCAAGGATCCCTTATCATCGGTGCTCTGAGCCGCCTGCTGGGAGGTTCCAACTGCTGGATTCCTCAACTTTTTTATTCTATGTGCCCTCTGTTGTGAGGCTCCTCCTGCCTGCCTCACTGCCAGCCCCTTGGTGATGACTGTCCTATGGCTTGAGGCCACATGTGCTGCGTTCCTCACCTTTCGATGATGTGACCCCACTCGTGTGAGGACACTCCTGCCTGGTTCCCATCCCCTTGGTGAGGTGGGCCCTCTGGCGAGAGTCTAATCCTGGCTGGGTTCCTCAACGTTCTGTGAGGTAGGCCCTCTGCTGTGAGGTCACTCCTGCCTGGCTGGCACACGTCACCTTGGAGACGTGAGCCCTCTGGTGGCAGTTGGAGCGTGCAGGGCGCCTCCTCCTCTCGGTGATGACGGCCCTCTGGCGTCAGGCCCTAAATGGTGGGCTCCCCACATTTTCTGATGTGCGCCCAGTGGTGCGAGGACACTCCAGCCAGGTTCCCATTCCCATGGGGATGTGGTCCTTCTGCGCTGAGATCTCAACTCCTGGGTTGCTCACAGTTTTGTGATGTGGGCCCTCTGCTGTGAGTTCACTGTGGCCTGGATCCCATAGCCTCGGTGTTCTGGGCCGCCTGCTGGAAGGTCTAAATGCTGGAATCCTCACGTTTTTTATATTATGTACCCTGTGTTGTGAGGCTACTCCTGCCTGCCTCACTCCAAGGCCCTTGGTGATGTGGGTCCTCTGGTTTGAGGACACATGTGCTGGGTTCCTCACCTTAAGATGATGAGGCCCCACTGGTGTGAGGATAATCCTGACTGGGTCCCATCCCCTTTGTGATGTGGGCGCTCTGGTGAGAGTCTGATCCTGGCTGGGTTCCTCACCCATCTGTGAGGTGGGCCCTCTACTATCAGGTAACTCTTGCCTGGCTTGCTCACCTCGCCTTGTTGACATGAGCCCTCTGGTGGCAATTGGACCCTGCTGGGAGCCTCCTCAGCTCTGTGATGAGGGCCCCCTGACGTCAGGCCCTAACTGCTGGGCTCCCCAACTTTTCTTAGTGAGCCCAGTGTTGCTCAAGCACTCCTCTTAGGTTCCCATCCCCATGGGGATGTGGGCCTTCTGCTCTGAGGTTCCAACGGCTGGGTTGATCACAATTTCATGATGTGGGCTCTCTGGTGTTAGTTCACTGTGGCCTGGATCCCATAGCCTCTGTGGTCTTGGCTGCCTGCTGGGAGGTTCCAACTGCTCGATTCCTCAACTTTTGTATTCTATGGGTCCTGTGTTGTGATGCTCCTCCTGCCTGCCTCACTCGCAACCCCTTCGTGATGTGGGTCTTCTGGTTTGAGGCCACATGTGCTGGGTTAGGCAACTTTCAATGATGTGGCCCCACTGGTGTGAGGACACTCCTGCCTGGTTCCCATCCCCTTGGTGATGTGGGCCTTCTGGTGACAGTCTTATCCTGGCTGGGTTCCTCACTCTTCTGTGAGGTAGGCCCTCTGCTGTGAGGTCAATCCTGCCTGACTTGCACACATCACCTTGGCGACGTGGGCCCTCTGTTGGCACATGGAACCTGCTGGGAGCCTCCTGCCCTCGGTGATGACGGCCCTCTAGCATCAGGTTCTAACTGCTGGGCTCCCCACGTTTTCTGATGTGAGCCCAGTGATGCCAGGACACTCCTGTCAGGTTCCCATCCCCATGGGGATGTGGGCTTTCTGCTCTGAGGTCCCAATGCCTGGGTTGCTCACAGTTTCATGATGTGGGCTCTCTGGTGTTAGTTAACTCCTGCCTGCATCCCATAGCTTCTGTGCTCTCGGCCGCCTGCTGGGAGGTTCCAAATGCTGGATTCCTCACTTTTTTTATTCTTTGGGCCCTCTGTTTTTAGGCTACTCCTACCTGCCTCACTCCCATCCCCTTTGTGATGTATGTCCTCTGATATGAGGCCACATGTGCTGGGTTCCTCACCTTTCGATGATGTGGCCCCACTGGTGGGAGGACAGTCCTGACTGGTTCCCATCCCCTTGGTGTTGTGGGCCCTCTGGTGAGAGTCTCATCCTGCCTCGGTTCCTCACCCTTCTGTGAGATAGGCCCTCTGCTGTGAGGTCACTACTGCCTGGCTGGTGCATGCCACCTTGTAGACGTGGGCCCTCTGTTGGCAGTTGGAACCTGCTGGGAGTCTCCTCCCCTCAGTTATGAGGGCCCCCTGGCATCAGGCCCTAACTGCTGGGCTCCTAACATTTTCTGATATGTGCTAAGTGGTGCAAAGCCACTCCTGCCAGGTTCCCATCCCAATGGGGATGTGGGCCTTCTGTTCTGAGGTCCCAACAGCTGGGCTGCTCACAGGTTCATGATGTGGGCCCTCTGCTGTGAGTTCACTGCGGCCTGGATCCCATAGCCTCGGTGCTCTGGGCCACTTGCTGGGAGGTTCCAACTGCTGGATTCCTCAACTTTTATATTCTATGGACCCTGTGTTGTGAGGCCAGTCCTGCCAGCCTCATTCCGAACCCCTTGGTGATGTGGTTCCTCTGGTTTGAGGACACATGTGCTGGGATCCTCACCTTTCGATGATGTTGTCTCACTGGTGTGGGGACACTCCTGCCTGGTTCCCATCCCCTTGGTGATGTGGGCCCTCTGGTGAGAGTCTGATCCTGGCTGTGTTCCTCACCCTTCTGTGAGGTGGGCCCTCTGCTGTGAGGTCACTCCTGCCAGGCTGGCACACATCACCTTGGTGATGTTGGCCCTCTGGTGGCAGCTGGAGCCTGCTGGGAGCCTCCTCCTCTCGGTGATGAGTGCCCTCTAGCGTCAGGCCCTAACTTCTGAGCACCCCACGTTTTCTGATGTGAGCCCAGTGATGCCAGGACACTCCTGTCATGTTCCCATCACCATGGGGATATGGGCCTTCTGCTCTGAGGTCCCAATGTCTGGGTTGCTCACAGTTTCATGATGTGGGCTGTCTGGTGTTAGTTCACTCTGGCCTGGTTCCTCTAGCCTCTGTGCTCTGGGCCGCCTGCTGGGAGGTTCCAACTGCTGGATTCCTCACCTTTCTTATTTTTGGGCCCTCTGTTATGAGGCTCCTCCTGCCTGCCTCACTCCCAGCCCCTTGGTGATGGGTGTCCTATGGTTTGAAGCCACATGTTCTGGGTTCCTCACCTTTAGATGATGTGGCCCTACTCATGTGAGGACACTCCTGCCTGGTTCCAATCCATTTGGTGATGTGGGCCCTCTGGTGCGAGTCTGATCCTGACTGGGTTCGTCACACTTCTCTGAGGTGGGCCCTCTGCTGTGAGGTCATTCGTGCCTGGTTGGCACACATCGCCTTGGCGACGTCAGCCCTCTGGTGGCAGTTGGAGCCTGCTGGGAGCCTCCTTCCCTTGGTGATGAGGGTCCTCTGGCGTCAGGCCCTAACTGCTGGTCGCTCAAAATTTTCTGATACGTTCTCAGTGGTGCGAGGACACTCCTACCAGAATTCCATCCCCATGGGGATGTGGGCCTCCTGCTCTGAGGTCCCAATGGCTGGGTTGCTCAGTTTCATGACATGGGCCCTCTTCTGTGAGTTCACTGTGGCCTGGATCCCATAGCCTCGGTGCTCTGGGCCGCCTGCTGGGAGGTTCCAACTGCTGGATTCCTCACTTTTTTATTCTATGTGCCCAGTGTTGTGAGGCTACTCCTGCCTGCCTCACTCCGAGGTCCTTGGTGATGTGGGTCCTCTGGTTTGAGGACACATGTGCTGAGTACCTCAGCTTTCGATGATGTGGCCCCACTGATGTGAAGACACTCCTGCCTGGTTCCCATCCCCTTGGTGATGTGGGCCCTCTGGTGAGAGTCTGATGTTGGCTGGGTTTCTCACCCTTCTGTGAGGTGGGACCTCTGCTGTGAGGTAACTCCTGCCTGGCATGCTCACGTTGCCTTGGCAATGTGAGCCCTCAGGTGGCAGTTGGAGCCTGCTGGGAATCTCCTCCCCTCAGTTATGAGAGCTCTGGATAAAACACATATGCCCTTTTTTGCCAAGTGCATTATTTTCCAAGTTCTGTCTCTTTTCCTATGCTTTAAGAGCTACTCCCGTGTACGTTCTGAAATCAGTTTCCAGCAATTCTGCCCCGCATTCAAGTCCTCTTCGCAGCCTTACTTCAGTATAATTTTGGATGATAGCTGTCATTTATAACTCCGCAGGTTTCTGAATTACAGTGCCCCTGAGCTCCTTTCTTCAACTCGCTTTCTTGTGAGCTGGCCGCAACACCGCAGGATCTCCTCAGGCCCTAATCTAGTTCCAGCATGGCACGCGGAGCCTTTGGTTCATTTGTCTTCCTGGTGAAAATGAGAGTTAAATTTGCCCGTCCAGACACCTACAGATAGTCTCCCATTGTTTCTCCTTATTCCTGTTCATCTTCCGAATAAATTGCAAACTGGGCCAAACAGGAGGTTAAAGGCACTGACTCTCCACGTGGGGAGAGTGTTAGTAAAGCGTCTGGAATGTTGCACCCGAGTACCAGGGGACGAAAACTGAGACACATTTGAACACGTTTCCCGATCACACGGTGGATCATACTCTGGGTTCCACATGCATGTTTTAGCTGAAGGAAGAATCCCTTAAACCTGGAGAGTTGAGACCCATGGAATGGGTACCATGCAATATGACTTCAAAGGGTCTGCATTTGCTCACCGAACCTCACCAATCCTATCACTGCTGCGTTTATGCCACTGTACACACGCTTGATTCTCTTTCGGAGACATATAAATCCATAGGTTTTAAGATTCTTACTAGTCAGGTATATTCTTAGGCGTTTAATATGGGGTGTTGAGTCCACTTCGTTGAGCAAGGAGTAGCTCTTGTCTATTACATATTTGGCTTACGGAATGGTATCTGTGCTAATTTCAATCTCTGGTTTTATGCAGCACCCCAACTCACCTTTCCCCTTAAGCAAGCATAAGTTGGTTTTCTACATTTGACACCCTGTTCTGTTTTGTAATTCAGTTCCTGTGTAGCCAAGTTTACATTCCGTGTATTAGTGATACCTTATGATGTTTCTTTTTCTGTGTGACTTATTTCACTTAGAATCATCGTACCTGAATCCACTCATTATGCTGCTACGGGCCTGATGACATAGATTTCATTGCTGAGTGATATTGCATTGTACGTAAGTACCCCAACTTCTTTATCCATTTTTCGCTTTCTGTGATATTGAACTTGTACCGTAAACGAGGTTCTTGTAAACAGAGCCGGCCCAAACTTTGGGGTGGCTGTGTCTTTTTGATTTTAATTTCCCTAAGCTATAGGACCATAAGTGGAAGTGCCCTAGGCTCTGTTGCTTTGTTTTTTCGATGTTTCAGGAAACACCATACACTTCTCCAGAGTGGCTGCTGGCAATTTACATCCCACCCATCAGCATAACAAGGCTCCCAGTTCTCCATGGCCTGTCCTGCCTTTCTGGATTTTACACTTTTTTCGGATGGCCCTTTTGACCGGGGGGCAGTGAGACTTCATTGGAGTGCAGATTTCCTTTGCAAGCTTGCTTGGTTGGCCAAAAAGGGCGTATGCGTTTTTTCCTGAATATATTCAGGAAAAAACGCATACGCCCTTTTTGGCCAAGTGCATCATTGTCGACGTTCTGAGTGTTTTCATATGTTTTCAGTGCAATTCCTGTCTACCTCCTGAAATCGGTTTCCTGCAGTTCTGCCTTGCTCTCAGTGCCTCTTCATAGCCTTACCCCAATATACTTTTGGAAAATAGTTGGCCTTTATAACGCTGCAGGTTTTTGAATTGCAGTGGCCCTTAGCTCCATTTTTCAGCTCTTATTTTTGTGATCTTGCCTCATATCCACAGGATTTCTTCAGGACCTATTCTTCTTCTGGGACGCCTTGCTCTGCCTTTGGTTAATTCTTCCTCCTGATGTGAAATTAGAGTGACATGTGCCCATTGAAACCGCTACAGCTATTTTCTCACTGGTTCCCCCTATTCCCATTCATCCTCCGCACTAACTGCAGACTGTGCGATACCGGAACTTAAAGGCATTGACTCTCCATGTGGAGATGTTGTTAGTAAAGTGGCTGGAATGTTGATCCGGAGCCCCAGGAGAGGAAAATGAGGTGCATTTTAGAAACCTTTCCCAATCATATGGTATACCATCCGCTGGATTTCCCATGCATGGTTTAGCTGTAGGAAGATTCCCTTCAACTTGGAGTGTTGGGACCCTTGGAATAAGTAGCATGAAGTATTGCATTAAACTTTCGGCAGTTGCTCACCAAAGCTCTCCAATCCTTTCAGCCCCAAGTGTCCAGCCTTATGTCTTATCCAGCTGTGGGTTTATATGTGGTCATTCCAGGTTGCATCACAGTCCCTGAGCGAATTTTGTAAGAATTTTTCTCTCTTTCATTGTTTCTGCGTTTTGGTTTTAAAATTTATTTCTATAATGGGGTTTAGCTCATTTTCACTGCTGTGTTTGTGCCGCTCTGCGCACACTTGATTCCCTTATGGAGATATATCAATACATGGGTTTTAAGATTCTTATTACTCAGATATATTTCTCTGCGGTGTATAGGGTGTGTTGAGGCCAGTTCATTGAGCGAGGTGTAGATCTTGTCTGATACCTATTTGGTTTATTGAACGGTATCTGTGCTAATTTCAAACTCTGGTTTTATGCATCACCCCACCTCTCCTTTCCCCTTAAGCTGACATAAGTGTGTTTTCTAAATGTGAGACACTGTTCTGTTTTGTAATTCATTTTTTGTGCAGCCATATTTATCCTCCCTCTATAAGTGATATCTTATGATATGTTTCTTTTTCTGTTTGACTTATTTCAAGTAGTATTATCGGACCTCAATCCACTCTTTATCCTTCTACTAGCCTTATTACATTGATTTCATGGTGAAGAGATATTCCATTGTACATAAGTACCACATTTTCTTTATCCATTGTTCTCTTTCCTGGGATATTTAAGGTGTACTGAAGTTGAGGTTCTTGTAAACAGAGTAGCCCTAAACTGTGGTGTGCTTGTGTCTTGTTGATTTTTAGACTTCCCTAGATATACTCCCGTGATTGGAAGTGCCCTATGCTCTGTCGCTCTGTTTTTTAGATGATTTAGGAACCACCATACACTTCTCCAGAGTGGCTCTCGGCAGTTCACACACTGTCCATCAGCGTATAAAGGCTCCCTGTTCTCCATGGCCTGTCCTGCATTTCTGGTTTTTACAATTTTTTCGGATGGCCCTTTTGACCGGTGGGAAATGAGACTTCTTTGTTGTGCACATTTGCATTGCTTGCTTGCTTGGTTGCCCATAAAGTGCGTATGCGTTTTTTCCTGGATATATTCAGGAAAAAACGCATACTCCCTTTTGGGCCAACTGCATCATTGTCGAAATTCTGCCGCTTTTCATGTGCTTTAAAGGCGAGTCCAATCTATCTCTTGAAATCTGTTTCTTGCAATTCTGTCTTGCATTCAGATCCTCTTCTTTGCCTTACCTCAACATATTTTTGGACGTTAGTTTTCATTTATAACTCTGCAGGTTTGTGAATTGCAGTGACCCTGAGCTCCATTTTTTAAGTTGCTCTTTTGTGAGCTGGCCTCAAAACCGCAGGATTGCTTCAGGCCCTATTTTGGCTCCGGCGAGGCGGGCTGAGCCTTTTTTTAATTCTTATTCTTAATGGGAAATTAGAGTGACATGTGCCCGTCCAAACCCCTACAACTATTCTCTCATTGTTTCCCCCTGTTCCCGTTCATCCTCCTCACAATTTGCAAAATGTGTGAAACAGAAGTTTAAATGTGCTGATTCTCTAAGTGGGGAGATTCTAAGTAACGTGGCTGGAATGATGAACAGGAGCACCAGGAGAGGATAAATGAGGTGCATTTTAGACACATCTCCCGATCACATGGTGTACAGTCCTCTGGGTTTTCCATGCATGTTTTAGCTGTAGGAAGATTCCTTGAACCTGCAGATTTGGGACCCATTGAATGGGTACCAGGTAGTATTACTTTAAAGGGTGTGCATTTCCTCACCCAACCTCACATTTCTCTTAGCGCGAACAGTTTCCAGCCTTATGTCTCATCCTGCTGTGGGTCTAGATGTGTTCAATCCATGTTGCATCACCGTCCCTGAGGAAAAGTTGTAAGAGGTTTTCTCTGTCTCTCTGTCGTTTATTTTTTTCAATTTATTACTATATTGGTTACAGCTGATTTTCAAAGCTCTGTTTCTTGCTGCTGTACATCCACTTGATTCACGTACAGAGAGACATCAATAAATTCTTTTTCAGATTCTTACCAGTCATAGATATTCTTTTCCGGTGACTTGAGTGTGCTGAGTGCAGTTCTTTTAGCTACCGTGTAGGCCTTGTTGATTATCAGTTTGGTATTTGGAATGGTATCTTTGCTAATCTCAACCTCCTGGATGATGCCTCACCCCTCCCCACCTTTCCCGTTTAGCAGCCTTACGCGTGTTTTCTACATATTTGACTATGTTTTTGTTTTGTAATTTATTTCATGTGTAGCCATTTTGGATTCCACCTTTAAGTGATATCTTATGATATGTGTCTTTTTCTTTTTGAATTATGTCACTTAGAATGATCATACGTAACTCCTCCGGAGTTGTTACAACTGGCCATATTTCATTGATTTCCAGGCTGAGTAATATTCCACTCTACATAAGTACCACATCTCTATCCATTTTTTCCCTCCAGAGACATTTAAGTTATATCCTAGTCGAGGATCTTTTAAACAGAGAGGCAGTAAACATTGGGGTGCCTGTGTCCTCTCGATTTTTGTTTTTCCCAAGATATACGCCCATGAGTGCAAGTGCCCTATGCTCTGTAGCTCATTTTTTAGATGCTTTAGTAAACACAATACACTTCTCCAGAATGGCCGTTGGCAATATACATTTCCACTATAAGCCTCACAGGGCTCCCTCTTCTCCTTGCCCTGTCCTGCATTTCTGGCGTTTACACTTTATGAGGATGGCTCTTCTGACTGATGCGAAGTGATATCTTTTGTAGTATTGATTTCCAGTGCCCACCTGTTCGGTTGGCTAAAAAAGTGTATGCCCTTTTCTTGAATATATACAGAAAAAAACGCATACAGCCTTTTTGGCCAACTGCAATGTCAGAAATGTTCAGCCCCTTTTCTTGTGCTTAATGGCGAGTCCTTTCTACCTCCTCAAATCCCTTTCCTGCCATTCTCCGTTGCTTGCCAATCCTTTTCTTTGACTTTCCTCAAGACATTTTTCAGTGATAGATATTTTCAACTCTGCAGTTTCGTGAATTTTACTGCCCCTGAGTTCCATTGTTCAACTTGTGTTTATGGGAACTGGCCACAAAGCAGTGGGATTTCCTCAAGCCCTATACTGTTTCCATGGGCAACCCTAGCCTTTGGTCAATTCATCTTCCTGATTGGAAATTAGAGTGACATGTGCCTGTCTGAACACCTAGGACTTGTCTCTCATTGTTCCTCATCCTTCCGCTTCATCCTCTGGACAAATTCCAAACTGTACGCAACAGGATGTTGACAGTGTTGACATCTCCAAGTGGGGAGACTGTTAGTAAAGACGCTGGAGGGGTGAACCCGAGCACCAGGAGATGAGGAGATGAGATGCCTTTTCCAAACTCTTCCCGATCAGACGGTATACCATCCTCTGGATGTGACAGACATGTTTTAGCAGTAGGAAGAGTCCCATTCATGTAAGGAGAACACCAGGGCTTTTTCAAAATCAGTGTCTCCCCGAAACCCAAACTGGGGAGTTTTTTAAGCTACGGCTACACATATGTTCATTAAGGGCCTTGGGAAGTAGGCAGAGTCCAAACTTTAGATGACTGAAGTCTTCAGGGTCAGAAGCACTCACCACCGGCTTCCCTTAGGTTACACTTTAACTGTCATTGATAGATGATGTCAATAAAAATATCTGTTCTTTTTCCGATTATTTCCCCTTATAGGTTATTGCACAATATTGAGTGTAGTTCCCTGTGCTATACAGTAGTTCCTTGTTGATGATCTATTTTATACATAGCAGTGTGTATGTGTTAATTCCAAACTGTTAATTTATCCCTCCTCCCACCTTTCCCCTTTGGTAATAATAAATTATAAGATTTTATACTTCTCAGAAATGGGGGAGCTGAAAGAGAGGTATCATTTTCAATGGAAAAGCATTTAAAACAAGATTGAAGCTTTAACCAAGATTATTAGATGTACATCCTTGGAAAGAAATCACTTCATTTCTCTAATATTGACCTGACAAATAAGACAAACCTTTTCACTGAACTTGCTTATAATAAAGTGATGGAAATATCAAATGGAAGTGTTAGAAACATCTTATTTTACCCGAGCCTTATAAACTGTTCTATGTTAACTACAGTTTGGCTCACACATCTGTTCATTGAAGTTACAATAGTCTCAATTTCTGTTACTGATCCTCCAGAGTGGACCCCAACAAGGGTCCCCCTGCCCAGTGTCATTGGGGCCAACAGATCGAGACTGAGTTTTGTTCCCAAGCAAAGGAAACTTTATATTTTCATCAGAGAATGGAGAGGTGAGAGCATGCACTACCCCGTGGGCTGTGGGCTGGGCTGCTGTGTAGAGATCCTGTCAGAGTCAGTGAGAGGGAGGGGGTGGAGCTCTCAAGGGCCGGGTTGGCTGCAGCTCAGGCTCTATATCTCGGAGTCTGCACTGGGCCCCAGGAGCTGAGGTGTCGACCCAGCCATTCTGCACCAGGAAATCTGGTCTGAAGTGCCGGGTGTGGAACCTCTGCATGCGGGACCCTAGGAGCACGTGAAATTAGACAAAGCACAAAGGATAAAAAAGGTCAGACTTGACTTTATTGCCCAGATTCTATTTTTATCTCCCAGGGATTTTTAATGGGCTTTGCTGGGGACAAACCCCTCCTCTGCCTTTTGTCCCGTTCCTCATTCTTGGAGTGCTGAGGGTGCAGACCCTTCTTCTGTAACTGCTGAGTGCTGAGTTGGGAGCCCTCATACCAGGGGACGAGGGTCAGAACTTCTCCCCAGCAGCCTCCAGGTGACGTTGATTGGCCCCAGGACCCCTGCCTCCCTGCTCGTCCGCCTGAGCACCAGCATTGGAAGTGTTATAGATTCTAATGACCTTTAAGGGTCCAGGAAAGAGATGTGCAGAGACGCTGTGGGGGCCGGTTTCACCCCGCCCCACATTTGTTCGGCCACCTTAGGCTGACCGTTTCTGCCAGCCTAGATGCTCTGACCAGTAGTCTGCTCTTTCTTCAATTAGGCCCCTGAATTAACGTAAAAACAGCACCAGGTGTCAGAGCCCTGCCCGCTCAACTCCCAGACAGTCCAGGGTCAGTGGTGATCGAGGACCATGATGGCCACTGAGTCAACAGCCTTTTGAAGTAAACAGGAGTCCAGCCGGTCTTATTGGCCACCATCATCACGGTGTCTGTAGGCTTTTCTATGGTGACAGTGTGATATACGGTTCCCCCGCCAAGATTATTAGCTCCCCTCCGGGTGCAGGAAGTCCTGCAAGCAGTAGTCTACTCCTTCGGGACACACTATTGTTGTTTTATGAGAGAAACTCCAGGTCAAGTGATGTTCACATGAGTCGTCATGGTGCCCTGTTGCCCCCGGTTATCTCTCTGGATGTTGGAGTTGGAGGGCCTCCTCACTCGAGGTCGGTGTGCCCACGGAGCGAACCCTGCAACTTCAGGGCATGGTTGGTGATTAGGATCACCACGTGGGGTCCTTTTCCCTTAGGAGGGAGGTGGCCTTTTGGGCTGCTGATTTCCAGGTTTTTAGATACCGCCAGTATCTTGGCCAGATGTGGCAGTGGGCCAAGCCCCTTGGTGACTGTAGTTTATCCTACCTGGATGGCATTCTTGCGTTGTTCCATTTCAAGTGGTCCCAGTTTTTGCACTAATTCTCCAATGGCGATTCACCTTTCACCGGGAATGGAAAGGTCAAAGGGTTTAGCTCAATTAGGGAGTTCCAGGGCAAGGGTCTGAATTGACTGCTCTTTCCATTCTTGAAAGGCCACTTCTGGATTCTGTTCCAAAGGATCATCATCTTTTCCTTTCAGTGTTTCATATAGAGGCCCAGCTAGTAGACTGTAGTTAGGGATCCAGAAGCAGCAAACCCTGGCCTCCCCAGGAACCCCTAAGCTGTCTTCTAGTTTTAGAAAGGGGTAAGGCTGCAAATGGTTTCTTCCCTTTCCTGGGATGGGCTTCTCTGACCTTGTGTGAGAATGAAGCCCAGGCAGGTCACCGCAGTCTGTGATATTTGAGCTTTTTCTTGGACAACTTCTATCCTTTATTGGCTTGGTAGTTCAGAGGCCTCCTTAGTAGGGCTGGCGATCAGAATGTCGTCTGCATATTGAAGGAGGGTTTCCTTTTCCAGAGGTAGAACTTTTCGGTCGTTAGCTAAGCTTTCCCCAAAGATGGTGTGGGAATTTTTGAACCCTTGGGGCAAGACGGCCCGGAAGTATTGTTTTAGTTGTATGTTGAGTCCTGCCACTCACAAGCCAAAATTTCTTGTGACTCTGGGACTAATGGAATACAAAAGAAGGCATCATTGAAGACTAATACAGAATACCATGTCCTGGTGGTTGGTAGAATGACCAGCAGGGTGTAGGAATCAGGAGTAACTGGAGGTATATCCTCGGTGGCTTCACTGACTGTCCTGACATCCTTTACCAGGTCCCCAGCAGCCCATGGGGCTCTCGTGGTCAGGCCAATCCCAGGATATGAAGCTCTCCTGGGCAGGTACCCCACCCCCAACCCAGCCCACGGGGCTCTCATGGTCAGGCCCCTCCCAGGATACAGAGCTACCCTTGCAGGTACCGTGGCAGGGCTGGGCACACAGGAACCGTGCACATAGCCCTCATTGAAGAGCACCCCCAGCTCACCTGTCGCTCAGAGCTGACACAGAGCACCTCAGAGCAGGACTTGAACTAACAAACAGCAGCTCCGACAGGTCTGTGACCCTGGGCATCACTCTGTGTGGCCTCCCTCCACCTGGTCTTCCAGAGACTTCCACTGCACCCAGGGCACCAGGCCTCTGTCTCCAACCACCACCCACCCCTCCTCTCCCTGACTCCTGGGTTCGTCTCATTAGGAGAGGGTTTTCTTGAAGTTGTCTCCCACTCATGGGCCAGATAAAATGATTAGAAAACAAGCCAAAGCTGCAGCCCCTTGTCTATCCTGACTCTCAGGAGCCCACACCTGTTCCTTGGACCTGGCCCGTTCAGCAAGTTCCATTTTCTGCAACTGTGAGCCCCTGAGGGGTGATGATTGGCTACCTGGGCAGCCTTACCATGCCGGCCAGCCCTCCCCAGGTGTGCCTGGGTTGAGATCAATATAAATACCACTCCAGGCAGCAAAAGCCCCTGCAGCTGTGCCTGACGCCATTTTCTCTGCCCTGTCAGCAGTCTCGGGGCTGGGCTGGTGGGAGGGAGTGAGAGGCCACGGCTTTGTGGGTGGCCCAGTGTGAGTGGGGCTCTGCTGGACTTTCTGCAGCAGTTGCCAGGCTGCCACCTGCTAAAGAAGAGGATGTGTCACCCATACCTGCTGCTGGAATTTCTCCCTGGGCAGAGGTGAGGAAGGAAAAAAGCAGTGGGGGCAGGGACAGGACGGGTATCTCAGGCAGGGAAATGGAAATCTTCCAGAAGAGCACCCAGGGCCAGGACCATCCTGGCTGGCCTGCAGGCACCAAGTCAGCTGGCATGCTGTCACTCGTGTGGCTCCATGGCCCTTCCTCTAGGCTTTCAAGTCCTTGTATATATTCAGGTGTTTTACCTGGGAAGGGTGGGAACAGTTCAGCAGCAACTGGCCTGGGGCTCAGCTCACGTTTACTCACAGATGCCTCGGCACGGTGCCCCAGCTTTGCAATGAGGACGCTTGTTGTGTGGGGGCTGCTGGCTGAATGGGAGACGATTCCCCACCACTGACCAACTTCAGAATTGTTTACAACTGGAGCAAGTGCCCTGATACGGTTTTCCTCTGAGTAACTGGTGGGTTCTGTTTTTTTTTTCTCTTTTTCGTTTTTGGTTCAAGGTAGATTTTATTCCTCTTTTTTGTATTTACAGATATAAGCATGGAAATAATTTATTCATATAAATACATGTATGTGAAGGGAATAATTGTTTTTTCTGTTTTATTTTTTAAATTTTATTTCTTTTTAATTTTGAATTTTATTTTATATTTTTATACAGCAGGTTCTCATTGGTTATCTATTTTATACATATAAATGTTTACATGCCAATCCCAATCTCTCAACTCCTCCCACCACCACCCCTCCAAGAGCTTTCCCCCCTTGTTGTCCATACGATTGTTGTCTACATCTGTTGCTCTATTTATGCCTTGCAAAACGGTTAATCTGTACAGTTTTTCTAGGTTCCACATATATGCATGAATATACAAGATTTGTTTTTCTCTTTCTGACTTACTTCACTCTGTATGACAGTCTCTAGATCCATCGACGTCTCTACAAATGACCCAATTTCATTCCTTTCATGGCTTAGTAATATTCCATTTTATATATGTACCACAGCTTTATGCATTCGTCTGTCTGTGGGCATTTAGGTTGCTTCCATTACCTCGATATTGTAAATAGTGATGCAATGAACATTGCGGTGAATGTCTCTTTTTGATTTATGGTTTTGTCTGAGTATATGTCCAGTCCTGGGATTGCTGTATCATATGGTAATTCTATTATTAGTTTCTTAAGAAACTCCATATTGTTCTCCATAGTGACTGTATCAATTTATATTCCCAACAATAGTGGAAGAGGTTTCCTTTTCTCCACACCCTTTCCAGCATTTGTTGTTTGTAGATTTTCAGATGATGCCCATTCTAACAGGTGTGAGGTGATACCTCATTGTTGAGTCCATTTCGTTGAGCAAGGGGTAGGTCTTGTCTATTACATATTTGGCTTATGGAACGGTATCTGTGCTAATTTCAAACTCTGGTTTTATGCAGCACCCCAACTCACCTTTCCCCTTAAGCAAGCATAAGTTGGTTTTCTAAACTTGAGACCCTGTTCTGTTTTGTAATTCAGTTCATGTGTAGCCAAGTTTACATTCCGTGCATTAGTGATACCTTATGATGTTTCTTTTTCTGTGTGACTTATTTCACTTAGAATCATCATGCCTCAATCCACTCATTATGCTGGTACAGGCCTGGTGACACAGATTTCATTGCTGAGTGGTATTGTGTTGTACATAAGTACCGCAACTTCTTTATCAATTATTTGTTCTCTGGGATATTTAACTTGTACTGTAGAAGAGGCTCCTGTAAACAGAGCCGTTGTAAATTTTGGGGTGGCTGTGTCTTTTTGATTTTAATTTCCCTAAGCTATAGGACCATAAGTGGAAATGCCCTAGACTCTGTTGCTTTGTTTTTCAGATGTATCAGGAAACACCATACACTTCTCCAGAGTGGCTGTTGGCAATGTACATCCCGCCCATCAGCATAACAAGGCTCCTTTTTCCCCATGGCCTGTCTTGCCTTTCTGGATTTTACACTTTTCTCAGATGGCCCTTTAGACCGGGGGGAAGTGACACTTCATAGTAGTTCGGATTTCCATTGCAAGCTTGCTTGGTTTGCCAAAAAGGGCGTATGTGTTTGTTCCTGAATATATTCAGGAACAAACTCATACGCCCTTTGTTGCCAAGTGCATCATTGTCGATGTTCTGCCTCTTTTCCTATGCTTTAAATGCAATTCCAGTCTACCTCCTGAAATCGGTTTCCTGCAATTCTGCCCCGCTTTCAAGTCCTCTTCGCAGCCTTACTTTAATATATTTTTGGACGTTATCTGTCATTTATAACTCTGCAGGTTTGTGAATTACAGGGCCCCTGAGCTCCTTTCTTCAACTCGCTTTCTTGTGAGCTGGCCGCAAACCCGCAAGACTGCTTCAGGCCCTAATCTGCTTCTGGCAGGGCACGCTGAGCCTTTGGTTAATTCCTCTTCCTGGTGGGAAATGAGTGTTAAATATGCCCGTCCAGACACCTACCTCACTCTCAACCCCTTGGTGATGTGGGTCCTCTGGTTTGTGGCCACTTTTGCTGGGTTCCTCACCTTTCGATGATGTGGCCCCACTAGTGTGAGGACACTCCTGCTTGGTTCTCATCCACGTGGTTATGTGGACCCCCTGGTGAGAGTCTGTTCCTGGCTTTGTTCCTCACCCACCTGTGAGGGAGACCCTCTGCTGATAGGTCACTCCTGCATGGCTGGCACACATTGCCTTGGTGAAGTCAGCCGTGTGGTGGCAGTTGGAGCGTGCTGGGAATCTCTTCCCCCCGGTGATGAGGGCCCTCTTGCGTCAGGCCCTAACTGCTGGGCTCACCAACTTTTCTTAGTGAGCCCAGTGATGCTTTGGCACTCCTCTTAGGATCCCATCTCCATGGGGATGTGGGCCTTCTGCTCTGAGGTCCCAACGGCTGGGTTGTTCACATTTTCATGATGTGGGCTCTCTGGTGTTAGTTCACAGAAGCCTGGATCCCATAGCCTCTGTGCTCTTGGCTGCCTGCTGGGAGGTTCCAACTGCTGGATTCCTCACTTTTTTAATTTTTTGGGCCCTCTGTTGTGAGGATCCTCCTGCCTGCCTCACTCCCAGCCCCTTCGTGATGTGTGTCGTCTGGTTTGAGGCCACATGTGCTGGGTTCCTCACCTTTCGATGATGTGGGACCAATGGTCTTAGGAGACTCCTGCCTGGTTCACATCCCCTTGGTGATGTGGGCCCTCTGTTGAGAGTCTGATCCTGGCTGGGTTCCTCACCCATCTGTGAGGTAGGCCGTCTGATGTGAGGTCACTCTTGCCTGGCTTGCTCACCTCGCCTTGTGGACATGAGCCCTCTGGTGGCACTTGGAGCCTGCTGGGAGCCTCCTCTCCTCGGTGATGAGGGCCCTCTGGCATCAGGCCCTAACTGCTGGGCTCCCCACATTTTCTGATGTGCGCCAAGTGAGTGAGGAGACTCTTGCCAGGTTCCCATCCCCATGGCGATATGGGCCTTCTGCTCTGAGGTCAAAACGGCTGGCTTGCTCACAGTACCAAGATGTGGGCCCTCTGCTGTGAGTTCACTCCGGCAAGGATCCCTTATCATCGGTGCTCTGAGCCGCCTGCTGGGAGGTTCCAACTGCTGGATTCCTCAACTTTTTTATTCTATGTGCCCTCTGTTGTGAGGCTCCTCCTGCCTGCCTCACTGCCAGCCCCTTGGTGATGACTGTCCTATGGCTTGAGGCCACATGTGCTGCGTTCCTCACCTTTCGATGATGTGACCCCACTCGTGTGAGGACACTCCTGCCTGGTTCCCATCCCCTTGGTGAGGTGGGCCCTCTGGCGAGAGTCTAATCCTGGCTGGGTTCCTCAACGTTCTGTGAGGTAGGCCCTCTGCTGTGAGGTCACTCCTGCCTGGCTGGCACACGTCACCTTGGAGACGTGAGCCCTCTGGTGGCAGTTGGAGCGTGCAGGGCGCCTCCTCCTCTCGGTGATGACGGCCCTCTGGCGTCAGGCCCTAAATGGTGGGCTCCCCACATTTTCTGATGTGCGCCCAGTGGTGCGAGGACACTCCAGCCAGGTTCCCATTCCCATGGGGATGTGGTCCTTCTGCGCTGAGATCTCAACTCCTGGGTTGCTCACAGTTTTGTGATGTGGGCCCTCTGCTGTGAGTTCACTGTGGCCTGGATCCCATAGCCTCGGTGTTCTGGGCCGCCTGCTGGAAGGTCTAAATGCTGGAATCCTCACGTTTTTTATATTATGTACCCTGTGTTGTGAGGCTACTCCTGCCTGCCTCACTCCAAGGCCCTTGGTGATGTGGGTCCTCTGGTTTGAGGACACATGTGCTGGGTTCCTCACCTTAAGATGATGAGGCCCCACTGGTGTGAGGATAATCCTGACTGGGTCCCATCCCCTTTGTGATGTGGGCCCTCTGGTGAGAGTCTGATCCTGGCTGGGTTCCTCACCCATCTGTGAGGTGGGCCCTCTACTATCAGGTAACTCTTGCCTGGCTTGCTCACCTCGTCTTGTTGACATGAGCCCTCTGGTGGCAATTGGACCCTGCTGGGAGCCTCCTCAGCTCTGTGATGAGGGCCCCCTGACGTCAGGCCCTAACTGCTGGGCTCCCCAACTTTTCTTAGTGAGCCCAGTGTTGCTCAAGCACTCCTCTTAGGTTCCCATCCCCATGGGGATGTGGGCCTTCTGCTCTGAGGTTCCAACGGCTGGGTTGATCACAATTTCATGATGTGGGCTCTCTGGTGTTAGTTCACTGTGGCCTGGATCCCATAGCCTCTGTGGTCTTGGCTGCCTGCTGGGAGGTTCCAACTGCTCGATTCCTCAACTTTTGTATTCTATGGGTCCTGTGTTGTGATGCTCCTCCTGCCTGCCTCACTCGCAACCCCTTCGTGATGTGGGTCTTCTGGTTTGAGGCCACATGTGCTGGGTTAGGCAACTTTCAATGATGTGGCCCCACTGGTGTGAGGACACTCCTGCCTGGTTCCCATCCCCTTGGTGATGTGGGCCTTCTGGTGACAGTCTTATCCTGGCTGGGTTCCTCACTCTTCTGTGAGGTAGGCCCTCTGCTGTGAGGTCAATCCTGCCTGACTTGCACACATCACCTTGGCGACGTGGGCCCTCTGTTGGCACATGGAACCTGCTGGGAGCCTCCTGCCCTCGGTGATGACGGCCCTCTAGCATCAGGTTCTAACTGCTGGGCTCCCCACGTTTTCTGATGTGAGCCCAGTGATGCCAGGACACTCCTGTCAGGTTCCCATCCCCATGGGGATGTGGGCTTTCTGCTCTGAGGTCCCAATGCCTGGGTTGCTCACAGTTTCATGATGTGGGCTCTCTGGTGTTAGTTAACTCCTGCCTGCATCCCATAGCTTCTGTGCTCTCGGCCGCCTGCTGGGAGGTTCCAAATGCTGGATTCCTCACTTTTTTTATTCTTTGGGCCCTCTGTTTTTAGGCTACTCCTACCTGCCTCACTCCCATCCCCTTTGTGATGTATGTCCTCTGATATGAGGCCACATGTGCTGGGTTCCTCACCTTTCGATGATGTGGCCCCACTGGTGGGAGGACAGTCCTGACTGGTTCCCATCCCCTTGGTGTTGTGGGCCCTCTGGTGAGAGTCTCATCCTGCCTCGGTTCCTCACCCTTCTGTGAGATAGGCCCTCTGCTGTGAGGTCACTACTGCCTGGCTGGTGCATGCCACCTTGTAGACGTGGGCCCTCTGTTGGCAGTTGGAACCTGCTGGGAGTCTCCTCCCCTCAGTTATGAGGGCCCCCTGGCATCAGGCCCTAACTGCTGGGCTCCTAACATTTTCTGATATGTGCTAAGTGGTGCAAAGCCACTCCTGCCAGGTTCCCATCCCAATGGGGATGTGGGCCTTCTGTTCTGAGGTCCCAACAGCTGGGCTGCTCACAGGTTCATGATGTGGGCCCTCTGCTGTGAGTTCACTGCGGCCTGGATCCCATAGCCTCGGTGCTCTGGGCCACTTGCTGGGAGGTTCCAACTGCTGGATTCCTCAACTTTTATATTCTATGGACCCTGTGTTGTGAGGCCAGTCCTGCCAGCCTCATTCCGAACCCCTTGGTGATGTGGTTCCTCTGGTTTGAGGACACATGTGCTGGGATCCTCACCTTTCGATGATGTTGTCTCACTGGTGTGGGGACACTCCTGCCTGGTTCCCATCCCCTTGGTGATGTGGGCCCTCTGGTGAGAGTCTGATCCTGGCTGTGTTCCTCACCCTTCTGTGAGGTGGGCCCTCTGCTGTGAGGTCACTCCTGCCAGGCTGGCACACATCACCTTGGTGATGTTGGCCCTCTGGTGGCAGCTGGAGCCTGCTGGGAGCCTCCTCCTCTCGGTGATGAGTGCCCTCTAGCGTCAGGCCCTAACTTCTGAGCACCCCACGTTTTCTGATGTGAGCCCAGTGATGCCAGGACACTCCTGTCATGTTCCCATCACCATGGGGATGTGGGCCTTCTGCTCTGAGGTCCCAATGTCTGGGTTGCTCACAGTTTCATGATGTGGGCTGTCTGGTGTTAGTTCACTCTGGCCTGGTTCCTCTAGCCTCTGTGCTCTGGGCCGCCTGCTGGGAGGTTCCAACTGCTGGATTCCTCACCTTTCTTATTTTTGGGCCCTCTGTTATGAGGCTCCTCCTGCCTGCCTCACTCCCAGCCCCTTGGTGATGGGTGTCCTATGGTTTGAAGCCACATGTTCTGGGTTCCTCACCTTTAGATGATGTGGCCCTACTCATGTGAGGACACTCCTGCCTGGTTCCAATCCATTTGGTGATGTGGGCCCTCTGGTGCGAGTCTGATCCTGACTGGGTTCGTCACACTTCTCTGAGGTGGGCCCTCTGCTGTGAGGTCATTCGTGCCTGGTTGGCACACATCGCCTTGGCGACGTCAGCCCTCTGGTGGCAGTTGGAGCCTGCTGGGAGCCTTCTTCCCTTGGTGATGAGGGTCCTCTGGCGTCAGGCCCTAACTGCTGGTCGCTCAAAATTTTCTGATACGTTCTCAGTGGTGCGAGGACACTCCTACCAGAATTCCATCCCCATGGGGATGTGGGCCTCCTGCTCTGAGGTCCCAATGGCTGGGTTGCTCAGTTTCATGACATGGGCCCTCTTCTGTGAGTTCACTGTGGCCTGGATCCCATAGCCTCGGTGCTCTGGGCCGCCTGCTGGGAGGTTCCAACTGCTGGATTCCTCACTTTTTTATTCTATGTGCCCAGTGTTGTGAGGCTACTCCTGCCTGCCTCACTCCGAGGTCCTTGGTGATGTGGGTCCTCTGGTTTGAGGACACATGTGCTGAGTACCTCAGCTTTCGATGATGTGGCCCCACTGATGTGAAGACACTCCTGCCTGGTTCCCATCCCCTTGGTGATGTGGGCCCTCTGGTGAGAGTCTGATGTTGGCTGGGTTTCTCACCCTTCTGTGAGGTGGGACCTCTGCTGTGAGGTAACTCCTGCCTGGCATGCTCACGTTGCCTTGGCAATGTGAGCCCTCAGGTGGCAGTTGGAGCCTGCTGGGAATCTCCTCCCCTCAGTTATGAGAGCTCTGGATAAAACACATATGCCCTTTTTTGCCAAGTGCATTATTTTCCAAGTTCTGTCTCTTTTCCTATGCTTTAAGAGCTACTCCCGTGTACGTTCTGAAATCAGTTTCCAGCAATTCTGCCCCGCATTCAAGTCCTCTTCGCAGCCTTACTTCAGTATAATTTTGGATGATAGCTGTCATTTATAACTCCGCAGGTTTCTGAATTACAGTGCCCCTGAGCTCCTTTCTTCAACTCGCTTTCTTGTGAGCTGGCCGCAACACCGCAGGATCTCCTCAGGCCCTAATCTAGTTCCAGCATGGCACGCGGAGCCTTTGGTTCATTTGTCTTCCTGGTGAAAATGAGAGTTAAATTTGCCCGTCCAGACACCTACAGATAGTCTCCCATTGTTTCTCCTTATTCCTGTTCATCTTCCGAATAAATTGCAAACTGGGCCAAACAGGAGGTTAAAGGCACTGACTCTCCAAGTGGGGAGAGTGTTAGTAAAGCGTCTGGAATGTTGCACCCGAGTACCAGGGGACGAAAACTGAGACACATTTGAACACGTTTCCCGATCACACGGTGGATCATACTCTGGGTTCCACATGCATGTTTTAGCTGAAGGAAGAATCCCTTAAACCTGGAGAGTTGAGACCCATGGAATGGGTACCATGCAATATGACTTCAAAGGGTCTGCATTTGCTCACCGAACCTCACCAATCCTATCACTGCTGCGTTTATGCCACTGTACACACGCTTGATTCTCTTTCGGAGACATATAAATCCATAGGTTTTAAGATTCTTACTAGTCAGGTATATTCTTAGGCGTTTAATATGGGGTGTTGAGTCCACTTCGTTGAGCAAGGAGTAGCTCTTGTCTATTACATATTTGGCTTACAGAATGGTATCTGTGCTAATTTCAATCTCTGGTTTTATGCAGCACCCCAACTCACCTTTCCCCTTAAGCAAGCATAAGTTGGTTTTCTACATTTGACACCCTGTTCTGTTTTGTAATTCAGTTCCTGTGTAGCCAAGTTTACATTCCGTGTATTAGTGATACCTTATGATGTTTCTTTTTCTGTGTGACTTATTTCACTTAGAATCATCGTACCTGAATCCACTCATTATGCTGCTACGGGCCTGATGACATAGATTTCATTGCTGAGTGATATTGCATTGTACGTAAGTACCCCAACTTCTTTATCCATTTTTCGCTTTCTGTGATATTGAACTTGTACAGTAAACGAGGTTCTTGTAAACAGAGCCGGCCCAAACTTTGGGGTGGCTGTGTCTTTTTGATTTTAATTTCCCTAAGCTATAGGACCATAAGTGGAAGTGCCCTAGGCTCTGTTGCTTTGTTTTTTCGATGTTTCAGGAAACACCATACACTTCTCCAGAGTGGCTGCTGGCAATTTACATCCCACCCATCAGCATAACAAGGCTCCCAGTTCTCCATGGCCTGTCCTGCCTTTCTGGATTTTACACTTTTTTCGGATGGCCCTTTTGACCGGGGGGCAGTGAGACTTCATTGGAGTGCAGATTTCCTTTGCAAGCTTGCTTGGTTGGCCAAAAAGGGCGTATGCGTTTTTTCCTGAATATATTCAGGAAAAAACGCATACGCCCTTTTTGGCCAAGTGCATCATTGTCGACGTTCTGAGTGTTTTCATATGTTTTCAGTGCAATTCCTGTCTACCTCCTGAAATCGGTTTCCTGCAGTTCTGCCTTGCTCTCAGTGCCTCTTCATAGCCTTACCCCAATATACTTTTGGAAAATAGTTGGCCTTTATAACGCTGCAGGTTTTTGAATTGCAGTGGCCCTTAGCTCCATTTTTCAGCTCTTATTTTTGTGATCTTGCCTCATATCCACAGGATTTCTTCAGGACCTATTCTTCTTCTGGGACGCCTTGCTCTGCCTTTGGTTAATTCTTCCTCCTGATGTGAAATTAGAGTGACATGTGCCCATTGAAACCGCTACAGCTATTTTCTCACTGGTTCCCCCTATTCCCATTCATCCTCCGCACTAACTGCAGACTGTGCGATACCGGAACTTAAAGGCATTGACTCTCCATGTGGAGATGTTGTTAGTAAAGTGGCTGGAATGTTGATCCGGAGCCCCAGGAGAGGAAAATGAGGTGCATTTTAGAAACCTTTCCCAATCATATGGTATACCATCCGCTGGATTTCCCATGCATGGTTTAGCTGTAGGAAGATTCCCTTCAACTTGGAGTGTTGGGACCCTTGGAATAAGTAGCATGAAGTATTGCATTAAACTTTCGGCAGTTGCTCACCAAAGCTCTCCAATCCTTTCAGCCCCAAGTGTCCAGCCTTATGTCTTATCCAGCTGTGGGTTTATATGTGGTCATTCCAGGTTGCATCACAGCCCCTGAGCGAATTTTGTAAGAATTTTTCTCTCTTTCATTGTTTCTGCGTTTTGGTTTTAAAATTTATTTCTATAATGGGGTTTAGCTCATTTTCACTGCTGTGTTTGTGCCGCTCTGCGCACACTTGATTCCCTTATGGAGATATATCAATACATGGGTTTTAAGATTCTTATTACTCAGATATATTTCTCTGCGGTGTATAGGGTGTGTTGAGGCCAGTTCATTGAGCGAGGTGTAGATCTTGTCTGATACCTATTTGGTTTATTGAACGGTATCTGTGCTAATTTCAAACTCTGGTTTTATGCATCACCCCACCTCTCCTTTCCCCTTAAGCTGACATAAGTGTGTTTTCTAAATGTGAGACACTGTTCTGTTTTGTAATTCATTTTTTGTGCAGCCATATTTATCCTCCCTCTATAAGTGATATCTTATGATATGTTTCTTTTTCTGTTTGACTTATTTCAAGTAGTATTATCGGACCTCAATCCACTCTTTATCCTTCTACTAGCCTTATTACATTGATTTCATGGTGAAGAGATATTCCATTGTACATAAGTACCACATTTTCTTTATCCATTGTTCTCTTTCCTGGGATATTTAAGGTGTACTGAAGTTGAGGTTCTTGTAAACAGAGTAGCCCTAAACTGTGGTGTGCTTGTGTCTTGTTGATTTTTAGACTTCCCTAGATATACTCCCGTGATTGGAAGTGCCCTATGCTCTGTCGCTCTGTTTTTTAGATGATTTAGGAACCACCATACACTTCTCCAGAGTGGCTCTCGGCAGTTCACACACTGTCCATCAGCGTATAAAGGCTCCCTGTTCTCCATGGCCTGTCCTGCATTTCTGGTTTTTACAATTTTTTCGGATGGCCCTTTTGACCGGTGGGAAATGAGACTTCTTTGTTGTGCACATTTGCATTGCTTGCTTGCTTGGTTGCCCATAAAGTGCGTATGCGTTTTTTCCTGGATATATTCAGGAAAAAACGCATACTCCCTTTTGGGCCAACTGCATCATTGTCGAAATTCTGCCGCTTTTCATGTGCTTTAAAGGCGAGTCCAATCTATCTCTTGAAATCTGTTTCTTGCAATTCTGTCTTGCATTCAGATCCTCTTCTTTGCCTTACCTCAACATATTTTTGGACGTTAGTTTTCATTTATAACTCTGCAGGTTTGTGAATTGCAGTGACCCTGAGCTCCATTTTTTAAGTTGCTCTTTTGTGAGCTGGCCTCAAAACCGCAGGATTGCTTCAGGCCCTATTTTGGCTCCGGCGAGGCGGGCTGAGCCTTTTTTTAATTCTTATTCTTAATGGGAAATTAGAGTGACATGTGCCCGTCCAAACCCCTACAACTATTCTCTCATTGTTTCCCCCTGTTCCCGTTCATCCTCCTCACAATTTGCAAAATGTGTGAAACAGAAGTTTAAATGTGCTGATTCTCTAAGTGGGGAGATTCTAAGTAACGTGGCTGGAATGATGAACAGGAGCACCAGGAGAGGATAAATGAGGTGCATTTTAGACACATCTCCCGATCACATGGTGTACAGTCCTCTGGGTTTTCCATGCATGTTTTAGCTGTAGGAAGATTCCTTGAACCTGCAGATTTGGGACCCATTGAATGGGTACCAGGTAGTATTACTTTAAAGGGTGTGCATTTCCTCACCCAACCTCACATTTCTCTTAGCGCGAACAGTTTCCAGCCTTATGTCTCATCCTGCTGTGGGTCTAGATGTGTTCAATCCATGTTGCATCACCGTCCCTGAGGAAAAGTTGTAAGAGGTTTTCTCTGTCTCTCTGTCGTTTATTTTTTTCAATTTATTACTATATTGGTTACAGCTGATTTTCAAAGCTCTGTTTCTTGCTGCTGTACATCCACTTGATTCACGTACAGAGAGACATCAATAAATTCTTTTTCAGATTCTTACCAGTCATAGATATTCTTTTCCGGTGACTTGAGTGTGCTGAGTGCAGTTCTTTTAGCTACCGTGTAGGCCTTGTTGATTATCAGTTTGGTATTTGGAATGGTATCTTTGCTAATCTCAACCTCCTGGATGATGCCTCACCCCTCCCCACCTTTCCCGTTTAGCAGCCTTACGCGTGTTTTCTACATATTTGACTATGTTTTTGTTTTGTAATTTATTTCATGTGTAGCCATTTTGGATTCCACCTTTAAGTGATATCTTATGATATGTGTCTTTTTCTTTTTGAATTATGTCACTTAGAATGATCATACGTAACTCCTCCGGAGTTGTTACAACTGGCCATATTTCATTGATTTCCAGGCTGAGTAATATTCCACTCTACATAAGTACCACATCTCTATCCATTTTTTCCCTCCAGAGACATTTAAGTTATATCCTAGTCGAGGATCTTTTAAACAGAGAGGCAGTAAACATTGGGGTGCCTGTGTCCTCTCGATTTTTGTTTTTCCCAAGATATACGCCCATGAGTGCAAGTGCCCTATGCTCTGTAGCTCATTTTTTAGATGCTTTAGTAAACACAATACACTTCTCCAGAATGGCCGTTGGCAATATACATTTCCACTATAAGCCTCACAGGGCTCCCTCTTCTCCTTGCCCTGTCCTGCATTTCTGGCGTTTACACTTTATGAGGATGGCTCTTCTGACTGATGCGAAGTGATATCTTTTGTAGTATTGATTTCCAGTGCCCACCTGTTTGGTTGGCTAAAAAAGTGTATGCCCTTTTCTTGAATATATACAGAAAAAAACGCATACAGCCTTTTTGGCCAACTGCAATGTCGGAAATGTTCAGCCCCTTTTCTTGTGCTTAATGGCGAGTCCTTTCTACCTCCTCAAATCCCTTTCCTGCCATTCTCCGTTGCTTGCCAATCCTTTTCTTTGACTTTCCTCAAGACATTTTTCAGTGATAGATATTTTCAACTCTGCAGTTTCGTGAATTTTACTGCCCCTGAGTTCCATTGTTCAACTTGTGTTTATGGGAACTGGCCACAAAGCAGTGGGATTTCCTCAAGCCCTATACTGTTTCCATGGGCAACCCTAGCCTTTGGTCAATTCATCTTCCTGATTGGAAATTAGAGTGACATGTGCCTGTCTGAACACCTAGGACTTGTCTCTCATTGTTCCTCATCCTTCCGCTTCATCCTCTGGACAAATTCCAAACTGTACGCAACAGGATGTTGACAGTGTTGACATCTCCAAGTGGGGAGACTGTTAGTAAAGACGCTGGAGGGGTGAACCCGAGCACCAGGAGATGAGGAGATGAGATGCCTTTTCCAAACTCTTCCCGATCAGACGGTATACCATCCTCTGGATGTGACAGACATGTTTTAGCAGTAGGAAGAGTCCCATTCATGTAAGGAGAACACCAGGGCTTTTTCAAAATCAGTGTCTCCCCGAAACCCAAACTGGGGAGTTTTTTAAGCTACGGCTACACATATGTTCATTAAGGGCCTTGGGAAGTAGGCAGAGTCCAAACTTTAGATGACTGAAGTCTTCAGGGTCAGAAGCACTCACCACCGGCTTCCCTTAGGTTACACTTTAACTGTCATTGATAGATGATGTCAATAAAAATATCTGTTCTTTTTCCGATTATTTCCCCTTATAGGTTATTGCACAATATTGAGTGTAGTTCCCTGTGCTATACAGTAGTTCCTTGTTGATGATCTATTTTATACATAGCAGTGTGTATGTGTTAATTCCAAACTGTTAATTTATCCCTCCTCCCACCTTTCCCCTTTGGTAATAATAAATTATAAGATTTTATACTTCTCAGAAATGGGGGAGCTGAAAGAGAGGTATCATTTTCAATGGAAAAGCATTTAAAACAAGATTGAAGCTTTAACCAAGATTATTAGATGTACATCCTTGGAAAGAAATCACTTCATTTCTCTAATATTGACCTGACAAATAAGACAAACCTTTTCACTGAACTTGCTTATAATAAAGTGATGGAAATATCAAATGGAAGTGTTAGAAACATCTTATTTTACCCGAGCCTTATAAACTGTTCTATGTTAACTACAGTTTGGCTCACACATCTGTTCATTGAAGTTACAATAGTCTCAATTTCTGTTACTGATCCTCCAGAGTGGACCCCAACAAGGGTCCCCCTGCCCAGTGTCATTGGGGCCAACAGATCGAGACTGAGTTTGGTTCCCAAGCAAAGGAAACTTTATATTTTCATCAGAGAATGGAGAGGTGAGAGCATGCACTACCCCGTGGGCTGTGGGCTGGGCTGCTGTGTAGAGATCCTGTCAGAGTCAGTGAGAGGGAGGGGGTGGAGCTCTCAAGGGCCGGGTTGGCTGCAGCTCAGGCTCTATATCTCGGAGTCTGCACTGGGCCCCAGGAGCTGAGGTGTCGACCCAGCCATTCTGCACCAGGAAATCTGGTCTGAAGTGCCGGGTGTGGAACCTCTGCATGCGGGACCCTAGGAGCACGTGAAATTAGACAAAGCACAAAGGATAAAAAAGGTCAGACTTGACTTTATTGCCCACATTCTATTTTTATCTCCCAGGGATTTTTAATGGGCTTTGCTGGGGACAAACCCCTCCTCTGCCTTTTGTCCCGTTCCTCATTCTTGGAGTGCTGAGGGTGCAGACCCTTCTTCTGTAACTGCTGAGTGCTGAGTTGGGAGCCCTCATACCAGGGGACGAGGGTCAGAACTTCTCCCCAGCAGCCTCCAGGTGACGTTGATTGGCCCCAGGACCCCTGCCTCCCTGCTCGTCCGCCTGAGCACCAGCATTGGAAGTGTTATAGATTCTAATGACCTTTAAGGGTCCAGGAAAGAGATGTGCAGAGACGCTGTGGGGGCCGGTTTCACCCCGCCCCACATTTGTTCGGCCACCTTAGGCTGACCGTTTCTGCCAGCCTAGACGCTCTGACCAGTAGTCTGCTCTTTCTTCAATTAGGCCCCTGAATTAACGTAAAAACAGCACCAGGTGTCAGAGCCCTGCCCGCTCAACTCCCAGACAGTCCAGGGTCAGTGGTGATCGAGGACCATGATGGCCACTGAGTCAACAGCCTTTTGAAGTAAACAGGAGTCCAGCCGGTCTTATTGGCCACCATCATCACGGTGTCTGTAGGCTTTTCTATGGTGACAGTGTGATATACGGTTCCCCCGCCAAGATTATTAGCTCCCCTCCGGGTGCAGGAAGTCCTGCAAGCAGTAGTCTACTCCTTCGGGACACACTATTGTTGTTTTATGAGAGAAACTCCAGGTCAAGTGATGTTCACATGAGTCGTCATGGTGCCCTGTTGCCCCCGGTTATCTCTCTGGATGTTGGAGTTGGAGGGCCTCCTCACTCGAGGTCGGTGTGCCCACGGAGCGAACCCTGCAACTTCAGGGCATGGTTGGTGATTAGGATCACCACGTGGGGTCCTTTTCCCTTAGGAGGGAGGTGGCCTTTTGGGCTGCTGATTTCCAGGTTTTTAGATACCGCCAGTATCTTGGCCAGATGTGGCAGTGGGCCAAGCCCCTTGGTGACTGTAGTTTATCCTACCTGGATGGCATTCTTGCGTTGTTCCATTTCAAGTGGTCCCAGTTTTTGCACTAATTCTCCAATGGCGATTCACCTTTCACCGGGAATGGAAAGGTCAAAGGGTTTAGCTCAATTAGGGAGTTCCAGGGCAAGGGTCTGAATTGACTGCTCTTTCCATTCTTGAAAGGCCACTTCTGGATTCTGTTCCAAAGGATCATCATCTTTTCCTTTCAGTGTTTCATATAGAGGCCCAGCTAGTAGACTGTAGTTAGGGATCCAGAAGCAGCAAACCCTGGCCTCCCCAGGAACCCCTAAGCTGTCTTCTAGTTTTAGAAAGGGGTAAGGCTGCAAATGGTTTCTTCCCTTTCCTGGGATGGGCTTCTCTGACCTTGTGTGAGAATGAAGCCCAGGCAGGTCACCGCAGTCTGTGATATTTGAGCTTTTTCTTGGACAACTTCTATCCTTTATTGGCTTGGTAGTTCAGAGGCCTCCTTAGTAGGGCTGGCGATCAGAATGTCGTCTGCATATTGAAGGAGGGTTTCCTTTTCCAGAGGTAGAACTTTTCGGTCGTTAGCTAAGCTTTCCCCAAAGATGGTGTGGGAATTTTTGAACCCTTGGGGCAAGACGGCCCGGAAGTATTGTTTTAGTTGTATGTTGAGTCCTGCCACTCACAAGCCAAAATTTCTTGTGACTCTGGGACTAATGGAATACAAAAGAAGGCATCATTGAAGACTAATACAGAATACCATGTCCTGGTGGTTGGTAGAATGACCAGCAGGGTGTAGGAATCAGGAGTAACTGGAGGTATATCCTCGGTGGCTTCACTGACTGTCCTGACATCCTTTACCAGGTCCCCAGCAGCCCATGGGGCTCTCGTGGTCAGGCCAATCCCAGGATATGAAGCTCTCCTGGGCAGGTACCCCACCCCCAACCCAGCCCACGGGGCTCTCATGGTCAGGCCCCTCCCAGGATACAGAGCTACCCTTGCAGGTACCGTGGCAGGGCTGGGCACACAGGAACCGTGCACATAGCCCTCATTGAAGAGCACCCCCAGCTCACCTGTCACTCAGAGCTGACACAGAGCACCTCAGAGCAGAACTTGAACTAACAAACAGCAGCTCCGACAGGTCTGTGACCCTGGGCATCACTCTGTGTGGCCTCCCTCCACCTGGTCTTCCAGAGACTTCCACTGCACCCAGGGCACCAGGCCTCTGTCTCCAACCACCACCCACCCCTCCTCTCCCTGACTCCTGGGTTCGTCTCATTAGGAGAGGGTTTTCTTGAAGTTGTCTCCCACTCATGGGCCAGATAAAATGATTAGAAAACAAGCCAAAGCTGCAGCCCCTTGTCTATCCTGACTCTCAGGAGCCCACACCTGTTCCTTGGACCTGGCCCGTTCAGCAAGTTCCATTTTCTGCAACTGTGAGCCCCTGAGGGGTGATGATTGGCTACCTGGGCAGCCTTACCATGCCGGCCAGCCCTCCCCAGGTGTGCCTGGGTTGAGATCAATATAAATACCACTCCAGGCAGCAAAAGCCCCTGCAGCTGTGCCTGACGCCATTTTCTCTGCCCTGTCAGCAGTCTCGGGGCTGGGCTGGTGGGAGGGAGTGAGAGGCCACGGCTTTGTGGGTGGCCCAGTGTGAGTGGGGCTCTGCTGGACTTTCTGCAGCAGTTGCCAGGCTGCCACCTGCTAAAGAAGAGGATGTGTCACCCATACCTGCTGCTGGAATTTCTCCCTGGGCAGAGGTGAGGAAGGAAAAAAGCAGTGGGGGCAGGGACAGGACGGGTATCTCAGGCAGGGAAATGGAAATCTTCCAGAAGAGCACCCAGGGCCAGGACCATCCTGGCTGGCCTGCAGGCACCAAGTCAGCTGGCATGCTGTCACTCGTGTGGCTCCATGGCCCTTCCTCTAGGCTTTCAAGTCCTTGTATATATTCAGGTGTTTTACCTGGGAAGGGTGGGAACAGTTCAGCAGCAACTGGCCTGGGGCTCAGCTCACGTTTACTCACAGATGCCTCGGCACGGTGCCCCAGCTTTGCAATGAGGACGCTTGTTGTGTGGGGGCTGCTGGCTGAATGGGAGACGATTCCCCACCACTGACCAACTTCAGAATTGTTTACAACTGGAGCAAGTGCCCTGATACGGTTTTCCTCTGAGTAACTGGTGGGTTCTGTTTTTTTTTTCTCTTTTTCGTTTTTGGTTCAAGGTAGATTTTATTCCTCTTTTTTGTATTTACAGATATAAGCATGGAAATAATTTATTCATATAAATACATGTATGTGAAGGGAATAATTGTTTTTTCTGTTTTATTTTTTAAATTTTATTTCTTTTTAATTTTGAATTTTATTTTATATTTTTATACAGCAGGTTCTCATTGGTTATCTATTTTATACATATAAATGTTTACATGCCAATCCCAATCTCTCAACTCCTCCCACCACCACCCCTCCAAGAGCTTTCCCCCCTTGTTGTCCATACGATTGTTGTCTACATCTGTTGCTCTATTTATGCCTTGCAAAACGGTTAATCTGTACAGTTTTTCTAGGTTCCACATATATGCATGAATATACAAGATTTGTTTTTCTCTTTCTGACTTACTTCACTCTGTATGACAGTCTCTAGATCCATCGACGTCTCTACAAATGACCCAATTTCATTCCTTTCATGGCTTAGTAATATTCCATTTTATATATGTACCACAGCTTTATGCATTCGTCTGTCTGTGGGCATTTAGGTTGCTTCCATTACCTCGATATTGTAAATAGTGATGCAATGAACATTGCGGTGAATGTCTCTTTTTGATTTATGGTTTTGTCTGAGTATATGTCCAGTCCTGGGATTGCTGTATCATATGGTAATTCTATTATTAGTTTCTTAAGAAACTCCATATTGTTCTCCATAGTGACTGTATCAATTTATATTCCCAACAATAGTGGAAGAGGCTTCCTTTTCTCCACACCCTTTCCAGCATTTGTTGTTTGTAGATTTTCAGATGATGCCCATTCTAACAGGTGTGAGGTGATACCTCATTGTTGAGTCCATTTCGTTGAGCAAGGGGTAGGTCTTGTCTATTACATATTTGGCTTATGGAACGGTATCTGTGCTAATTTCAAACTCTGGTTTTATGCAGCACCCCAACTCACCTTTCCCCTTAAGCAAGCATAAGTTGGTTTTCTAAACTTGAGACCCTGTTCTGTTTTGTAATTCAGTTCATGTGTAGCCAAGTTTACATTCCGTGCATTAGTGATACCTTATGATGTTTCTTTTTCTGTGTGACTTATTTCACTTAGAATCATCATGCCTCAATCCACTCATTATGCTGGTACAGGCCTGGTGACACAGATTTCATTGCTGAGTGGTATTGTGTTGTACATAAGTACCGCAACTTCTTTATCAATTATTTGTTCTCTGGGATATTTAACTTGTACTGTAGAAGAGGCTCCTGTAAACAGAGCCGTTGTAAATTTTGGGGTGGCTGTGTCTTTTTGATTTTAATTTCCCTAAGCTATAGGACCATAAGTGGAAATGCCCTAGACTCTGTTGCTTTGTTTTTCAGATGTATCAGGAAACACCATACACTTCTCCAGAGTGGCTGTTGGCAATGTACATCCCGCCCATCAGCATAACAAGGCTCCTTTTTCCCCATGGCCTGTCTTGCCTTTCTGGATTTTACACTTTTCTCAGATGGCCCTTTAGACCGGGGGGAAGTGACACTTCATAGTAGTTCGGATTTCCATTGCAAGCTTGCTTGGTTTGCCAAAAAGGGCGTATGTGTTTGTTCCTGAATATATTCAGGAACAAACTCATACGCCCTTTGTTGCCAAGTGCATCATTGTCGATGTTCTGCCTCTTTTCCTATGCTTTAAATGCAATTCCAGTCTACCTCCTGAAATCGGTTTCCTGCAATTCTGCCCCGCTTTCAAGTCCTCTTCGCAGCCTTACTTCAATATATTTTTGGACGTTATCTGTCATTTATAACTCTGCAGGTTTGTGAATTACAGGGCCCCTGAGCTCCTTTCTTCAACTCGCTTTCTTGTGAGCTGGCCGCAAACCCGCAAGACTGCTTCAGGCCCTAATCTGCTTCTGGCAGGGCACGCTGAGCCTTTGGTTAATTCCTCTTCCTGGTGGGAAATGAGTGTTAAATATGCCCGTCCAGACACCTACCTCACTCTCAACCCCTTGGTGATGTGGGTCCTCTGGTTTGTGGCCACTTTTGCTGGGTTCCTCACCTTTCGATGATGTGGCCCCACTAGTGTGAGGACACTCCTGCTTGGTTCTCATCCACGTGGTTATGTGGACCCCCTGGTGAGAGTCTGTTCCTGGCTTTGTTCCTCACCCACCTGTGAGGGAGACCCTCTGCTGATAGGTCACCCCTGCATGGCTGGCACACATTGCCTTGGTGAAGTCAGCCGTGTGGTGGCAGTTGGAGCGTGCTGGGAATCTCTTCCCCCCAGTGATGAGGGCCCTCTTGCGTCAGGCCCTAACTGCTGGGCTCACCAACTTTTCTTAGTGAGCCCAGTGATGCTTTGGCACTCCTCTTAGGATCCCATCTCCATGGGGATGTGGGCCTTCTGCTCTGAGGTCCCAACGGCTGGGTTGTTCACATTTTCATGATGTGGGCTCTCTGGTGTTAGTTCACAGAAGCCTGGATCCCATAGCCTCTGTGCTCTTGGCTGCCTGCTGGGAGGTTCCAACTGCTGGATTCCTCACTTTTTTAATTTTTTGGGCCCTCTGTTGTGAGGATCCTCCTGCCTGCCTCACTCCCAGCCCCTTCGTGATGTGTGTCGTCTGGTTTGAGGCCACATGTGCTGGGTTCCTCACCTTTTGATGATGTGGGACCAATGGTCTTAGGAGACTCCTGCCTGGTTCACATCCCCTTGGTGATGTGGGTCCTCTGTTGAGAGTCTGATCCTGGCTGGGTTCCTCACCCATCTGTGAGGTAGGCCGTCTGATGTGAGGTCACTCTTGCCTGGCTTGCTCACCTCGCCTTGTGGACATGAGCCCTCTGGTGGCACTTGGAACCTGCTGGGAGCCTCCTCTCCTCGGTGATGAGGGCCCTCTGGCATCAGGCCCTAACTGCTGGGCTCCCCAACTTTTCTTAGTGAGCCCAGTGTTGCTCAAGCACTCCTCTTAGGTTCCCATCCCCATTGGGAAGTGGGCCTTCTGCTCTGAGGTTCCAACGGCTGGGTTGATCACAATTTCATGATGTGGGCTCTCTGGTGTTAGTTCACTGTGGCCTGGATCCCATAGCCTCTGTGGTCTTGGCTGCCTGCTGGGAGGTTCCAACTGCTCGATTCCTCAACTTTTGTATTCTATGGGTCCTGTGTTGTGATGCTCCTCCTGCCTGCCTCACTCGCAACCCCTTCGTGATGTGGGTCTTCTGGTTTGAGGCCACATGTGCTGGGTTAGGCAACTTTCAATGATGTGGCCCCACTGGTGTGAGGACACTCCTGCCTGGTTCCCATCCCCTTGGTGATGTGGGCCTTCTGGTGACAGTCTTATCCTGGCTGGGTTCCTCACTCTTCTGTGAGGTAGGCCCTCTGCTGTGAGGTCAATCCTGCCTGACTTGCACACATCACCTTGGCGACGTGGGCCCTCTGTTGGCACATGGAACCTGCTGGGAGCCTCCTGCCCTCGGTGATGACGGCCCTCTAGCATCAGGTTCTAACTGCTGGGCTCCCCACGTTTTCTGATGTGAGCCCAGTGATGCCAGGACACTCCTGTCAGGTTCCCATCCCCATGGGGATGTGGGCTTTCTGCTCTGAGGTCCCAATGCCTGGGTTGCTCACAGTTTCATGATGTGGGCTCTCTGGTGTTAGTTAACTCCTGCCTGCATCCCATAGCTTCTGTGCTCTCGGCCGCCTGCTGGGAGGTTCCAAATGCTGGATTCCTCACTTTTTTTATTCTTTGGGCCCTCTGTTTTTAGGCTACTCCTACCTGCCTCACTCCCATCCCCTTTGTGATGTATGTCCTCTGATATGAGGCCACATGTGCTGGGTTCCTCACCTTTCGATGATGTGGCCCCACTGGTGGGAGGACAGTCCTGACTGGTTCCCATCCCCTTGGTGTTGTGGGCCCTCTGGTGAGAGTCTCATCCTGCCTCGGTTCCTCACCCTTCTGTGAGATAGGCCCTCTGCTGTGAGGTCACTACTGCCTGGCTGGTGCATGCCACCTTGTAGACGTGGGCCCTCTGTTGGCAGTTGGAACCTGCTGGGAGTCTCCTCCCCTCAGTTATGAGGGCCCCCTGGCATCAGGCCCTAACTGCTGGGCTCCTAACATTTTCTGATATGTGCTAAGTGGTGCAAAGCCACTCCTGCCAGGTTCCCATCCCAATGGGGATGTGGGCCTTCTGTTCTGAGGTCCCAACAGCTGGGCTGCTCACAGGTTCATGATGTGGGCCCTCTGCTGTGAGTTCACTGCGGCCTGGATCCCATAGCCTCGGTGCTCTGGGCCACTTGCTGGGAGGTTCCAACTGCTGGATTCCTCAACTTTTATATTCTATGGACCCTGTGTTGTGAGGCCAGTCCTGCCAGCCTCATTCCGAACCCCTTGGTGATGTGGTTCCTCTGGTTTGAGGACACATGTGCTGGGATCCTCACCTTTCGATGATGTTGTCTCACTGGTGTGGGGACACTCCTGCCTGGTTCCCATCCCCTTGGTGATGTGGGCCCTCTGGTGAGAGTCTGATCCTGGCTGTGTTCCTCACCCTTCTGTGAGGTGGGCCCTCTGCTGTGAGGTCACTCCTGCCAGGCTGGCACACATCACCTTGGTGATGTTGGCCCTCTGGTGGCAGCTGGAGCCTGCTGGGAGCCTCCTCCTCTCGGTGATGAGTGCCCTCTAGCGTCAGGCCCTAACTTCTGAGCACCCCACGTTTTCTGATGTGAGCCCAGTGATGCCAGGACACTCCTGTCATGTTCCCATCACCATGGGGATGTGGGCCTTCTGCTCTGAGGTCCCAATGTCTGGGTTGCTCACAGTTTCATGATGTGGGCTGTCTGGTGTTAGTTCACTCTGGCCTGGTTCCTCTAGCCTCTGTGCTCTGGGCCGCCTGCTGGGAGGTTCCAACTGCTGGATTCCTCACCTTTCTTATTTTTGGGCCCTCTGTTATGAGGCTCCTCCTGCCTGCCTCACTCCCAGCCCCTTGGTGATGGGTGTCCTATGGTTTGAAGCCACATGTTCTGGGTTCCTCACCTTTAGATGATGTGGCCCTACTCATGTGAGGACACTCCTGCCTGGTTCCAATCCATTTGGTGATGTGGGCCCTCTGGTGCGAGTCTGATCCTGACTGGGTTCGTCACACTTCTCTGAGGTGGGCCCTCTGCTGTGAGGTCATTCGTGCCTGGTTGGCACACATCGCCTTGGCGACGTCAGCCCTCTGGTGGCAGTTGGAGCCTGCTGGGAGCCTTCTTCCCTTGGTGATGAGGGTCCTCTGGCGTCAGGCCCTAACTGCTGGTCGCTCAAAATTTTCTGATACGTTCTCAGTGGTGCGAGGACACTCCTACCAGAATTCCATCCCCATGGGGATGTGGGCCTCCTGCTCTGAGGTCCCAATGGCTGGGTTGCTCAGTTTCATGACATGGGCCCTCTTCTGTGAGTTCACTGTGGCCTGGATCCCATAGCCTCGGTGCTCTGGGCCGCCTGCTGGGAGGTTCCAACTGCTGGATTCCTCACTTTTTTATTCTATGTGCCCAGTGTTGTGAGGCTACTCCTGCCTGCCTCACTCCGAGGTCCTTGGTGATGTGGGTCCTCTGGTTTGAGGACACATGTGCTGAGTACCTCAGCTTTCGATGATGTGGCCCCACTGATGTGAAGACACTCCTGCCTGGTTCCCATCCCCTTGGTGATGTGGGCCCTCTGGTGAGAGTCTGATGTTGGCTGGGTTTCTCACCCTTCTGTGAGGTGGGACCTCTGCTGTGAGGTAACTCCTGCCTGGCATGCTCACGTTGCCTTGGCAATGTGAGCCCTCAGGTGGCAGTTGGAGCCTGCTGGGAATCTCCTCCCCTCAGTTATGAGAGCTCTGGATAAAACACATATGCCCTTTTTTGCCAAGTGCATTATTTTCCAAGTTCTGTCTCTTTTCCTATGCTTTAAGAGCTACTCCCGTGTACGTTCTGAAATCAGTTTCCAGCAATTCTGCCCCGCATTCAAGTCCTCTTCGCAGCCTTACTTCAGTATAATTTTGGATGATAGCTGTCATTTATAACTCCGCAGGTTTCTGAATTACAGTGCCCCTGAGCTCCTTTCTTCAACTCGCTTTCTTGTGAGCTGGCCGCAACACCGCAGGATCTCCTCAGGCCCTAATCTAGTTCCAGCATGGCACGCGGAGCCTTTGGTTCATTTGTCTTCCTGGTGAAAATGAGAGTTAAATTTGCCCGTCCAGACACCTACAGATAGTCTCCCATTGTTTCTCCTTATTCCTGTTCATCTTCCGAATAAATTGCAAACTGGGCCAAACAGGAGGTTAAAGGCACTGACTCTCCAAGTGGGGAGAGTGTTAGTAAAGCGTCTGGAATGTTGCACCCGAGTACCAGGGGACGAAAACTGAGACACATTTGAACACGTTTCCCGATCACACGGTGGATCATACTCTGGGTTCCACATGCATGTTTTAGCTGAAGGAAGAATCCCTTAAACCTGGAGAGTTGAGACCCATGGAATGGGTACCATGCAATATGACTTCAAAGGGTCTGCATTTGCTCACCGAACCTCACCAATCCTATCACTGCTGCGTTTATGCCACTGTACACACGCTTGATTCTCTTTCGGAGACATATAAATCCATAGGTTTTAAGATTCTTACTAGTCAGGTATATTCTTAGGCGTTTAATATGGGGTGTTGAGTCCACTTCGTTGAGCAAGGAGTAGCTCTTGTCTATTACATATTTGGCTTACAGAATGGTATCTGTGCTAATTTCAATCTCTGGTTTTATGCAGCACCCCAACTCACCTTTCCCCTTAAGCAAGCATAAGTTGGTTTTCTACATTTGACACCCTGTTCTGTTTTGTAATTCAGTTCCTGTGTAGCCAAGTTTACATTCCGTGTATTAGTGATACCTTATGATGTTTCTTTTTCTGTGTGACTTATTTCACTTAGAATCATCGTACCTGAATCCACTCATTATGCTGCTACGGGCCTGATGACATAGATTTCATTGCTGAGTGATATTGCATTGTACGTAAGTACCCCAACTTCTTTATCCATTTTTCGCTTTCTGTGATATTGAACTTGTACAGTAAACGAGGTTCTTGTAAACAGAGCCGGCCCAAACTTTGGGGTGGCTGTGTCTTTTTGATTTTAATTTCCCTAAGCTATAGGACCATAAGTGGAAGTGCCCTAGGCTCTGTTGCTTTGTTTTTTCGATGTTTCAGGAAACACCATACACTTCTCCAGAGTGGCTGCTGGCAATTTACATCCCACCCATCAGCATAACAAGGCTCCCAGTTCTCCATGGCCTGTCCTGCCTTTCTGGATTTTACACTTTTTTCGGATGGCCCTTTTGACCGGGGGGCAGTGAGACTTCATTGGAGTGCAGATTTCCTTTGCAAGCTTGCTTGGTTGGCCAAAAAGGGCGTATGCGTTTTTTCCTGAATATATTCAGGAAAAAACGCATACGCCCTTTTTGGCCAAGTGCATCATTGTCGACGTTCTGAGTGTTTTCATATGTTTTCAGTGCAATTCCTGTCTACCTCCTGAAATCGGTTTCCTGCAGTTCTGCCTTGCTCTCAGTGCCTCTTCATAGCCTTACCCCAATATACTTTTGGAAAATAGTTGGCCTTTATAACGCTGCAGGTTTTTGAATTGCAGTGGCCCTTAGCTCCATTTTTCAGCTCTTATTTTTGTGATCTTGCCTCATATCCACAGGATTTCTTCAGGACCTATTCTTCTTCTGGGACGCCTTGCTCTGCCTTTGGTTAATTCTTCCTCCTGATGTGAAATTAGAGTGACATGTGCCCATTGAAACCGCTACAGCTATTTTCTCACTGGTTCCCCCTATTCCCATTCATCCTCCGCACTAACTGCAGACTGTGCGATACCGGAACTTAAAGGCATTGACTCTCCATGTGGAGATGTTGTTAGTAAAGTGGCTGGAATGTTGATCCGGAGCCCCAGGAGAGGAAAATGAGGTGCATTTTAGAAACCTTTCCCAATCATATGGTATACCATCCGCTGGATTTCCCATGCATGGTTTAGCTGTAGGAAGATTCCCTTCAACTTGGAGTGTTGGGACCCTTGGAATAAGTAGCATGAAGTATTGCATTAAACTTTCGGCAGTTGCTCACCAAAGCTCTCCAATCCTTTCAGCCCCAAGTGTCCAGCCTTATGTCTTATCCAGCTGTGGGTTTATATGTGGTCATTCCAGGTTGCATCACAGCCCCTGAGCGAATTTTGTAAGAATTTTTCTCTCTTTCATTGTTTCTGCGTTTTGGTTTTAAAATTTATTTCTATAATGGGGTTTAGCTCATTTTCACTGCTGTGTTTGTGCCGCTCTGCGCACACTTGATTCCCTTATGGAGATATATCAATACATGGGTTTTAAGATTCTTATTACTCAGATATATTTCTCTGCGGTGTATAGGGTGTGTTGAGGCCAGTTCATTGAGCGAGGTGTAGATCTTGTCTGATACCTATTTGGTTTATTGAACGGTATCTGTGCTAATTTCAAACTCTGGTTTTATGCATCACCCCACCTCTCCTTTCCCCTTAAGCTGACATAAGTGTGTTTTCTAAATGTGAGACACTGTTCTGTTTTGTAATTAATTTTTTGTGCAGCCATATTTATCCTCCCTCTATAAGTGATATCTTATGATATGTTTCTTTTTCTGTTTGACTTATTTCAAGTAGTATTATCGGACCTCAATCCACTCTTTATCCTTCTACTAGCCTTATTACATTGATTTCATGGTGAAGAGATATTCCATTGTACATAAGTACCACATTTTCTTTATCCATTGTTCTCTTTCCTGGGATATTTAAGGTGTACTGAAGTTGAGGTTCTTGTAAACAGAGTAGCCCTAAACTGTGGTGTGCTTGTGTCTTGTTGATTTTTAGACTTCCCTAGATATACTCCCGTGATTGGAAGTGCCCTATGCTCTGTCGCTCTGTTTTTTAGATGATTTAGGAACCACCATACACTTCTCCAGAGTGGCTCTCGGCAGTTCACACACTGTCCATCAGCGTATAAAGGCTCCCTGTTCTCCATGGCCTGTCCTGCATTTCTGGTTTTTACAATTTTTTCGGATGGCCCTTTTGACCGGTGGGAAATGAGACTTCTTTGTTGTGCACATTTGCATTGCTTGCTTGCTTGGTTGCCCATAAAGTGCGTATGCGTTTTTTCCTGGATATATTCAGGAAAAAACGCATACTCCCTTTTGGGCCAACTGCATCATTGTCGAAATTCTGCCGCTTTTCATGTGCTTTAAAGGCGAGTCCAATCTATCTCTTGAAATCTGTTTCTTGCAATTCTGTCTTGCATTCAGATCCTCTTCTTTGCCTTACCTCAACATATTTTTGGACGTTAGTTTTCATTTATAACTCTGCAGGTTTGTGAATTGCAGTGACCCTGAGCTCCATTTTTTAAGTTGCTCTTTTGTGAGCTGGCCTCAAAACCGCAGGATTGCTTCAGGCCCTATTTTGGCTCCGGCGAGGCGGGCTGAGCCTTTTTTTAATTCTTATTCTTAATGGGAAATTAGAGTGACATGTGCCCGTCCAAACCCCTACAACTATTCTCTCATTGTTTCCCCCTGTTCCCGTTCATCCTCCTCACAATTTGCAAAATGTGTGAAACAGAAGTTTAAATGTGCTGATTCTCTAAGTGGGGAGATTCTAAGTAACGTGGCTGGAATGATGAACAGGAGCACCAGGAGAGGATAAATGAGGTGCATTTTAGACACATCTCCCGATCACATGGTGTACAGTCCTCTGGGTTTTCCATGCATGTTTTAGCTGTAGGAAGATTCCTTGAACCTGCAGATTTGGGACCCATTGAATGGGTACCAGGTAGTATTACTTTAAAGGGTGTGCATTTCCTCACCCAACCTCACATTTCTCTTAGCGCGAACAGTTTCCAGCCTTATGTCTCATCCTGCTGTGGGTCTAGATGTGTTCAATCCATGTTGCATCACCGTCCCTGAGGAAAAGTTGTAAGAGGTTTTCTCTGTCTCTCTGTCGTTTATTTTTTTCAATTTATTACTATATTGGTTACAGCTGATTTTCAAAGCTCTGTTTCTTGCTGCTGTACATCCACTTGATTCACGTACAGAGAGACATCAATAAATTCTTTTTCAGATTCTTACCAGTCATAGATATTCTTTTCCGGTGACTTGAGTGTGCTGAGTGCAGTTCTTTTAGCTACCGTGTAGGCCTTGTTGATTATCAGTTTGGTATTTGGAATGGTATCTTTGCTAATCTCAACCTCCTGGATGATGCCTCACCCCTCCCCACCTTTCCCGTTTAGCAGCCTTACGCGTGTTTTCTACATATTTGACTATGTTTTTGTTTTGTAATTTATTTCATGTGTAGCCATTTTGGATTCCACCTTTAAGTGATATCTTATGATATGTGTCTTTTTCTTTTTGAATTATGTCACTTAGAATGATCATACGTAACTCCTCCGGAGTTGTTACAACTGGCCATATTTCATTGATTTCCAGGCTGAGTAATATTCCACTCTACATAAGTACCACATCTCTATCCATTTTTTCCCTCCAGAGACATTTAAGTTATATCCTAGTCGAGGATCTTTTAAACAGAGAGGCAGTAAACATTGGGGTGCCTGTGTCCTCTCGATTTTTGTTTTTCCCAAGATATACGCCCATGAGTGCAAGTGCCCTATGCTCTGTAGCTCATTTTTTAGATGCTTTAGTAAACACAATACACTTCTCCAGAATGGCCGTTGGCAATATACATTTCCACTATAAGCCTCACAGGGCTCCCTCTTCTCCTTGCCCTGTCCTGCATTTCTGGCGTTTACACTTTATGAGGATGGCTCTTCTGACTGATGCGAAGTGATATCTTTTGTAGTATTGATTTCCAGTGCCCACCTGTTTGGTTGGCTAAAAAAGTGTATGCCCTTTTCTTGAATATATACAGAAAAAAACGCATACAGCCTTTTTGGCCAACTGCAATGTCGGAAATGTTCAGCCCCTTTTCTTGTGCTTAATGGCGAGTCCTTTCTACCTCCTCAAATCCCTTTCCTGCCATTCTCCGTTGCTTGCCAATCCTTTTCTTTGACTTTCCTCAAGACATTTTTCAGTGATAGATATTTTCAACTCTGCAGTTTCGTGAATTTTACTGCCCCTGAGTTCCATTGTTCAACTTGTGTTTATGGGAACTGGCCACAAAGCAGTGGGATTTCCTCAAGCCCTATACTGTTTCCATGGGCAACCCTAGCCTTTGGTCAATTCATCTTCCTGATTGGAAATTAGAGTGACATGTGCCTGTCTGAACACCTAGGACTTGTCTCTCATTGTTCCTCATCCTTCCGCTTCATCCTCTGGACAAATTCCAAACTGTACGCAACAGGATGTTGACAGTGTTGACATCTCCAAGTGGGGAGACTGTTAGTAAAGACGCTGGAGGGGTGAACCCGAGCACCAGGAGATGAGGAGATGAGATGCCTTTTCCAAACTCTTCCCGATCAGACGGTATACCATCCTCTGGATGTGACAGACATGTTTTAGCAGTAGGAAGAGTCCCATTCATGTAAGGAGAACACCAGGGCTTTTTCAAAATCAGTGTCTCCCCGAAACCCAAACTGGGGAGTTTTTTAAGCTACGGCTACACATATGTTCATTAAGGGCCTTGGGAAGTAGGCAGAGTCCAAACTTTAGATGACTGAAGTCTTCAGGGTCAGAAGCACTCACCACCGGCTTCCCTTAGGTTACACTTTAACTGTCATTGATAGATGATGTCAATAAAAATATCTGTTCTTTTTCCGATTATTTCCCCTTATAGGTTATTGCACAATATTGAGTGTAGTTCCCTGTGCTATACAGTAGTTCCTTGTTGATGATCTATTTTATACATAGCAGTGTGTATGTGTTAATTCCAAACTGTTAATTTATCCCTCCTCCCACCTTTCCCCTTTGGTAATAATAAATTATAAGATTTTATACTTCTCAGAAATGGGGGAGCTGAAAGAGAGGTATCATTTTCAATGGAAAAGCATTTAAAACAAGATTGAAGCTTTAACCAAGATTATTAGATGTACATCCTTGGAAAGAAATCACTTCATTTCTCTAATATTGACCTGACAAATAAGACAAACCTTTTCACTGAACTTGCTTATAATAAAGTGATGGAAATATCAAATGGAAGTGTTAGAAACATCTTATTTTACCCGAGCCTTATAAACTGTTCTATGTTAACTACAGTTTGGCTCACACATCTGTTCATTGAAGTTACAATAGTCTCAATTTCTGTTACTGATCCTCCAGAGTGGACCCCAACAAGGGTCCCCCTGCCCAGTGTCATTGGGGCCAACAGATCGAGACTGAGTTTGGTTCCCAAGCAAAGGAAACTTTATATTTTCATCAGAGAATGGAGAGGTGAGAGCATGCACTACCCCGTGGGCTGTGGGCTGGGCTGCTGTGTAGAGATCCTGTCAGAGTCAGTGAGAGGGAGGGGGTGGAGCTCTCAAGGGCCGGGTTGGCTGCAGCTCAGGCTCTATATCTCGGAGTCTGCACTGGGCCCCAGGAGCTGAGGTGTCGACCCAGCCATTCTGCACCAGGAAATCTGGTCTGAAGTGCCGGGTGTGGAACCTCTGCATGCGGGACCCTAGGAGCACGTGAAATTAGACAAAGCACAAAGGATAAAAAAGGTCAGACTTGACTTTATTGCCCACATTCTATTTTTATCTCCCAGGGATTTTTAATGGGCTTTGCTGGGGACAAACCCCTCCTCTGCCTTTTGTCCCGTTCCTCATTCTTGGAGTGCTGAGGGTGCAGACCCTTCTTCTGTAACTGCTGAGTGCTGAGTTGGGAGCCCTCATACCAGGGGACGAGGGTCAGAACTTCTCCCCAGCAGCCTCCAGGTGACGTTGATTGGCCCCAGGACCCCTGCCTCCCTGCTCGTCCGCCTGAGCACCAGCATTGGAAGTGTTATAGATTCTAATGACCTTTAAGGGTCCAGGAAAGAGATGTGCAGAGACGCTGTGGGGGCCGGTTTCACCCCGCCCCACATTTGTTCGGCCACCTTAGGCTGACCGTTTCTGCCAGCCTAGATGCTCTGACCAGTAGTCTGCTCTTTCTTCAATTAGGCCCCTGAATTAACGTAAAAACAGCACCAGGTGTCAGAGCCCTGCCCGCTCAACTCCCAGACAGTCCAGGGTCAGTGGTGATCGAGGACCATGATGGCCACTGAGTCAACAGCCTTTTGAAGTAAACAGGAGTCCAGCCGGTCTTATTGGCCACCATCATCACGGTGTCTGTAGGCTTTTCTATGGTGACAGTGTGATATACGGTTCCCCCGCCAAGATTATTAGCTCCCCTCCGGGTGCAGGAAGTCCTGCAAGCAGTAGTCTACTCCTTCGGGACACACTATTGTTGTTTTATGAGAGAAACTCCAGGTCAAGTGATGTTCACATGAGTCGTCATGGTGCCCTGTTGCCCCCGGTTATCTCTCTGGATGTTGGAGTTGGAGGGCCTCCTCACTCGAGGTCGGTGTGCCCACGGAGCGAACCCTGCAACTTCAGGGCATGGTTGGTGATTAGGATCACCACGTGGGGTCCTTTTCCCTTAGGAGGGAGGTGGCCTTTTGGGCTGCTGATTTCCAGGTTTTTAGATACCGCCAGTATCTTGGCCAGATGTGGCAGTGGGCCAAGCCCCTTGGTGACTGTAGTTTATCCTACCTGGATGGCATTCTTGCGTTGTTCCATTTCAAGTGGTCCCAGTTTTTGCACTAATTCTCCAATGGCGATTCACCTTTCACCGGGAATGGAAAGGTCAAAGGGTTTAGCTCAATTAGGGAGTTCCAGGGCAAGGGTCTGAATTGACTGCTCTTTCCATTCTTGAAAGGCCACTTCTGGATTCTGTTCCAAAGGATCATCATCTTTTCCTTTCAGTGTTTCATATAGAGGCCCAGCTAGTAGACTGTAGTTAGGGATCCAGAAGCAGCAAACCCTGGCCTCCCCAGGAACCCCTAAGCTGTCTTCTAGTTTTAGAAAGGGGTAAGGCTGCAAATGGTTTCTTCCCTTTCCTGGGATGGGCTTCTCTGACCTTGTGTGAGAATGAAGCCCAGGCAGGTCACCGCAGTCTGTGATATTTGAGCTTTTTCTTGGACAACTTCTATCCTTTATTGGCTTGGTAGTTCAGAGGCCTCCTTAGTAGGGCTGGCGATCAGAATGTCGTCTGCATATTGAAGGAGGGTTTCCTTTTCCAGAGGTAGAACTTTTCGGTCGTTAGCTAAGCTTTCCCCAAAGATGGTGTGGGAATTTTTGAACCCTTGGGGCAAGACGGCCCGGAAGTATTGTTTTAGTTGTATGTTGAGTCCTGCCACTCACAAGCCAAAATTTCTTGTGACTCTGGGACTAATGGAATACAAAAGAAGGCATCATTGAAGACTAATACAGAATACCATGTCCTGGTGGTTGGTAGAATGACCAGCAGGGTGTAGGAATCAGGAGTAACTGGAGGTATATCCTCGGTGGCTTCACTGACTGTCCTGACATCCTTTACCAGGTCCCCAGCAGCCCATGGGGCTCTCGTGGTCAGGCCAATCCCAGGATATGAAGCTCTCCTGGGCAGGTACCCCACCCCCAACCCAGCCCACGGGGCTCTCATGGTCAGGCCCCTCCCAGGATACAGAGCTACCCTTGCAGGTACCGTGGCAGGGCTGGGCACACAGGAACCGTGCACATAGCCCTCATTGAAGAGCACCCCCAGCTCACCTGTCGCTCAGAGCTGACACAGAGCACCTCAGAGCAGGACTTGAACTAACAAACAGCAGCTCCGACAGGTCTGTGACCCTGGGCATCACACTGTGTGGCCTCCCTCCACCTGGTCTTCCAGAGACTTCCACTGCACCCAGGGCACCAGGCCTCTGTCTCCAACCACCACCCACCCCTCCTCTCCCTGACTCCTGGGTTCGTCTCATTAGGAGAGGGTTTTCTTGAAGTTGTCTCCCACTCATGGGCCAGATAAAATGATTAGAAAACAAGCCAAAGCTGCAGCCCCTTGTCTATCCTGACTCTCAGGAGCCCACACCTGTTCCTTGGACCTGGCCCGTTCAGCAAGTTCCATTTTCTGCAACTGTGAGCCCCTGAGGGGTGATGATTGGCTACCTGGGCAGCCTTACCATGCCGGCCAGCCCTCCCCAGGTGTGCCTGGGTTGAGATCAATATAAATACCACTCCAGGCAGCAAAAGCCCCTGCAGCTGTGCCTGACGCCATTTTCTCTGCCCTGTCAGCAGTCTCGGGGCTGGGCTGGTGGGAGGGAGTGAGAGGCCACGGCTTTGTGGGTGGCCCAGTGTGAGTGGGGCTCTGCTGGACTTTCTGCAGCAGTTGCCAGGCTGCCACCTGCTAAAGAAGAGGATGTGTCACCCATACCTGCTGCTGGAATTTCTCCCTGGGCAGAGGTGAGGAAGGAAAAAAGCAGTGGGGGCAGGGACAGGACGGGTATCTCAGGCAGGGAAATGGAAATCTTCCAGAAGAGCACCCAGGGCCAGGACCATCCTGGCTGGCCTGCAGGCACCAAGTCAGCTGGCATGCTGTCACTCGTGTGGCTCCATGGCCCTTCCTCTAGGCTTTCAAGTCCTTGTATATATTCAGGTGTTTTACCTGGGAAGGGTGGGAACAGTTCAGCAGCAACTGGCCTGGGGCTCAGCTCACGTTTACTCACAGATGCCTCGGCACGGTGCCCCAGCTTTGCAATGAGGACGCTTGTTGTGTGGGGGCTGCTGGCTGAATGGGAGACGATTCCCCACCACTGACCAACTTCAGAATTGTTTACAACTGGAGCAAGTGCCCTGATACGGTTTTCCTCTGAGTAACTGGTGGGTTCTGTTTTTTTTTTCTCTTTTTCGTTTTTGGTTCAAGGTAGATTTTATTCCTCTTTTTTGTATTTACAGATATAAGCATGGAAATAATTTATTCATATAAATACATGTATGTGAAGGGAATAATTGTTTTTTCTGTTTTATTTTTTAAATTTTATTTCTTTTTAATTTTGAATTTTATTTTATATTTTTATACAGCAGGTTCTCATTGGTTATCTATTTTATACATATAAATGTTTACATGCCAATCCCAATCTCTCAACTCCTCCCACCACCACCCCTCCAAGAGCTTTCCCCCCTTGTTGTCCATACGATTGTTGTCTACATCTGTTGCTCTATTTATGCCTTGCAAAACGGTTAATCTGTACAGTTTTTCTAGGTTCCACATATATGCATGAATATACAAGATTTGTTTTTCTCTTTCTGACTTACTTCACTCTGTATGACAGTCTCTAGATCCATCGACGTCTCTACAAATGACCCAATTTCATTCCTTTCATGGCTTAGTAATATTCCATTTTATATATGTACCACAGCTTTATGCATTCGTCTGTCTGTGGGCATTTAGGTTGCTTCCATTACCTCGATATTGTAAATAGTGATGCAATGAACATTGCGGTGAATGTCTCTTTTTGATTTATGGTTTTGTCTGAGTATATGTCCAGTCCTGGGATTGCTGTATCATATGGTAATTCTATTATTAGTTTCTTAAGAAACTCCATATTGTTCTCCATAGTGACTGTATCAATTTATATTCCCAACAATAGTGGAAGAGGCTTCCTTTTCTCCACACCCTTTCCAGCATTTGTTGTTTGTAGATTTTCAGATGATGCCCATTCTAACAGGTGTGAGGTGATACCTCATTGTTGAGTCCATTTCGTTGAGCAAGGGGTAGGTCTTGTCTATTACATATTTGGCTTATGGAACGGTATCTGTGCTAATTTCAAACTCTGGTTTTATGCAGCACCCCAACTCACCTTTCCCCTTAAGCAAGCATAAGTTGGTTTTCTAAACTTGAGACCCTGTTCTGTTTTGTAATTCAGTTCATGTGTAGCCAAGTTTACATTCCGTGCATTAGTGATACCTTATGATGTTTCTTTTTCTGTGTGACTTATTTCACTTAGAATCATCATGCCTCAATCCACTCATTATGCTGGTACAGGCCTGGTGACACAGATTTCATTGCTGAGTGGTATTGTGTTGTACATAAGTACCGCAACTTCTTTATCAATTATTTGTTCTCTGGGATATTTAACTTGTACTGTAGAAGAGGCTCCTGTAAACAGAGCCGTTGTAAATTTTGGGGTGGCTGTGTCTTTTTGATTTTAATTTCCCTAAGCTATAGGACCATAAGTGGAAATGCCCTAGACTCTGTTGCTTTGTTTTTCAGATGTATCAGGAAACACCATACACTTCTCCAGAGTGGCTGTTGGCAATGTACATCCCGCCCATCAGCATAACAAGGCTCCTTTTTCCCCATGGCCTGTCTTGCCTTTCTGGATTTTACACTTTTCTCAGATGGCCCTTTAGACCGGGGGGAAGTGACACTTCATAGTAGTTCGGATTTCCATTGCAAGCTTGCTTGGTTTGCCAAAAAGGGCGTATGTGTTTGTTCCTGAATATATTCAGGAACAAACTCATACGCCCTTTGTTGCCAAGTGCATCATTGTCGATGTTCTGCCTCTTTTCCTATGCTTTAAATGCAATTCCAGTCTACCTCCTGAAATCGGTTTCCTGCAATTCTGCCCCGCTTTCAAGTCCTCTTCGCAGCCTTACTTCAATATATTTTTGGACGTTATCTGTCATTTATAACTCTGCAGGTTTGTGAATTACAGGGCCCCTGAGCTCCTTTCTTCAACTCGCTTTCTTGTGAGCTGGCCGCAAACCCGCAAGACTGCTTCAGGCCCTAATCTGCTTCTGGCAGGGCACGCTGAGCCTTTGGTTAATTCCTCTTCCTGGTGGGAAATGAGTGTTAAATATGCCCGTCCAGACACCTACCTCACTCTCAACCCCTTGGTGATGTGGGTCCTCTGGTTTGTGGCCACTTTTGCTGGGTTCCTCACCTTTCGATGATGTGGCCCCACTAGTGTGAGGACACTCCTGCTTGGTTCTCATCCACGTGGTTATGTGGACCCCCTGGTGAGAGTCTGTTCCTGGCTTTGTTCCTCACCCACCTGTGAGGGAGACCCTCTGCTGATAGGTCACCCCTGCATGGCTGGCACACATTGCCTTGGTGAAGTCAGCCGTGTGGTGGCAGTTGGAGCGTGCTGGGAATCTCTTCCCCCCGGTGATGAGGGCCCTCTTGCGTCAGGCCCTAACTGCTGGGCTCACCAACTTTTCTTAGTGAGCCCAGTGATGCTTTGGCACTCCTCTTAGGATCCCATCTCCATGGGGATGTGGGCCTTCTGCTCTGAGGTCCCAACGGCTGGGTTGTTCACATTTTCATGATGTGGGCTCTCTGGTGTTAGTTCACAGAAGCCTGGATCCCATAGCCTCTGTGCTCTTGGCTGCCTGCTGGGAGGTTCCAACTGCTGGATTCCTCACTTTTTTAATTTTTTGGGCCCTCTGTTGTGAGGATCCTCCTGCCTGCCTCACTCCCAGCCCCTTCGTGATGTGTGTCGTCTGGTTTGAGGCCACATGTGCTGGGTTCCTCACCTTTTGATGATGTGGGACCAATGGTCTTAGGAGACTCCTGCCTGGTTCACATCCCCTTGGTGATGTGGGTCCTCTGTTGAGAGTCTGATCCTGGCTGGGTTCCTCACCCATCTGTGAGGTAGGCCGTCTGATGTGAGGTCACTCTTGCCTGGCTTGCTCACCTCGCCTTGTGGACATGAGCCCTCTGGTGGCACTTGGAACCTGCTGGGAGCCTCCTCTCCTCGGTGATGAGGGCCCTCTGGCATCAGGCCCTAACTGCTGGGCTCCCCAACTTTTCTTAGTGAGCCCAGTGTTGCTCAAGCACTCCTCTTAGGTTCCCATCCCCATTGGGAAGTGGGCCTTCTGCTCTGAGGTTCCAACGGCTGGGTTGATCACAATTTCATGATGTGGGCTCTCTGGTGTTAGTTCACTGTGGCCTGGATCCCATAGCCTCTGTGGTCTTGGCTGCCTGCTGGGAGGTTCCAACTGCTCGATTCCTCAACTTTTGTATTCTATGGGTCCTGTGTTGTGATGCTCCTCCTGCCTGCCTCACTCGCAACCCCTTCGTGATGTGGGTCTTCTGGTTTGAGGCCACATGTGCTGGGTTAGGCAACTTTCAATGATGTGGCCCCACTGGTGTGAGGACACTCCTGCCTGGTTCCCATCCCCTTGGTGATGTGGGCCTTCTGGTGACAGTCTTATCCTGGCTGGGTTCCTCACTCTTCTGTGAGGTAGGCCCTCTGCTGTGAGGTCAATCCTGCCTGACTTGCACACATCACCTTGGCGACGTGGGCCCTCTGTTGGCACATGGAACCTGCTGGGAGCCTCCTGCCCTCGGTGATGACGGCCCTCTAGCATCAGGTTCTAACTGCTGGGCTCCCCACGTTTTCTGATGTGAGCCCAGTGATGCCAGGACACTCCTGTCAGGTTCCCATCCCCATGGGGATGTGGGCTTTCTGCTCTGAGGTCCCAATGCCTGGGTTGCTCACAGTTTCATGATGTGGGCTCTCTGGTGTTAGTTAACTCCTGCCTGCATCCCATAGCTTCTGTGCTCTCGGCCGCCTGCTGGGAGGTTCCAAATGCTGGATTCCTCACTTTTTTTATTCTTTGGGCCCTCTGTTTTTAGGCTACTCCTACCTGCCTCACTCCCATCCCCTTTGTGATGTATGTCCTCTGATATGAGGCCACATGTGCTGGGTTCCTCACCTTTCGATGATGTGGCCCCACTGGTGGGAGGACAGTCCTGACTGGTTCCCATCCCCTTGGTGTTGTGGGCCCTCTGGTGAGAGTCTCATCCTGCCTCGGTTCCTCACCCTTCTGTGAGATAGGCCCTCTGCTGTGAGGTCACTACTGCCTGGCTGGTGCATGCCACCTTGTAGACGTGGGCCCTCTGTTGGCAGTTGGAACCTGCTGGGAGTCTCCTCCCCTCAGTTATGAGGGCCCCCTGGCATCAGGCCCTAACTGCTGGGCTCCTAACATTTTCTGATATGTGCTAAGTGGTGCAAAGCCACTCCTGCCAGGTTCCCATCCCAATGGGGATGTGGGCCTTCTGTTCTGAGGTCGCAACAGCTGGGCTGCTCACAGGTTCATGATGTGGGCCCTCTGCTGTGAGTTCACTGCGGCCTGGATCCCATAGCCTCGGTGCTCTGGGCCACTTGCTGGGAGGTTCCAACTGCTGGATTCCTCAACTTTTATATTCTATGGACCCTGTGTTGTGAGGCCAGTCCTGCCAGCCTCATTCTGAACCCCTTGGTGATGTGGTTCCTCTGGTTTGAGGACACATGTGCTGGGATCCTCACCTTTCGATGATGTTGTCTCACTGGTGTGGGGACACTCCTGCCTGGTTCCCATCCCCTTGGTGATGTGGGCCCTCTGGTGAGAGTCTGATCCTGGCTGTGTTCCTCACCCTTCTGTGAGGTGGGCCCTCTGCTGTGAGGTCACTCCTGCCAGGCTGGCACACATCACCTTGGTGATGTTGGCCCTCTGGTGGCAGCTGGAGCCTGCTGGGAGCCTCCTCCTCTCGGTGATGAGTGCCCTCTAGCGTCAGGCCCTAACTTCTGAGCACCCCACGTTTTCTGATGTGAGCCCAGTGATGCCAGGACACTCCTGTCATGTTCCCATCACCATGGGGATATGGGCCTTCTGCTCTGAGGTCCCAATGTCTGGGTTGCTCACAGTTTCATGATGTGGGCTGTCTGGTGTTAGTTCACTCTGGCCTGGTTCCTCTAGCCTCTGTGCTCTGGGCCGCCTGCTGGGAGGTTCCAACTGCTGGATTCTTCACCTTTCTTATTTTTGGGCCCTCTGTTATGAGGCTCCTCCTGCCTGCCTCACTCCCAGCCCCTTGGTGATGGGTGTCCTATGGTTTGAAGCCACATGTTCTGGGTTCCTCACCTTTAGATGGTGTGGCCCTACTCATGTGAGGACACTCCTGCCTGGTTCCAATCCATTTGGTGATGTGGGCCCTCTGGTGCGAGTCTGATCCTGACTGGGTTCGTCACACTTCTCTGAGGTGGGCCCTCTGCTGTGAGGTCATTCGTGCCTGGTTGGCACACATCGCCTTGGCGACGTCAGCCCTCTGGTGGCAGTTGGAGCCTGCTGGGAGCCTCCTTCCCTTGGTGATGAGGGTCCTCTGGCGTCAGGCCCTAACTGCTGGTCGCTCAAAATTTTCTGATACGTTCTCAGTGGTGCAAGGACACTCCTACCAGAATTCCATCCCCATGGGGATGTGAGCCTCCTGCTCTGAGGTCCCAATGGCTGGGTTGCTCAGTTTCATGACATGGGCCCTCTTCTGTGAGTTCACTGTGGCCTGGATCCCATAGCCTCGGTGCTCTGGGCCGCCTGCTGGGAGGTTCCAACTGCTGGATTCCTCACTTTTTTATTCTATGTGCCCAGTGTTGTGAGGCTACTCCTGCCTGCCTCACTCCGAGGTCCTTGGTGATGTGGGTCCTCTGGTTTGAGGACACATGTGCTGAGTACCTCAGCTTTCGATGATGTGGCCCCACTGATGTGAAGACACTCCTGCCTGGTTCCCATCCCCTTGGTGATGTGGGCCCTCTGGTGAGAGTCTGATGTTGGCTGGGTTTCTCACCCTTCTGTGAGGTGGGACCTCTGCTGTGAGGTAACTCCTGCCTGGCATGCTCACGTTGCCTTGGCAATGTGAGCCCTCAGGTGGCAGTTGGAGCCTGCTGGGATTCTCCTCCCCTCAGTTATGAGAGCTCTGGATAAAACACATATGCCCTTTTTTGCCAAGTGCATTATTTTCCAAGTTCTGTCTCTTTTCCTATGCTTTAAGAGCTACTCCCGTGTACGTTCTGAAATCAGTTTCCAGCAATTCTGCCCCGCATTCAAGTCCTCTTCGCAGCCTTACTTCAGTATAATTTTGGATGATAGCTGTCATTTATAACTCCGCAGGTTTCTGAATTACAGTGCCCCTGAGCTCCTTTCTTCAACTCGCTTTCTTGTGAGCTGGCCGCAACACCGCAGGATCTCCTCAGGCCCTAATCTAGTTCCAGCATGGCACGCGGAGCCTTTGGTTCATTTGTCTTCCTGGTGAAAATGAGAGTTAAATTTGCCCGTCCAGACACCTACAGATAGTCTCCCATTGTTTCTCCTTATTCCTGTTCATCTTCCGAATAAATTGCAAACTGGGCCAAACAGGAGGTTAAAGGCACTGACTCTCCAAGTGGGGAGAGTGTTAGTAAAGCGTCTGGAATGTTTCACCCGAGTACCAGGGGACGAAAACTGAGACACATTTGAACACGTTTCCCGATCACACGGTGGATCATACTCTGGGTCCCACATGCATGTTTAGCTGAAGGAAGAATCCCTTAAACCTGGAGAGTTGAGACCCATGGAATGGGTACCATGCAATATGATTTCAAAGGGTCTGCATTTGCTCACCTAACCTCACCAATCCTATCACTGCTGCGTTTATGCCGCTGTACACATGATTGATTCTCTTTTGGAGACATATAAATCCATAGGTTTTAAGATTCTTACTAGTCAGGTATATTCTTAGGCGTTTATTATGGGGTGTTGAGTGCACTTCGTTGAGCAAGGAGTAGCTCTTGTCTATTACATATTTGGCTTACGGAACGGTATCTGTGCTAATTTCAATCTCTGGTTTTATGCAGCACCCCAACTCACCTTTCCCCTTAAGTAAGCATAAGTTGGTTTTCTACATTTGAGACCCTGTTCTGTTTTGTAATTCAGTTCCTTTGTAGCCAAGTTTACATTCCGTGTATTAGTGATATCTTATGATGCTTCTTTTTCTGTGTGTCTTATTTCACTTACAATCATCGTACCTGTATCCACTCATTATGCTGCTACGGGCCTGATGACATAGATTTCATTGCTGAGTGATATTGCATTGTACGTAAGTACCACAACTTCTTTATCCATTTTTCGCTTTCTGTGATATTGAACTTGTACCCTAAACGAGGTTCTTGTAAACAGAGCCGGCCCAAACTTTGGGGTGGCTGTGTCTTTTTGATTTTAATTTCCCTAAGCTATAGGACCATATGTGGAAGTGCCCTAGGCTCTGTTGCTTTGTTTTTTAGATGTTTCAGGAAACACCATACACTTCTCCACAGTGGCTGTTGGCAATTTACATCCCGCCCATCAGCATAACAAGGCTCCCAGTTCTCCATGGCCTGTCCTGCCTTTCTGGATTTTACACTTTTTTCAGATGTCCCTTTTGACCGGGGGGCAGTGAGACTTCATTGTAGTGCAGATTTCTTTTGCAAGCTTGCTTGGTTGGCCAAAAAGTGCGTATGCGTTTTTTCCTGAATATGTTCAGGAAAAAACGCATACGCACTTTTTGGCCAAGTGCATCATTGTGGACGTTCTGCCTCTTTTCCTATGGTTTACATGCAATTCCAGTCTACCTCCTGAAATCGGTTTCCTGCAATTCTGCACCACTTTCAAGTCCTCTTGGCAGCCTTCCTTCAATATATTTTTGGACGATAGCTATCATTTATAACTCTGCAGGTTTGTGAATTACAGTGCCCCTGAGTTCCTTCCTTCAACTCGCTTTCTTGTGAGCTGGCCGCAACACCACAGGATTGCTTCAGGCCCTAGTTTGGTTCCGGCATGGCATGTTGAGCCTTTGGTTAATTCCTCTTCCTGGTGGGAAATGAGAGTTAAATTTGCCTGTCCAGACACCTCCACCTAGTCTCTCCTTGGTTCTCCCTATTCCTGTTCATTTTCCACAGAAATTGCAAACTGGGCCAAACAGGAGTTTAAAGGCACTGACTCTCCAAGTGGGGAGAGTGTTAGTAAAGCGTCTGGAATGTTGCACCCGAGTACCAGGGGACGAAAACTGAGACACATTTGAACACGTTTCCCGATGACACCGTGGATCATACTCTGGGTTCCACATGCATGTTTTAGCTGAAGGAAGAATACCTTAAACCTGGAGAGTTGAGACCCATGGAATGGGTACCATGCAATATGACTTCAAAGAGTTTGCATTTGCTCACCTAACCTCACCAATCCTATCACTGCTGCGTTTATACCGCTGTACACACGCTTGATTCTCTTTCGGAGACATATAAATCCATAGGTTTTAAGATTCTTACTAGTCAGGTATATTCTTAGGCGTTTAATATGGTGTGTTGAGTCCACTTCGTTGAGCAAGTAATAGCTCTTGTCTATTACATATTTGGCTTATGGAACGGTATCTGTGCAAATTTCAATCTCTGGTTTCATGCAGCACCCCAACTCACCATTCCCCTTAAGGAAGCATAAGTTGGTTTTCTACATTTGAGACCCTATTCTGTTTTGTAATTCAGTTCCTTTGTAGCCAAGTTTAAATTCCGTGTGTTAGTGATATCTTATGATGTTTCTTTTTCTGTGTGACTTATTTCACTTAGAATCATCATACCTGAATCCACTCATTATGCTGCTACGGGCCTGATGACATAGATTTTATTGCTGAGTGATACTGCATTGTACGTAAGTACCACAACTTCTTTATCCATTTTTCGCTTTCTGTGATATTCAACTTGTACCGTAAACGAGGTTCTTGTAAACAGAGCCGGCCCAAACTTTGGGGTGGCTGTGTCTTTTTGATTTTAATTTCCCTAAGCTATAGGACCATAAGTGGAAGTGCCCTAGGCTCTGTTGCTTTGTTTTTTGGATGTTTCAGGAAACACCATACACTTCTCCACAGTGGCTGCTGGCAATTTACATCCCGCCCATCAGCATAACTAGGCTCCCAGTTCTCCATGGCCTGTCCTGCCTTTCTGGATTTTACACTTTTTTCAGATGGCCCTTTTGACCGGGGAGCAGTGAGACTTCTTTGTAGTGCAGATTTCCTTTGCAAGCTTGCTTGGTTGGCCAAAAAGGGCGTATGCGTTTTTTCCTGAATATATTCAGGAAAAAACGCATACGCCCTTTTTGGCCAAGTGCATCATTGTGGACGTTCTGCCTCTTTTCCTATGGTTTACATGCAATTCCAGTCTACCTCCTGAAATCGGTTTCCTGCAATTCTGCCCCGCTTTCGACTCCTCTTGGCAGCCTTCCTTCAATATATTTTTGGAAGATAGCTGTCATTTATAACTCTGCAGGTTTGTGAATTACAGTGCCCCTGAGCTCCTTTCTTCAACTCGCTTTCTTGTGAGCTGGCCGCAACACCACAGGATTGCTTCTGGCCCTAGTGTGGTTCCGGCATGGCACGCTGAGCCTTTGGTTAATTCCTCTTCCTGGTGGGAAATGAGAGTTAAATTTGCCCGTCCAGACACCTCCACCTAGTCTCTCATTGGTTCTCCCTATTCCTGTTCATTTTCCACAGAAATTGCAAACTGGGCCAAACAGGAGGTTAAAGGCACTGACTCTCCAAGTGGGGAGAGTGTTAGTAAAGCGTCTGGAATGTTGCACCCGAGTACCAGGGGACGAAAACTGAGACACATTTGAACACGTTTCCCGATCACACGGTGGATCATACTCTGGGTTCCACATGCATGTTTTCGCTGAAGGAAGAATCCCTTAAACCTGGAGAGTTGAGACCCATGGAATGGGTACCATGCAATATGACTTCAAAGGGTCTGCATTTGCTCACCGAACCTCACCAGTCCTATCACTGCTGCGTTTATGCCGCTGTACACACGCTTGATTCTCTTTCAGAGACATATAAATCCATAGGTTTTAAGATTCTTACTAGTCAGGTATATTCTTAGGCATTTAATATGGTGTGTTGAGTCCACTTCGTTCAGCAAGTAATAGCTCTTGTCTATTACATATTTGGCTTATGGAACGGTATCTGTGCAAATTTCAATCTCTGGTTTCATGCAGCACCCCAACTCACCATTCCCCTTAAGGAAGCATAAGTTGGTTTTCTACATTTGAGACCCTATTCTGTTTTGTAATTCAGTTCCTTTGTAGCCAAGTTTAAATTCCGTGTGTTAGTGATATCTTATGATGTTTCTTTTTCTGTGTGACTTATTTCACTTAGAATCATCATACCTGAATCCACTCATTATGCTGCTACGGGCCTGATGACATAGATTTTATTGCTGAGTGATACTGCATTGTACGTAAGTACCACAACTTCTTTATCCATTTTTCGCTTTCTGTGATATTCAACTTGTATCGTAAACGAGGTTCTTGTAAACAGAGCCCGCCCAAACTTTGGGGTGGCTGTGTCTTTTTGATTTTAATTTCCCTAAGCTATAGGACCATAAGTGGAAGTGCCCTAGGCTCTGTTGCTTTGTTTTTTGGATGTTTCAGGAAACACCATACACTTCTCCACAGTGGCTGCTGGCAATTTACATCCCGCCCATCAGCATAACTAGGCTCCCAGTTCTCCATTGCCTGTCCTGCCTTTCTGGATTTTACACTTTTTTCAGATGGCCCTTTTGACCGGGGAGCAGTGAGACTTCTTTGTAGTGCAGATTTCCTTTGCAAGCTTGCTTGGTTGGCCAAAAAGGGCGTATGCGTTTTTTCCTGAATATATTCAGGAAAAAACGCATACGCCCTTTTTGGCCAAGTGCATCATTGTGGACGTTCTGCCTCTTTTCCTATGGTTTACATGCAATTCCAGTCTACCTCCTGAAATCGGTTTCCTGCAATTCTGCCCCGCTTTCGACTCCTCTTGGCAGCCTTCCTTCAATATATTTTTGGAAGATAGCTGTCATTTATAACTCTGCAGGTTTGTGAATTACAGTGCCCCTGAGCTCCTTTCTTCAACTCGCTTTCTTGTGAGCTGGCCGCAACACCACAGGATTGCTTCTGGCCCTAGTGTGGTTCCGGCATGGCACGCTGAGCCTTTGGTTAATTCCTCTTCCTGGTGGGAAATGAGAGTTAAATTTGCCCGTCCAGACACCTCCACCTAGTCTCTCATTGGTTCTCCCTATTCCTGTTCATTTTCCACAGAAATTGCAAACTGGGCCAAACAGGAGGTTAAAGGCACTGACTCTCCAAGTGGGGAGAGTGTTAGTAAAGCGTCTGGAATGTTGCACCCGAGTACCAGGGGACGAAAACTGAGACACATTTGAACACGTTTCCCGATCACACGGTGGATCATACTCTGGGTTCCACATGCATGTTTTCGCTGAAGGAAGAATCCCTTAAACCTGGAGAGTTGAGACCCATGGAATGGGTACCATGCAATATGACTTCAAAGGGTCTGCATTTGCTCACCGAACCTCACCAGTCCTATCACTGCTGCGTTTATGCCGCTGTACACACGCTTGATTCTCTTTCAGAGACATATAAATCCATAGGTTTTAAGATTCTTACTAGTCAGGTATATTCTTAGGCGTTTAATATGGGGTGTTGAGTCCACTTCGTTGAGCAAGGAGTAGCTCTTGTCTATTACATATTTGGCTTATGGAACGGTATCTGTGCTAATTTCAATCTCTGGTTTTATGCACCACCCCAACTCACCTTTCCACTTAAGCAAGCATAACTTGGGTTTCTACTTTTGAGACCCTGTTCTGTTTTGTAATTCAGTTCCTGTGTAGCCAAGTTTACATTCCGTATATTAGTGATACCTTATGATATTTCTTTTTCTGTGTGACTTATTTCACTTAGAATCATCGTACCTGAATCCACTCATTATGCTGCTACGGGCCTGATGACATAGATTTCATTGCTGAGTGATATTGCATTGTACGTAAGTACCACAACTTCTTTATCCATTTTTCGCTTTCTGTGATATTGAACTTGTAAGGTAAATGAGGTTCTTGTAAACAGAGCCATCCCAAACTTTGGGGTGGCTGTGTCTTTTTGATTTTAATTTCCCTAAGCTATAGGACCGTATGTGGAAGTGCCCTAGGCTCTGTTGCTTTGTTTTTTAGATGTTTCAGGAAACACCATACACTTCTCCAGAGTGGGTGTTGGCAATTTACATCCCGCCCATCAGCATAACAAGGCTCCCAGTTCTCCATGGCCTGTCCTGCCTTTCTGGATTTTACACTTTTTTCAGATGGCCCTTTTGACCGGGGGGCAGTGAGACTTCATTGTAGTGCAGATTTCCTTTGCAAGCTTGCTTGGTTGGCCAAAAAGGGCGTATGCGTTTTTTCCTGAATATATTCAGGAAAAAACGCATACGCCCTTTTTGGCCAAGTGCATCATTGTGGACGTTCTGCCTCTTTTCCTATGCTTTACATGCAATTCCAATCTACCTCCTGAAATCGGTTTCCTGCAATCCTGCCCTGCTTTCAACTCCTCTTGGCAGCCTTCCTTCAATATATTTTAGGACGATAGCTGTCATTTATAACTCTGCAGGTTTGTGAATTACAGTGCCCCTTAGCTCCTTTCTTCAACTCGCTTTCTTGTGAGCTGGCCGCAACACCACAGGATTGCTTCAGGCCCTAGTTTGGTTCCGGCATGGCATGTTGAGCCTTTGGTTAATTCCTCTTCCTGGTGGGAAATGAGAGTTAAATTTGCCCGTCCAGACACCTCCACCTAGTCTCTCCTTGGTTCTCCCTATTCCTGTTCATTTTCCACAGAAATTGCAAACTGGGCCAAACAGGAGTTTAAAGGCACTGACTCTCCAAGTGGGGAGAGTGTTAGTAAAGCGTCTGGAATGTTGCACCCGAGTACCAGGGGACGAAAACTGAGACACATTTGAACACGTTTCCCGATGACACCGTGGATCATACTCTGGGTTCCACATGCATGTTTTAGCTGAAGGAAGAATACCTTAAACCTGGAGAGTTGAGACCCATGGAATGGGTACCATGCAATATGACTTCAAAGAGTTTGCATTTGCTCACCTAACCTCACCAATCCTATCACTGCTGCGTTTATACCGCTGTACACACGCTTGATTCTCTTTCGGAGACATATAAATCCATAGGTTTTAAGATTCTTACTAGTCAGGTATATTCTTAGGCGTTTAATACGGTGTGTTGAGTCCAGTTCGTTGAGCAAGTAATAGCTCTTGTCTATTACATATTTGGCTCATGGAACGGTATCTGTGCAAATTTCAATCTCTGGTTTCATGCAGCACCCCAACTCACCATTCCCCTTAAGGAAGCATAAGTTGGTTTTCTACATTTGAGACCCTATTCTGTTTTGTAATTCAGTTCCTTTGTAGCCAAGTTTAAATTCCGTGTGTTAGTGATATCTTATGATGTTTCTTTTTCTGTGTGACTTATTTCACTTAGAATCATCATACCTGAATCCACTCATTATGCTGCTACGGGCCTGATGACATAGATTTCATTGCTGAGTGATACTGCATTGTACGTAAGTACCACAACTTCTTTATCCATTTTTCGCTTTCTGTGATATTCAACTTGTACCGTAAACGAGGTTCTTGTAAACAGAGCCGGCCCAAACTTTGGGGTGGCTGTGTCTTTTTGATTTTAATTTCCCTAAGCTATAGGACCATATGTGGAAGTGTCCTAGGCTCTGTTGCTTTGTTTTTTGGATGTTTCAGGAAACAACATACACTTCTCCAGAGTGGGTGTTGGCAATTTACATCCCGCCCATCAGCATAACAAGGCTCCCAGTTCTCCATGGCTTGTCCTGCCTTTCTGGATTTTACACTTTTTTCAGATAGCCCTTTTGACCGGGGGGCAGTGAGACTTCATTGTAGTGCAGATTTCCTTTGCAAGCTTGCTTGTTTGGCCAAAAAGGGCGTATGCGTTTTTTCCTGAATATGTTCAGGAAAAAACGCATACGCCCTTTTTGGCCAAGTGCATCATTGTGGACCTTCTGCCTCTTTTCCTATGGTTTACATGCAATTCCAGTCTACCTCCTGAAATCGGTTTCCTGCAATTCTGCCCCACTTTCAAGTCCTCTTGGCAGCCTTCCTTCAATATATTTTTGGACGATAGCTGTCATTTATAACTCTGCAGGTTTGTGAATTACAGTGCCCCTGAGTTCCTTCCTTCAACTCACTTTCTTGTGAGCTGGCCGCAACACCGCAGGATTGTTTCAGGCCCTAGTGTGCTTCTGGCATGCCACGCTGAGCCTTTGGTTAATTCTTCTTCCTGGTGGGAAATGAGAGTTAAATTTACCCTTCCAGACACCTCCACCTAGTCTCTCATTGGTTCTCCCTATTCCTGTTCATCTTACGCAGAAATTGCAAACTCGGCCAAACAGGAGGTTAAAGGCACTGACTCTCCAAGTGGGGAGAGTGTTAGTAAAGCGTCTGGAATGTTGCACCCGAGTACCAGGGGACGAAAACTGAGACACATTTGAACACGTTTCCCGATCACACGGTGGATCATACTCTGGGTTCCACATGCATGTTTAGCTGAAGGAAGAATCCCTTAAACCTGGAGAGTTGAGACCCATGGAATGGGTACCATGCAATATGATTTCAAAGGGTCTGCATTTGCTCACCTAACCTCACCAATCCTATCACTGCTGCGTTTATGCCGCTGTACACACGATTGATTCTCTTTTGGAGACATATAAATCCATAGCTTTTAAGATTCTTACTAGTCAGGTATATTCTTTGGCCTTTATTATGGGGTGTTGAGTGCACTTCGTTGAGCAAGGAGTAGCTCTTGTCTATTACATATTTGGCTTATGGAACGGTATCTGTGCTAATTTCAATCTCTGGTTTTATGCAGCACCCCAACTCACCTTTCCCCTTAAGCAAGCATAAGTTGGTTTTCTACATTTGAGACCCTGTTCTGTTTTGTAATTCAGTTCCTGTGTAGCCAAGTTTACATTCCGTGTAGTAGTGATATCTTATGATGTTTCTTTTTCTGTGTGATTTATTTCACTTAGAATCATCGTACCTGAATCCACTCATTATGCTGCTACGGGCCTGATGACATAGATTTCATTGCTGAGTGATATTGCATTGTACGTAGTACCACAACTTCTTTATCCATTTTTCGCTTTCTCTGATATTGAACTTGTACCGTAAACGAGGTTCTTGTAAACAGAGCCGGCCAAAACTTTGGGGTGGCTGTGTCTTTTTGATTTTAATTTCCCTAAGCTATAGGACCATAAGTGGAAATGCACTAGGCTCTGTTGCTTTGTTTTTTGGATGTTTTAGGAAACACCATACACTTCTCCAGAGTGGCTGCTGGCAATTTACATCCCGCCCATCAGCATAACAAGGCTCCCAGTTCTCCATGGCCTGTCCTGCCTTTCTGGATTTTACACTTTTTTCAGATGGCCCTTTTGACCGGGGGGCAGTGAGACTTCATTGTAGTGCAGATTTCCTTTGCAAGCTTGCTTGGTTGGCCAAAAAGGGCGTATGCGTTTTTTCCTGAATATATTCAGGAAAAAACGCATACGCCCTTTTTGGCCAAGTGCATCATTGTGGACGTTCTGCCTCTTTTCCTATGCTTTACATGCAATTCCAGTCTACCTCCTGAAATCGGTTTCCTGCAATTCTGCCCCGCTTTCAACTCCTCTTGGCAGCCTTACTTCAATATATTTTTGGAAGATAGCTGTCATTTATAACTCTGCAGGTTTGTGAATTACAGTGCCCCTGAGCTCCTTTCTTCAACTCGCTTTCTTGTGAGCTGGCCGCAACACCGCAGGATTGCTTCAGACCCTAGTTTGGTTCCGGTATGGCATGCTGAGCCTTTGGTTAATTCCTCTTCCTGGTGGGAAATGAGAGTTAAATTTGCCTTTCCAGACACCTCCACCTAGTCTCTCATTGGTTCTCCCTATTCCTGTTCATTTTCCACAGAAATTGCAAACTGGCCAAACAGGAGGTTAAAGGCACTGACTCTCCAAGTGGGGAGAGTGTTAGTAAAGCGTCTGGAATGTTGCACCCGAGTACCAGGGGACGAAAACTGAGACACATTTGAACACGTTTCCCGATCACACCATGGATCATACTCTGGGTTCCACATGCATGTTTTAGCTGAAGGAAGAATCCCTTAAACCTGGAGAGTTGAGACCCATGGAATGGGTACCATGCAATATGACTTCAAAGGGTCTGCATTTGCTCACCGAACCTCACCAATCCTATCACTGCTGCGTTTATGCCGCTGTACACACGTTTGATTCTCTTTCGGAGACATATAAATCCATAGGTTTTAAGATTCTTACTAGTCAGGTATATTCTTAAGCGTTTAATATGTGGTGTTGAGTCCACTTCGTTGAGCAAGGAGTAGCTCTTGTCTATTACATATTTGGCTTATGTAACAGTATCTGTGCTAATTTCAATCTCTGGTTTTATGCAGCACCCCAACTCACCTTTCCCCTTAAGCAAGCATAAGTTGGTATTCTACATTTGAGACCCTGTTCTGTTTTGTAATTCAGTTCCTGTGTAGCCAATTTTACATTCCGTGTATTAGTGATACCTTATGATATTTCTTTTTCTGTGTGACTTATTTCACTTAGAATCATCGTACCTGAATCCACTCATTATGCTGCTACGGGCCTGATGACATAGATTTCATTGCTGAGTGATATTGCATTGTACGTATGTACCACAACTTCTTTATCCATTTTTCGCTTTCTGTGATATTGAACTTGTACAGTAAATGAGGTTCTTGTAAACAGAGCCGTCCCAAACTTTGGGGTGGCTGTGTCTTTTTGATTTTAATTTCCCTAAGCTATAGGACCATATGTGGAAGTGCCCTAGGCTCTGTTGCTTTGTTTTTAGATGTTTCAGGAAACACCATACACTTCTCCACAGTGGCTGCTGGCAATTTACATCCCGCCCATCAGCATAACAAGGCTCCCAGTTTTCCATGGCCTGTCTTGCCTTTCTGGATTTTACACTTTTTTCAGATGGCCCTTTTGACTGGGGGGCAGTGAGACTTCATTGTAGTGCAGATTTCCTTTGCAAGCTTGCTTGGTTGGCCAAAAAGGACGTATGCGGTTTTTGCTGAATATATTCAGGAAAAAACGCATACGCCCTTTTTGGCCAAGTGCATCATTGTGGACGTTCTGCCTCTTTTCCTATGCTTTACATGCAATTCCAGTCTACCTCCTGAAATCGGTTTCCTGCAATCCTGCCCCACTTTCAACTCCTCTTGGCAGCCTTCCTTCAATATATTTTAGGACGATAGCTGTCATTTATAACTCTGCAGGTTTGTGAATTACAGTGCCCCTTAGCTCCTTTCTTCAACTCGCTTTCTTGTGAGCTGGCCGCAACACCACAGGATTGCTTCAGGCCCTAGTTTGGTTCCGGCATGGCATGTTGAGCCTTTGGTTAATTCCTCTTCCTGGTGGGAAATGAGAGTTAAATTTGCCCGTCCAGACACCTCCACCTAGTCTCTCCTTGGTTCTCCCTATTCCTGTTCATTTTCTACAGAAATTGCAAACTGGGCCAAACAGGAGTTTAAAGGCACTGACTCTCCAAGTGGGGAGAGTGTTAGTAAAGCGTCTGGAATGTTGCACCCGAGTACCAGGGGACGAAAACTGAGACACATTTGAACACGTTTCCCGATCACACCGTGGATCATACTCTGGGTTCCACATGCATGTTTTAGCTGAAGGAAGAATACCTTAAACCTGGAGAGTTGAGACCCATGGAATGGGTACCATGCAATATGACTTCAAAGAGTCTGCATTTGCTCACCTAACCTCACCAATCCTATCACTGCTGCGTTTATACCGCTGTACACACGCTTGATTCTCTTTTGGAGACATATAAATCCATAGGTTTTAAGATTCTTACTAGTCAGGTATATTCTTAGGCGTTTAATATGGTGTGTTGAGTCCACTTCGTTGAGCAAGTAATAGCTCTTGTCTATTACATATTTGGCTTATGGAACGGTATCTGTGCAAATTTCAATCTCTGGTTTCATGCAGCATCCCAACTCACCATTCCCCTTAAGGAAGCATAAGTTGGTTTTCTACATTTGAGACCCTATTCTGTTTTGTAATTCAGTTCCTTTGTAGCCAAGTTTAAATTCCGTGTGTTAGTGATATCTTATGATGTTTCTTTTTCTGTGTGACTTATTTCACTTAGAATCATCATACCTGAATCCACTCATTATGCTGCTACGGGCCTGATGACATAGATTTCATTGCTGAGTGATACTGCATTGTACGTAAGTACCACAACTTCTTTATCCATTTTTCGCATTCTGTGATATTCACTTGTACCGTAAACGAGGTTCTTGTAAACAGAGCTGGCCCAAACTTTGGGGTGGCTGTGTCTTTTTGATTTTAATTTCCCTAAGCTATAGGACCATAAGTGGAAGTGTCCTAGGCTCTGTTGCTTTGTTTTTTGGATGTTTCAGGAAACAACATACACTTCTCCAGAGTGGGTGTTGGCAATTTACATCCCGCCCATCAGCATAACAAGGCTCCCAGTTCTCCATGGCCTGTCCTGCCTTTCTGGATTTTACACTTTTTTCAGATAGCCCTTTTGACCGGGGGGCAGTGAGACTTCATTGTAGTGCAGATTTCCTTTGCAAGCTTGCTTGGTTGGCCAAAAAGGGCGTATGCGTTTTTTCCTGAATATGTTCAGGAATAAACGCATACGCCCTTTTTGGCCAAGTGCATCATTGTGGACCTTCTGCTTCTTTTCCTATGGTTTACATGCAATTCCAGTCTACCTCCTGAAATCGGTTTCCTGCAATTCTGCCCCACTTTCAAGTCCTCTTGGCAGCCTTCCTTCAATATATTTTAGGACGATAGCTGTCATTTATAACTCTGCCGGTTTGTGAATTACAGTGCCCCTGAGTTCCTTCCTTCAACTCGCTTTCTTGTGAGCTGGCTGCAACACCGCAGGATTGTTTCAGGCCCTAGTGTGTTTCTGGCATGCCACGCTGAGCCTTTGGTTAATTCTTCTTCCTGGTGGGAAATGAGAGTTAAATTTACCCTTCCAGACACCTCCACCTAGTCTCTCATTGGTTCTCCCTGTTCCTGTTCATCTTACGCAGAAATTGCAAACTCGGCCAAACAGGAGGTTAAAGGCACTCACTCTCCAAGTGGGGAGAGTGTTAGTAAAGCGTCTGGAATGTTGCACCCGAGTACCAGGGGACGAAAACTGAGACACATTTGAACACGTTTCCCGATCACACGGTGGATCATACTCTGGGTTCCACATGCATGTTTTAGCTGAAGGAAGAATCCCTTAAACCTGGAGAGTTGAGACCCATGGAATGGGTACCATGCAATATGATTTCAAAGGTTCTGCATTTGCTCACCTAACCTCAACATTCCTATCACTGCTGCGTTTATGCCGCTGTACACACGATTGATTCTCTTTTGGAGACATATAAATCCATAGCTTTTAAGATTCTTACTAGTCAGGTATATTCTTTGGCCTTTATTATGGGGTGTTGAGTGCACTTCGTTGAGCAAGGAGTAGCTCTTGTCTATTACATATTTGGCTTATGGAACGGTATCTGTGCTAATTTCAATCTCTGGTTTTATGCAGCACCCCAACTCACCTTTCCCCTTAAGCAAGCATAAGTTGGTTTTCTACATTTGACACCCTGTTCTGTTTTGTAATTCAGTTCCTGTGTAGCTAAGTTTACATTCCGTGTAGTAGTGATATCTTATGATGTTTCTTTTTCTGTGTGATTTATTTCACTTAGAATCATCGTACCTGAATCCACTCATTATGCTGCTACGGGCCTGATGACATAGATTTCATTGCTGAGTGATATTGCATTGTACGTAAGTACCACAACTTCTTTATCCATTTTTCGCTTTCTGTGATATTGAACTTGTACTGTAAACGAAGTTCTTGTAAACAGAGCCGGCCAAAACTTTGGGGTGGCTGTGTCTTTTTGATTTTAATTTCCCTAAGCTATAGGACCATAAGTGGAAATGCACTAGGCTCTGTTGCTTTGTTTTTTGGATGTTTCAGGAAACACCATACACTTCTCCAGAGTGGCTGCTGGCAATTTACATCCCGCCCATCAGCATAACAAGGCTCCCAGTTCTCCATGGCCTGTCCTGCCTTTCTGGATTTTACACTTTTTTCAGATGGCCCTTTTGACCGGGGGGCAGTGAGACTTCATTGTAGTGCAGATTTCCTTTGCAAGCTTGCTTGGTTGGCCAAAAAGGGCGTATGCGTTTTTTCCTGAATATATTCAGGAAAAAACGCATACACCCTTTTTGGCCAAGTGCATCATTGTGGACGTTCTGCCTCTTTTCCTATGCTTTACATGCAATTCCACTCTACCTCCTGAAATCGGTTTCCTGCATTTCTGCCCCGCTTTCAACTCCTCTTGGCAGCCTTACTTCAATATATTTTTGGAAGATAGCTGTCATTTATAACTCTGCAGGTTTGTGAATTACAGTGCCCCTGAGCTCCTTTCTTCAACTCGCTTTCTTGTGAGCTGGCCGCAACACCGCAGGATTGCTTCAGACCCTAGTTTGGTTCCGGTATGGCATGCTGAGCCTTTGGTTAATTCCTCTTCCTGGTGGGAAATGAGAGTTAAATTTGCCTGTCCAGACACCTCCACCTAGTCTCTCATTGGTTCTCCCTATTCCTGTTCATTTTCCACAGAAATTGCAAACTGGCCAAACAGAACGTTAAAGGCACTGACTCTCCAAGTGGGGAGAGTGTTAGTAAAGCGTCTGGAATGTTGCACCCGAGTACCAGGGGACGAAAACTGAGACACATTTGAACACGTTTCCCGATCACACGGTGGATCATACTCTGGGTTCCACATGCATGTTTTCGCTGAAGGAAGAATCCCTTAAACCTGGAGAGTTGAGACCCATGGAATGGGTACCATGCAATATGACTTCAAAGGGTCTGCATTTGCTCACCGAACCTCACCAGTCCTATCACTGCTGCGTTTATGCCGCTGTACACACGCTTGATTCTCTTTCAGAGACATATAAATCCATAGGTTTTAAGATTCTTACTAGTCAGGTATATTCTTAGGCGTTTAATATGGGGTGTTGAGTCCACTTCGTTGAGCAAGGAGTAGCTCTTGTCTATTACATATTTGGCTTATGGATCGGTATCTGTGCTAATTTCAATCTCTGGTTTTATGCACCACCCCAACTCACCTTTCCACTTAAGCAAGCATAACTTGGGTTTCTACTTTTGAGACCCTGTTCTGTTTTGTAATTCAGTTCCTGTGTAGCCAAGTTTACATTCCGTATATTAGTGATACCTTATGATATTTCTTTTTCTGTGTGACTTATTTCACTTAGAATCATCGTACCTGAATCCACTCATTATGCTGCTACGTGCCTGATGACATAGATTTCATTGCTGAGTGATACTGCATTGTACGTAAGTACCACAACTTCTTTATCCATTTTTCGCTTTCTGTGATATTGAACTTGTAAGGTAAATGAGGTTCTTGTAAACAGAGCCGTCCCAAACTTTGGGGTGGCTGTGTCTTTTTGATTTTAATTTCCCTAAGCTATAGGACCATATGTGGAAGTGCCCTAGGCTCTGTTGCTTTGTTTTTTAGATGTTTCAGGAAACACCATACACTTCTCCAGAGTGGGTGTTGGCAATTTACATCCCGCCCATCAGCATAACAAGGCTCCCAGTTCTCCATGGCCTGTCCTGCCTTTCTGGATTTTACACCTTTTTCAGATGGCCCTTTTGACCGGGGGGCAGTGAGACTTCATTGTAGTGCAGATTTCCTTTGCAAGCTTGCTTGGTTGGCCAAAAAGGACGTATGCGTTTTTTGCTGAATATATTCAGGAAAAAACGCATACGCCCTTTTTGGCCAAGTGCATCATTGTGGACGTTCTGCCTCTTTTCCTATGCTTTACATGCAATTCCAGTCTACCTCCTGAAATCGGTTTCCTGCAATCCTGCCCCGCTTTCAACTCCTCTTGGCAGCCTTCCTTCAATATATTTTAGGACGATAGCTGTCATTTATAACTCTGCAGGTTTGTGAATTACAGTGCCCCTTAGCTCCTTTCTTCAACTCGCTTTCTTGTGAGCTGGCCGCAACACCACAGGATTGCTTCAGGCCCTAGTTTGGTTCCGGCATGGCATGTTGAGCCTTTGGTTAATTCCTCTTCCTGGTGGGAAATGAGAGTTAAATTTGCCCGTCCAGACACCTCCACCTAGTCTCTCCTTGGTTCTCCCTATTCCTGTTCATTTTCCACAGAAATTGCAAACTGGGCCAAACAGGAGTTTAAAGGCACTGACTCTCCAAGTGGGGAGAGTGTTAGTAAAGCGTCTGGAATGTTGCACCCGAGTACCAGGGGACGAAAACTGAGAAACATTTGAACACGTTTCCCGATGACACCGTGGATCATACTCTGGGTTCCACATGCATGTTTTAGCTGAAGGAAGAATACCTTAAACATGGAGAGTTGAGACCCATGGAATGGGTACCATGCAATATGACTTCAAAGAGTTTGCATTTGCTCACCTAACCTCACCAATCCTATCACTGCTGCGTTTATACCGCTGTACACACGCTTGATTCTCTTTCGGAGACATATAAATCCATAGGTTTTAAGATTCTTACTAGTCAGGTATATTCTTAGGCGTTTAATATGGTGTGTTGAGTCCACTTCGTTGAGCAAGTAATAGCTCTTGTCTATTACATATTTGGCTTATGGAACGGTATCTGTGCAAATTTCAATCTCTGGTTTCATGCAGCACCCCAACTCACCATTCCCCTTAAGGAAGCATAAGTTGGTTTTCTACATTTGAGACCCTATTCTGTTTTGTAATTCAGTTCCTTTGTAGCCAAGTTTAAATTCCGTGTGTTAGTGATATCTTATGATGTTTCTTTTTCTGTGTGACTTATTTCACTTAGAATCATCATACCTGAATCCACTCATTATGCTGCTACGGGCCTGATGACATAGATTTCATTGCTGAGTGATACTGCATTGTACGTAAGTACCACAACTTCTTTATCCATTTTTCGCTTTCTGTGATATTCAACTTGTACCATAAACGAGGTTCTTGTAAACAGAGCCGGCCCAAACTTTGGGGTGGCTGTGTCTTTTTGATTTTAATTTCCCTAAGCTATAGGACCATAAGTGGAAGTGCCCTAGGCTCTGTTGCTTTGTTTTTTGGATGTTTCAGGAAACACCATACACTTCTCCACAGTGGCTGCTGGCAATTTACATCCCGCCCATCAGCATAACTAGGCTCCCAGTTCTCCATGGCCTGTCCTGCCTTTCTGGATTTTACACTTTTTTCAGATGGCCCTTTTGACCGGGGAGCAGTGAGACTTCTTTGTAGTGCAGATTTCCTTTGCAAGCTTGCTTGGTTGGCCAAAAAGGGCGTATGCGTTTTTTCCTGAATATATTCAGGAAAAAACGCATACGCCCTTTTTGGCCAAGTGCATCATTGTGGACGTTCTGCCTCTTTTCCTATGCTTTACATGCATTTCCAGTCTACCTCCTGAAATCGGTTTCCTGCAATTCTGCCCCGCTTTCAACTCCTCTTGGCAGCCTTACTTCAATATATTTTTGGAAGATAGCTGTCATTTATAACTCTGCAGGTTTGTGAATTACAGTGCCCCTGAGCTCCTTTCTTCAACTCGCTTTCTTGTGAGCTGGCCGCAACACCGCAGGATTGCTTCAGACCCTAGTTTGGTTCCGGCATGGCATGCTGAGCCTTTGGTTAATTCCTCTTCCTGGTGGGAAATGAGAGTTAAATTTGCCTGTCCAGACACCTCCACCTAGTCTCTCATTGGTTCTCCCTATTCCTGTTCATTTTCCACAGAAATTGCAAACTGGCCAAACAGGAGGTTAAAGGCACTGACTCTCCAAGTGGGGAGAGTGTTAGTAAAGCGTCTGGAATGTTGCACCCGAGTACCAGGGGACGAAAACTGAGACACATTTGAACACGTTTCCCGATGACACCGTGGATCATACTCAGGGTTCCACATGCATGTTTTAGCTGAAGGAAGAATCCCTTAAACCTGGAGAGTTGAGACCCATGGAATGGGTACCATGCAATATGACTTCAAAGGGTCTGCATTTGCTCACCGAACCTCACCAGTCCTATCACTGCTGCGTTTATGCCGCTGTACACACGCTTGATTCTCTTTCAGAGACATATAAATCCATAGGCTTTAAGATTCTTACTAGTCAGGTATATTCTTAGGCGTTTAATATGGGGTGTTGAGTCCACTTCGTTGAGCAAGGAGTAGCTCTTGTCTATTACATATTTGGCTTATGGAACGGTATCTGTGCTAATTTCAATCTCTGGTTTTATGCACCACCCCAACTCACCTTTCCACTTAAGCAAGCATAACTTGGGTTTCTACTTTTGAGACCCTGTTCTGTTTTGTAATTCAGTTCCTGTGTAGCCAAGTTTACATTCCGTATATTAGTGATACCTTATGATATTTCTTTTTCTGTGTGACTTATTTCACTTAGAATCATCGTACCTGAATCCACTCATTATGCTGCTACGGGCCTGATGACATAGATTTCATTGCTGAGTGATATTGCATTGTACGTAAGTACCACAACTTCTTTATCCATTTTTCGCTTTCTGTGATATTGAACTTGTAAGGTAAATGAGGTTCTTGTAAACAGAGCCGTCCCAAACTTTGGGGTGGCTGTGTCTTTTTGATTTTAATTTCCCTAAGCTATAGGACCATATGTGGAAGTGCCCTAGGCTCTGTTGCTTTGTTTTTTAGATGTTTCAGGAAACACCATACACTTCTCCAGAGTGGGTGTTGGCAATTTACATCCCGCCCATCAGCATAACAAGGCTCCCAGTTCTCCATGGCCTGTCCTGCCTTTCTGGATTTTACACTTTTTTCAGATGGCCCTTTTGACCGGGGGGCAGTGAGACTTCATTGTAGTGCAGATTTCCTTTGCAAGCTTGCTTGGTTGGCCAAAAAGGACGTATGCGTTTTTTGCTGAATATATTCAGGAAAAAACGCATACGCCCTTTTTGGCCAAGTGCATCATTGTGGACTTTCTGCCTCTTTTCCTATGCTTTACATGCAATTCCAGTCTACCTCCTGAAATCGGTTTCCTGCAATCCTGCCCCGCTTTCAACTCCTCTTGGCAGCCTTCCTTCAATATATTTTAGGACGATAGCTGTCATTTATAACTCTGCAGGTTTGTGAATTACAGTGCCCCTTAGCTCCTTTCTTCAACTCGCTTTCTTGTGAGCTGGCCGCAACACCACAGGATTGCTTCAGGCCCTAGTTTGGTTCCGGCCTGGCATGTTGAGCCTTTGGTTAATTCCTCTTCCTGGTGGGAAATGAGAGTTAAATTTGCCCGTCCAGACACCTCCACCTAGTCTCTCCTTGGTTCTCCCTATTCCTGTTCATTTTCCACAGAAATTGCAAACTGGGCCAAACAGGAGTTTAAAGGCACTGACTCTCCAAGTGGGGAGAGTGTTAGTAAAGCGTCTGGAATGTTGCACCCGAGTACCAGGGGACGAAAACTGAGAAACATTTGAACACGTTTCCCGATGACACCGTGGATCATACTCTGGGTTCCACATGCATGTTTTAGCTGAAGGAAGAATACCTTAAACCTGGAGAGTTGAGACCCATGGAATGGGTACCATGCAATATGACTTCAAAGAGTTTGCATTTGCTCACCTAACCTCACCAATCCTATCACTGCTGCGTTTATACCGCTGTACACACGCTTGATTCTCTTTCGGAGACATATAAATCCATAGGTTTTAAGATTCTTACTAGTCAGGTATATTCTTAGGCGTTTAATATGGTGTGTTGAGTCCACTTCGTTGAGCAAGTAATAGCTCTTGTCTATTACATATTTGGCTTATGGAACGGTATCTGTGCAAATTTCAATCTCTGGTTTCATGCAGCACCCCAACTCACCATTCCCCTTAAGGAAGCATAAGTTGGTTTTCTACATTTGAGACCCTATTCTGTTTTGTAATTCAGTTCCTTTGTAGCCAAGTTTAAATTCCGTGTGTTAGTGATATCTTATGATGTTTCTTTTTCTGTGTGACTTATTTCACTTAGAATCATCATACCTGAATCCACTCATTATGCTGCTACGGGCCTGATGACATAGATTTCATTGCTGAGTGATACTGCATTGTACGTAAGTACCACAACTTCTTTATCCATTTTCCGCTTTCTGTGATATTGAACTTGTAAGGTAAATGAGGTTCTTGTAAACAGAGCCATCTCAAACTTTGGGGTGGCTGTGTCTTTTTGATTTTAATTTCCCTAAGCTATAGGACCATATGTGGAAGTGCCCTAGGCTCTGTTGCTTTGTTTTTTAGATGTTTCAGGAAACACCATACACTTCTCCAGAGTGGGTGTTGGCAATTTACATCCCGCCCATCAGCATAACAAGGCTCCCAGTTCTCCATGGCCTGTCCTGCCTTTCTGGATTTTACACTTTTTTCAGATGGCCCTTTTGACCAGGGGGCAGTGAGACTTCATTGTAGTGCAGATTTCCTTTGCAAGCTTGCTTGGTTGGCCAAAAAGGACGTATGCGTTTTTTCCTGAATATATTCAGGAAAAAACGCATACGCCCTTTTTGGCCAAGTGCATCATTGTGGACGTTCTGCCTCTTTTCCTATGCTTTACATGCAATTCCAGTCTACCTCCTGAAATCGGTTTCCTGCAATCCTGCCCCACTTTCAACTCCTCTTGGCAGCCTTCCTTCAATATATTTTAGGACGATAGCTGTCATTTATAACTCTGCAGGTTTGTGAATTACAGTGCCCCTTAGCTCCTTTCTTCAACTCGCTTTCTTGTGAGCTGGCCGCAACACCACAGGATTGCTTCAGGCCCTAGTTTAGTTCCGGCATGGCATGTTGAGCCTTTGGTTAATTCCTCTTCCTGGTGGGAAATGAGAGTTAAATTTGCCTGTCCAGACACCTCCACCTAGTCTCTCCTTGGTTCTCCCTATTCCTGTTCATTTTCCACAGAAATTGCAAACTGGGCCAAACAAGAGGTTAAAGGCACTGACTCTCCAAGTGGGGAGACTGTTAGTAAAGCGTCTGGAATGTTGCACCCGAGTACCAGGGGACGAAAACTGAGACACATTTGAACACGTATCCCGATCACATGGTGGATTATACTCTGGGTTCCACATGCATGTTTTAGCTGAAGGAAAAATCCCTTAAACCTGGAGAGTTGAGACCCATGGAATGGGTACCATGCAGTATGACTTCAAAAGGTCTGCATTTGCTCACCAAACCTCACCAATCCTATCACTGCTGCGTTTATGCCACTGTACACACGATTGATTCTCTTTTGGAGACATATAAATCCATAGGTTTTAAGATTCTTACTAGTCAGGTATATTCTTTGGCCTTTATTATGGGGTGTTGAGTGCACTTCGTTGAGCAAGGAGTAGCTCTTGTCTATTACATATTTGGCTTATGGAACGGTATCTGTGCTAATTTCAATCACTGGCTTTATGCAGCACCCCAACTCACCTTTCCCCTTAAGCAAGCATAAGTTGGTTTTCTACATTTGAGACCCTGTTCTGTTTTGTAATTCAGTTCCTGTGTAGCCAAGTTTACATTCCGTGTAGTAGTGATATCTTATGATGTTTCTTTTTCTGTGTGATTTATTTCACTTAGAATCATCGTACCTGAATCCACTCATTATGCTGCTACGGGCCTGATGACATAGATTTCATTGCTGAGTGATATTGCATTGTACGTAAGTACCACAACTTCTTTATCCATTTTTCGCTTTCTGTGATATTGAACTTGTAAGGTAAATGAGGTTCTTGTAAACAGAGCCGTCCCAAACTTTGGGGTGGCTGTGTCTTTTTGATTTTAATTTCCCTAAGCTATAGGACCATATGTGGAAGTGCCCTAGGCTCTGTTGCTTTGTTTTTTAGATGTTTCAGGAAACACCATACACTTCTCCAGAGTGGGTGTTGGCAATTTACATCCCGCCCATCAGCATAACAAGGCTCCCAGTTCTCCATGGCCTGTCCTGCCTTTCTGGATTTTACACTTTTTTCAGATGGCCCTTTTGACCAGGGGGCAGTGAGACTTCATTGTAGTGCAGATTTCCTTTGCAAGCTTGCTTGGTTGGCCAAAAAGGACGTATGCGTTTTTTCCTGAATATATTCAGGAAAAAACGCATACGCCCTTTTTGGCCAAGTGCATCATTGTGGACGTTCTGCCTCTTTTCCTATGCTTTACATGCAATTCCAGTCTACCTCCTGAAATCGGTTTCCTGCAATCCTGCCCCGCTTTCAACTCCTCTTGGCAGCCTTCCTTCAATATATTTTAGGACGATAGCTGTCATTTATAACTCTGCAGGTTTGTGAATTACAGTGCCCCTTAGCTCCTTTCTTCAACTCGCTTTCTTGTGAGCTGGCCGCAACACCACAGGATTGCTTCAGGCCCTAGTTTGGTTCCGGCATGGCATGTTGAGCCTTTGGTTAATTCCTCTTCCTGGTGGGAAATGAGAGTTAAATTTGCCCGTCCAGACACCTCCACCTAGTCTCTCCTTGGTTCTCCCTATTCCTGTTCATTTTCCACAGAAATTGCAAACTGGGCCAAACAGGAGTTTAAAGGCACTGACTCTCCAAGTGGGGAGAGTGTTAGTAAAGCGTCTGGAATGTTGCACCCGAGTACCAGGGGACGAAAACTGAGAAACATTTGAACACGTTTCCCGATGACACCGTGGATCATACTCTGGGTTCCACATGCATGTTTTAGCTGAAGGAAGAATACCTTAAACATGGAGAGTTGAGACCCATGGAATGGGTACCATGCAATATGACTTCAAAGAGTTTGCATTTGCTCACCTAACCTCACCAATCCTATCACTGCTGCGTTTATACCGCTGTACACACGCTTGATTCTCTTTCGGAGACATATAAATCCATAGGTTTTAAGATTCTTACTAGTCAGGTATATTCTTAGGCGTTTAATATGGTGTGTTGAGTCCACTTCGTTGAGCAAGTAATAGCTCTTGTCTATTACATATTTGGCTTATGGAACGGTATCTGTGCAAATTTCAATCTCTGGTTTCATGCAGCACCCCAACTCACCATTCCCCTTAAGGAAGCATAAGTTGGTTTTCTACATTTGAGACCCTATTCTGTTTTGTAATTCAGTTCCTTTGTAGCCAAGTTTAAATTCCGTGTGTTAGTGATATCTTATGATGTTTCTTTTTCTGTGTGACTTATTTCACTTAGAATCATCATACCTGAATCCACTCATTATGCTGCTACGGGCCTGATGACATAGATTTCATTGCTGAGTGATACTGCATTGTACGTAAGTACCACAACTTCTTTATCCATTTTTCGCTTTCTGTGATATTCAACTTGTACCATAAACGAGGTTCTTGTAAACAGAGCCGGCCCAAACTTTGGGGTGGCTGTGTCTTTTTGATTTTAATTTCCCTAAGCTATAGGACCATAAGTGGAAGTGCCCTAGGCTCTGTTGCTTTGTTTTTTGGATGTTTCAGGAAACACCATACACTTCTCCACAGTGGCTGCTGGCAATTTACATCCCGCCCATCAGCATAACTAGGCTCCCAGTTCTCCATGGCCTGTCCTGCCTTTCTGGATTTTACACTTTTTTCAGATGGCCCTTTTGACCGGGGAGCAGTGAGACTTCTTTGTAGTGCAGATTTCCTTTGCAAGCTTGCTTGGTTGGCCAAAAAGGGCGTATGCGTTTTTTCCTGAATATATTCAGGAAAAAACGCATACGCCCTTTTTGGCCAAGTGCATCATTGTGGACGTTCTGCCTCTTTTCCTATGCTTTACATGCATTTCCAGTCTACCTCCTGAAATCGGTTTCCTGCAATTCTGCCCCGCTTTCAACTCCTCTTGGCAGCCTTACTTCAATATATTTTTGGAAGATAGCTGTCATTTATAACTCTGCAGGTTTGTGAATTACAGTGCCCCTGAGCTCCTTTCTTCAACTCGCTTTCTTGTGAGCTGGCCGCAACACCGCAGGATTGCTTCAGACCCTAGTTTGGTTCCGGCATGGCATGCTGAGCCTTTGGTTAATTCCTCTTCCTGGTGGGAAATGAGAGTTAAATTTGCCTGTCCAGACACCTCCACCTAGTCTCTCATTGGTTCTCCCTATTCCTGTTCATTTTCCACAGAAATTGCAAACTGGCCAAACAGGAGGTTAAAGGCACTGACTCTCCAAGTGGGGAGAGTGTTAGTAAAGCGTCTGGAATGTTGCACCCGAGTACCAGGGGACGAAAACTGAGACACATTTGAACACGTTTCCCGATGACACCGTGGATCATACTCAGGGTTCCACATGCATGTTTTAGCTGAAGGAAGAATCCCTTAAACCTGGAGAGTTGAGACCCATGGAATGGGTACCATGCAATATGACTTCAAAGGGTCTGCATTTGCTCACCGAACCTCACCAGTCCTATCACTGCTGCGTTTATGCCGCTGTACACACGCTTGATTCTCTTTCAGAGACATATAAATCCATAGGCTTTAAGATTCTTACTAGTCAGGTATATTCTTAGGCGTTTAATATGGGGTGTTGAGTCCACTTCGTTGAGCAAGGAGTAGCTCTTGTCTATTACATATTTGGCTTATGGAACGGTATCTGTGCTAATTTCAATCTCTGGTTTTATGCACCACCCCAACTCACCTTTCCACTTAAGCAAGCATAACTTGGGTTTCTACTTTTGAGACCCTGTTCTGTTTTGTAATTCAGTTCCTGTGTAGCCAAGTTTACATTCCGTATATTAGTGATACCTTATGATATTTCTTTTTCTGTGTGACTTATTTCACTTAGAATCATCGTACCTGAATCCACTCATTATGCTGCTACGGGCCTGATGACATAGATTTCATTGCTGAGTGATATTGCATTGTACGTAAGTACCACAACTTCTTTATCCATTTTTCGCTTTCTGTGATATTGAACTTGTAAGGTAAATGAGGTTCTTGTAAACAGAGCCGTCCCAAACTTTGGGGTGGCTGTGTCTTTTTGATTTTAATTTCCCTAAGCTATAGGACCATATGTGGAAGTGCCCTAGGCTCTGTTGCTTTGTTTTTTAGATGTTTCAGGAAACACCATACACTTCTCCAGAGTGGGTGTTGGCAATTTACATCCCGCCCATCAGCATAACAAGGCTCCCAGTTCTCCATGGCCTGTCCTGCCTTTCTGGATTTTACACTTTTTTCAGATGGCCCTTTTGACCGGGGGGCAGTGAGACTTCATTGTAGTGCAGATTTCCTTTGCAAGCTTGCTTGGTTGGCCAAAAAGGACGTATGCGTTTTTTGCTGAATATATTCAGGAAAAAACGCATACGCCCTTTTTGGCCAAGTGCATCATTGTGGACTTTCTGCCTCTTTTCCTATGCTTTACATGCAATTCCAGTCTACCTCCTGAAATCGGTTTCCTGCAATCCTGCCCCGCTTTCAACTCCTCTTGGCAGCCTTCCTTCAATATATTTTAGGACGATAGCTGTCATTTATAACTCTGCAGGTTTGTGAATTACAGTGCCCCTTAGCTCCTTTCTTCAACTCGCTTTCTTGTGAGCTGGCCGCAACACCACAGGATTGCTTCAGGCCCTAGTTTGGTTCCGGCCTGGCATGTTGAGCCTTTGGTTAATTCCTCTTCCTGGTGGGAAATGAGAGTTAAATTTGCCCGTCCAGACACCTCCACCTAGTCTCTCCTTGGTTCTCCCTATTCCTGTTCATTTTCCACAGAAATTGCAAACTGGGCCAAACAGGAGTTTAAAGGCACTGACTCTCCAAGTGGGGAGAGTGTTAGTAAAGCGTCTGGAATGTTGCACCCGAGTACCAGGGGACGAAAACTGAGAAACATTTGAACACGTTTCCCGATGACACCGTGGATCATACTCTGGGTTCCACATGCATGTTTTAGCTGAAGGAAGAATACCTTAAACCTGGAGAGTTGAGACCCATGGAATGGGTACCATGCAATATGACTTCAAAGAGTTTGCATTTGCTCACCTAACCTCACCAATCCTATCACTGCTGCGTTTATACCGCTGTACACACGCTTGATTCTCTTTCGGAGACATATAAATCCATAGGTTTTAAGATTCTTACTAGTCAGGTATATTCTTAGGCGTTTAATATGGTGTGTTGAGTCCACTTCGTTGAGCAAGTAATAGCTCTTGTCTATTACATATTTGGCTTATGGAACGGTATCTGTGCAAATTTCAATCTCTGGTTTCATGCAGCACCCCAACTCACCATTCCCCTTAAGGAAGCATAAGTTGGTTTTCTACATTTGAGACCCTATTCTGTTTTGTAATTCAGTTCCTTTGTAGCCAAGTTTAAATTCCGTGTGTTAGTGATATCTTATGATGTTTCTTTTTCTGTGTGACTTATTTCACTTAGAATCATCATACCTGAATCCACTCATTATGCTGCTACGGGCCTGATGACATAGATTTCATTGCTGAGTGATACTGCATTGTACGTAAGTACCACAACTTCTTTATCCATTTTCCGCTTTCTGTGATATTGAACTTGTAAGGTAAATGAGGTTCTTGTAAACAGAGCCATCTCAAACTTTGGGGTGGCTGTGTCTTTTTGATTTTAATTTCCCTAAGCTATAGGACCATATGTGGAAGTGCCCTAGGCTCTGTTGCTTTGTTTTTTAGATGTTTCAGGAAACACCATACACTTCTCCAGAGTGGGTGTTGGCAATTTACATCCCGCCCATCAGCATAACAAGGCTCCCAGTTCTCCATGGCCTGTCCTGCCTTTCTGGATTTTACACTTTTTTCAGATGGCCCTTTTGACCAGGGGGCAGTGAGACTTCATTGTAGTGCAGATTTCCTTTGCAAGCTTGCTTGGTTGGCCAAAAAGGACGTATGCGTTTTTTCCTGAATATATTCAGGAAAAAACGCATACGCCCTTTTTGGCCAAGTGCATCATTGTGGACGTTCTGCCTCTTTTCCTATGCTTTACATGCAATTCCAGTCTACCTCCTGAAATCGGTTTCCTGCAATCCTGCCCCACTTTCAACTCCTCTTGGCAGCCTTCCTTCAATATATTTTAGGACGATAGCTGTCATTTATAACTCTGCAGGTTTGTGAATTACAGTGCCCCTTAGCTCCTTTCTTCAACTCGCTTTCTTGTGAGCTGGCCGCAACACCACAGGATTGCTTCAGGCCCTAGTTTGGTTCCGGCATGGCATGTTGAGCCTTTGGTTAATTCCTCTTCCTGGTGGGAAATGAGAGTTAAATTTGCCTGTCCAGACACCTCCACCTAGTCTCTCCTTGGTTCTCCCTATTCCTGTTCATTTTCCACAGAAATTGCAAACTGGGCCAAACAAGAGGTTAAAGGCACTGACTCTCCAAGTGGGGAGACTGTTAGTAAAGCGTCTGGAATGTTGCACCCGAGTACCAGGGGACGAAAACTGAGACACATTTGAACACGTATCCCGATCACATGGTGGATTATACTCTGGGTTCCACATGCATGTTTTAGCTGAAGGAAAAATCCCTTAAACCTGGAGAGTTGAGACCCATGGAATGGGTACCATGCAGTATGACTTCAAAAGGTCTGCATTTGCTCACCAAACCTCACCAATCCTATCACTGCTGCGTTTATGCCACTGTACACACGATTGATTCTCTTTTGGAGACATATAAATCCATAGGTTTTAAGATTCTTACTAGTCAGGTATATTCTTTGGCCTTTATTATGGGGTGTTGAGTGCACTTCGTTGAGCAAGGAGTAGCTCTTGTCTATTACATATTTGGCTTATGGAACGGTATCTGTGCTAATTTCAATCACTGGCTTTATGCAGCACCCCAACTCACCTTTCCCCTTAAGCAAGCATAAGTTGGTTTTCTACATTTGAGACCCTGTTCTGTTTTGTAATTCAGTTCCTGTGTAGCCAAGTTTACATTCCGTGTAGTAGTGATATCTTATGATGTTTCTTTTTCTGTGTGATTTATTTCACTTAGAATCATCGTACCTGAATCCACTCATTATGCTGCTACGGGCCTGATGACATAGATTTCATTGCTGAGTGATATTGCATTGTACGTAAGTACCACAACTTCTTTATCCATTTTTCGCTTTCTGTGATATTGAACTTGTAAGGTAAATGAGGTTCTTGTAAACAGAGCCGTCCCAAACTTTGGGGTGGCTGTGTCTTTTTGATTTTAATTTCCCTAAGCTATAGGACCATATGTGGAAGTGCCCTAGGCTCTGTTGCTTTGTTTTTTAGATGTTTCAGGAAACACCATACACTTCTCCAGAGTGGGTGTTGGCAATTTACATCCCGCCCATCAGCATAACAAGGCTCCCAGTTCTCCATGGCCTGTCCTGCCTTTCTGGATTTTACACTTTTTTCAGATGGCCCTTTTGACCAGGGGGCAGTGAGACTTCATTGTAGTGCAGATTTCCTTTGCAAGCTTGCTTGGTTGGCCAAAAAGGACGTATGCGTTTTTTCCTGAATATATTCAGGAAAAAACGCATACGCCCTTTTTGGCCAAGTGCATCATTGTGGACGTTCTGCCTCTTTTCCTATGCTTTACATGCAATTCCAGTCTACCTCCTGAAATCGGTTTCCTGCAATCCTGCCCCACTTTCAACTCCTCTTGGCAGCCTTCCTTCAATATATTTTAGGACGATAGCTGTCATTTATAACTCTGCAGGTTTGTGAATTACAGTGCCCCTTAGCTCCTTTCTTCAACTCGCTTTCTTGTGAGCTGGCCGCAACACCACAGGATTGCTTCAGGCCCTAGTTTGGTTCCGGCATGGCATGTTGAGCCTTTGGTTAATTCCTCTTCCTGGTGGGAAATGAGAGTTAAATTTGCCTGTCCAGACACCTCCACCTAGTCTCTCCTTGGTTCTCCCTATTCCTGTTCATTTTCCACAGAAATTGCAAACTGGGCCAAACAGGAGTTTAAAGGCACTGACTCTCCAAGTGGGGAGAGTGTTAGTAAAGCGTCTGGAATGTTGCACCCGAGTACCAGGGGACGAAAACTGAGACACATTTGAACACGTTTCCCGATGACACCGTGGATCATACTCTGGGTTCCACATGCATGTTTTAGCTGAAGGAAGAATACCTTAAACCTGGAGAGTTGAGACCCATGGAATGGGTACCATGCAATATGACTTCAAAGAGTTTACATTTGCTCACCTAACCTCACCAATCCTATCACTGCTGGGTTTATACCGCTGTACACACGCTTGATTCTCTTTCGGAGACATATAAATCCATAGGTTTTAAGATTCTTACTAGTCAGGTATATTCTTAGGCGTTTAATATGGTGTGTTGAGTCCACTTCGTTGAGCAAGTAATAGCTCTTGTCTATTACATATTTGGCTTATGGAACGGTATCTGTGCAAATTTCAATCTCTGGTTTCATGCAGCACCCCAACTCACCATTCCCCTTAAGGAAGCATAAGTTGGTTTTCTACATTTGAGACCCTATTCTGTTTTGTAATTCAGTTCCTTTGTAGCCAAGTTTAAATTCCGTGTGTTAGTGATATCTTATGATGTTTCTTTTTCTGTGTGACTTATTTCACTTAGAATCATCATACCTGAATCCACTCATTATGCTGCTACGGGCCTGATGACATAGATTTTATTGCTGAGTGATACTGCATTGTACGTAAGTACCACAACTTCTTTATCCATTTTTCGCTTTCTGTGATATTCAACTTGTACGTAAACGAGGTTCTTGTAAACAGAGCCCGCCCAAACTTTGGGGTGGCTGTGTCTTTTTGATTTTAATTTCCCTAAGCTATAGGACCATAAGTGGAAGTGCCCTAGGCTCTGTTGCTTTGTTTTTTGGATGTTTCAGGAAACACCATACACTTCTCCACAGTGGCTGCTGGCAATTTACATCCCGCCCATCAGCATAACTAGGCTCCCAGTTCTCCATGGCCTGTCCTGCCTTTCTGGATTTTACACTTTTTTCAGATGGCCCTTTTGACCGGGGAGCAGTGAGACTTCTTTGTAGTGCAGATTTCCTTTGCAAGCTTGCTTGGTTGGCCAAAAAGGGCGTATGCGTTTTTTCCTGAATATATTCAGGAAAAAACGCATACGCCCTTTTTGGCCAAGTGCATCATTGTGGACGTTCTGCCTCTTTTCCTATGCTTTACATGCAATTCCAGTCTACCTCCTGAAATCGGTTTCCTGCAATTCTGCCCCGCTTTCGACTCCTCTTGGCAGCCTTCCTTCAATATATTTTTGGAAGATAGCTGTCATTTATAACTCTGCAGGTTTGTGAATTACAGTGCCCCTGAGCTCCTTTCTTCAACTCGCTTTCTTGTGAGCTGGCCGCAACACCACAGGATTGCTTCTGGCCCTAGTGTGGTTCCGGCATGGCACGCTGAGCCTTTGGTTAATTCCTCTTCCTGGTGGGAAATGAGAGTTAAATTTGCCCGTCCAGACACCTCCACCTAGTCTCTCATTGGTTCTCCCTATTCCTGTTCATTTTCCACAGAAATTGCAAACTGGGCCAAACAAGAGGTTAAAGGCACTGACTCTCCAAGTGGGGAGACTGTTAGTAAAGCGTCTGGAATGTTGCACCCGAGTACCAGGGGACGAAAACTGAGACACATTTGAACACGTATCCCGATCACATGGTGGATTATACTCTGGGTTCCACATGCATGTTTTAGCTGAAGGAAAAATCCCTTAAACCTGGAGAGTTGAGACCCATGGAATGGGTACCATGCAGTATGACTTCAAAAGGTCTGCATTTGCTCACCGAACCTCACCAATCCTATCACTGCTGCGTTTATGCCGCTGTACACACGATTGATTCTCTTTTGGAGACATATAAATCCATAGGTTTTAAGATTCTTACTACTCAGGTATATTCTTTGGCCTTTATTATGGGGTGTTGAGTGCACTTCGTTGAGCAAGGAGTAGCTCTTGTCTATTACATATTTGGCTTATGGAACGGTATCTGTGCTAATTTCAATCACTGGTTTTATGCAGCACCCCAACTCACCTTTCCCCTTAAGCAAGCATAAGTTGGTTTTCTACATTTGAGACCCTGTTCTGTTTTGTAATTCAGTTCCTGTGTAGCCAAGTTTACATTCCGTGTAGTAGTGATATCTTATGATGTTTCTTTTTCTGTGTGATTTATTTCACTTAGAATCATCGTACCTGAATCCACTCATTATGCTGCTACGGGCCTGATGACATAGATTTCATTGCTGAGTGATATTGCATTGTACGTAGTACCACAACTTCTTTATCCATTTTTCGCTTTCTGTGATATTGAACTTGTACCGTAAACGAGGTTCTTGTAAACAGAGCCGGCCAAAACTTTGGGGTGGCTGTGTCTTTTTGATTTTAATTTCCCTAAGCTATAGGACCATAAGTGGAAATGCACTAGGCTCTGTTGCTTTGTTTTTTGGATGTTTTAGGAAACACCATACACTTCTCCAGAGTGGCTGCTGGCAATTTACATCCCGCCCATCAGCATAACAAGGCTCCCAGTTCTCCATGGCCTGTCCTGCCTTTCTGGATTTTACACTTTTTTCAGATGGCCCTTTTGACCGGGGGGCAGTGAGACTTCATTGTAGTGCAGATTTCCTTTGCAAGCTTGCTTGGTTGGCCAAAAAGGGCATATGCGTTTTTTCCTGAATATATTCAGGAAAAAACGCATACGCCCTTTTTGGCCAAGTGCATCATTGTGGACGTTCTGCCTCTTTTCCTATGCTTTACATGCAATTCCACTCTACCTCCTGAAATCGGTTTCCTGCAATTCTGCCCCGCTTTCAACTCCTCTTGGCAGCCTTACTTCAATATATTTTTGGAAGATAGCTGTCATTTATAACACTGCAGGTTTGTGAATTACAGTGCCCCTGAGCTCCTTTCTTCAACTCGCTTTCTTGTGAGCTGGCCGCAACACTGCAGGATTGCTTCTGGCCCTAGTGTGGTTCCGGCATGGCACGCTGAGCCTTTGGTTAATTCCTCTTCCTGGTGGGAAATGAGAGTTAAATTTGCCCGTCCAGACACCTCCACCTAGTCTCTCATTGGTTCTCCCTATTCCTGTTCATTTTCCACAGAAATTGCAAACTGGGCCAAACAAGAGGTTAAAGGCACTGACTCTCCAAGTGGGGAGACTGTTAGTAAAGCGTCTGGAATGTTGCACCCGAGTACCAGGGGACGAAAACTGAGACACATTTGAACACGTATCCCGATCACATGGTGGATTATACTCTGGGTTCCACATGCATGTTTTAGCTGAAGGAAAAATCCCTTAAACCTGGAGAGTTGAGACCCATGGAATGGGTACCATGCAGTATGACTTCAAAAGGTCTGCATTTGCTCACCGAACCTCACCAATCCTATCACTGCTGCGTTTATGCCGCTGTACACACGATTGATTCTCTTTTGGAGACATATAAATCCATAGGTTTTAAGATTCTTACTAGTCAGGTATATTCTTTGGCCTTTATTATGGGGTGTTGAGTGCACTTCGTTGAGCAAGGAGTAGCTCTTGTCTATTACATATTTGGCTTATGGAACGGTATCTGTGCTAATTTCAATCACTGGTTTTATGCAGCACCCCAACTCACCTTTCCCCTTAAGCAAGCATAAGTTGGTTTTCTACATTTGAGACCCTGTTCTGTTTTGTAATTCAGTTCCTGTGTAGCCAAGTTTACATTCCGTGTAGTAGTGATATCTTATGATGTTTCTTTTTCTGTGTGATTTATTTCACTTAGAATCATCGTACCTGAATCCACTCATTATGCTGCTACGGGCCTGATGACATAGATTTCATTGCTGAGTGATATTGCATTGTACGTAGTACCACAACTTCTTTATCCATTTTTCGCTTTCTGTGATATTGAACTTGTACCGTAAACGAGGTTCTTGTAAACAGAGCCGGCCAAAACTTTGGGGTGGCTGTGTCTTTTTGATTTTAATTTCCCTAAGCTATAGGACCATAAGTGGAAATGCACTAGGCTCTGTTGCTTTGTTTTTTGGATGTTTTAGGAAACACCATACACTTCTCCAGAGTGGCTGCTGGCAATTTACATCCCGCCCATCAGCATAACAAGGCTCCCAGTTCTCCATGGCCTGTCCTGCCTTTCTGGATTTTACACTTTTTTCAGATGGCCCTTTTGACCGGGGGGCAGTGAGACTTCATTGTAGTGCAGATTTCCTTTGCAAGCTTGCTTGGTTGGCCAAAAAGGGCATATGCGTTTTTTCCTGAATATATTCAGGAAAAAACGCATACGCCCTTTTTGGCCAAGTGCATCATTGTGGACGTTCTGCCTCTTTTCCTATGCTTTACATGCAATTCCACTCTACCTCCTGAAATCGGTTTCCTGCAATTCTGCCCCGCTTTCAACTCCTCTTGGCAGCCTTACTTCAATATATTTTTGGAAGATAGCTGTCATTTATAACACTGCAGGTTTGTGAATTACAGTGCCCCTGAGCTCCTTTCTTCAACTCGCTTTCTTGTGAGCTGGCCGCAACACCGCAGGATTGCTTCAGACCCTAGTTTGGTTCCGGTATGGCATGCTGAGCCTTTGGTTAATTCCTCTTCCTGGTGGGAAATGAGAGTTAAATTTGCCTGTCCAGACACCTCCACCTAGTCTCTCATTGGTTCTCCCTATTCCTGTTCATTTTCCACAGAAATTGCAAACTGGCCAAACAGGAGGTTAAAGGCACTGACTCTCCAAGTGGGGAGAGTGTTAGTAAAGCGTCTGGAATGTTGCACCCGAGTACCAGGGGACGAAAACTGAGACACATTTGAACACATTTCCCGATCACACTATGGATCATACTCTGGGTTCCACATGCATGTTTTAGCTGAAGGAAGAATCCCTTAAACCTGGAGAGTTGAGACCCATGGAATGGGTACCATGCAATATGACTTCAAAGGGTCTGCATTTGCTCACCGAACCTCACCAGTCCTATCACTGCTGCGTTTATGCCGCTGTACACACGTTTGATTCTCTTTCGGAGACATATAAATCCATAGGTTTTAAGATTCTTACTAGTCAGGTATATTCTTAGGCGTTTAATATGTGGTGTTGAGTCCACTTCGTGGAGCAAGGAGTAGCTCTTGTCTATTACATATTTGGCTTATGGAACAGTATCTGTGCTAATTTCAATCTCTGGTTTTATGCAGCACCCCAACTCACCTTTCCCCTTAAGCAAGCATAAGTTGGTATTCTACATTTGAGACCCTGTTCTGTTTTGTAATTCAGTTCCTGTGTAGCCAAGTTTACATTCCGTGTAGTAGTGATATCTTATGATGTTTCTTTTTCTGTGTGATTTATTTCACTTAGAATCATCGTACCTGAATCCACTCATTATGCTGCTACGGGCCTGATGACATAGATTTCATTGCTGAGTGATATTGCATTGTACGTAAGTACCACAACTTCTTTATCCATTTTTCACTTTCTGTGATATTGAACTTGTACCGTAAACGAGGTTCTTGTAAACAGAGCCGGCCAAAACTTTGGGGTGGCTGTGTCTTTTTGATTTTAATTTCCCTAAGCTATAGGACCATAAGTGGAAATGCACTAGGCTCTGTTGCTTTGTTTTTTGGATGTTTCAGGAAACACCATACACTTCTCCAGAGTGGCTGCTGGCAATTTACATCCCGCCCATCAGCATAACAAGGCTCCCAGTTCTCCATGGCCTGTCCTGCCTTTCTGGATTTTACACTTTTTTCAGATGGCCCTTTTGACCGGGGGGCAGTGAGACTTCATTGTAGTGCAGATTTCCTTTGCAAGCTTGCTTGGTTGGCCAAAAAGGGCGTATGCGTTTTTTCCTGAATATATTCAGGAAAAAACGCATACGCCCTTTTTGGCCAAGTGCATCATTGTGGACGTTCTGCCTCTTTTCCTATGCTTTACATGCAATTCCAGTCTACCTCCTGAAATCGGTTTCCTGCAATTCTGCCCCGCTTTCAAGTCCTCTTGGCAGCCTTACTTCAATATATTTTTGGAAGATAGCTGTCATTTATAACTCTGCAGGTTTGTGAATTACAGTGCCCCTGAGCTCCTTTCTTCAACTCGCTTTCTTGTGAGCTGGCCGCAACACCGCAGGATTGCTTCAGACCCTAGTTTGGTTCCGGTATGGCATGCTGAGCCTTTGGTTAATTCCTCTTCCTGGTGGGAAATGAGAGTTAAATTTGCCCGTCCAGACACCTCCACCTAGTCTCTCATTGGTTCTCCCTATTCCTGTTCATTTTCCACAGAAATTGCAAACTGGCCAAACAGGAGGTTAAAGGCACTGACTCTCCAAGTGGGGAGAGTGTTAGTAAAGCGTCTGGAATGTTGCACCCGAGTACCAGGGGACGAAAACTGAGACACATTTGAACACGTTTCCCGATCACACCATGGATCATACTCTGGGTTCCACATGCATGTTTTAGCTGAAGGAAGAATCCCTTAAACCTGGAGAGTTGAGACCCATGGAATGGGTACCATGCAATATGACTTCAAAGGGTCTGCATTTGCTCACCGAACCTCACCAATCCTATCACTGCTGCGTTTATGCCGCTGTACACACGTTTGATTCTCTTTCAGAGACATATAAATCCATAGGTTTTAAGATTCTTACTAGTCAGGTATATTCTTAAGCGTTTAATATGTGGTGTTGAGTCCACTTCGTTGAGCAAGGAGTAGCTCTTGTCTATTACATATTTGGCTTATGGAACAGTATCTGTGCTAATTTCAATCTCTGGTTTTATGCAGCACCCCAACTCACCTTTCCCCTTAAGCAAGCATAAGTTGGTATTCTACATTTGAGACCCTGTTCTGTTTTGTAATTCAGTTCCTGTGTAGCCAAGTTTACATTCCGTGTATTAGTGATATCTTATGATGCTTCTTTTTCTGTGTGACTTATTTCACTTAGAATCATCGTACCTGAATCCACTCATTATGCTGCTACGGGCCTGATGACATAGATTTCATTGCTGAGTGATATTGCATTGTACGTAAGTACCACAACTTCTTTATCCATTTTTCGCTTTCTGTGATATTGAACTTGTACCGTAAACGAGGTTCTTATAAACAGAGCCGGCCCAAACTTTGGGGTGGCTGTGTCTTTTTGATTTTAATTTCCCTAAGCTATAGGACCATATGTGGAAGTGCACTAGGCTCTGTTGCTTTGTTTTTTAGATGTTTCAGGAAACACCATACACTTCTCCACAGTGGCTGTTGGCAATTTACATCCCGCCCATCAGCATAACAAGGCTCCCAGTTTCCATGGCCTGTCCTGCCTTTCTGGATTTTACACTTTTTTCAGATGGCCCTTTTGACCGGGGGGCAGTGAGACTTCATGGTAGTGCAGATTTCCTTTGCAAGCTTGCTTGGTTGGCCAAAAAGGGCGTATGCGTTTTTTCCTGAATATATTCAGGAAAAAACGCATACGCCCTTTTTGGCCAAGTGCATCATTGTGGACGTTCTGCCTCTTTTCCTATGCTTTACATGCAATTCCAGTCTACCTCCTGAAATCGGTTTCCTGCAATTCTGCCCCGCTTTCAACTCCTCTTGGCAGCCTTACTTCAATATATTTTTGGAAGATAGCTGTCATTTATAACTCTGCAGGTTTGTGAATTACAGTGCCCCTGAGCTCCTTTCTTCAACTCGCTTTCTTGTGAGCTGGCCGCAACACCGCAGGATTGCTTCAGACCCTAGTTTGGTTCCGGCATGGCATGCTGAGCCTTTGGTTAATTCCTCTTCCTGGTGGGAAATGAGAGTTAAATTTGCCTGTCCAGACACCTCCACCTAGTCTCTCATTGGTTCTCCCTATTCCTGTTCATTTTCCACAGAAATTGCAAACTGGCCAAACAGGAGGTTAAAGGCACTGACTCTCCAAGTGGGGAGAGTGTTAGTAAAGCGTCTGGAATGTTGCACCCGAGTACCAGGGGACGAAAACTGAGACACATTTGAACACGTTTCCCGATGACACCGTGGATCATACTCTGGGTTCCACATGCATGTTTTAACTGAAGGAAGAATCCCTTAAACCTGGAGAGTTGAGACCCATGGAATGGGTACCATGCAATATGACTTCAAAGGGTCTGCATTTGCTCACTGAACCTCACCAATCCTATCACTGCTGCGTTTATGCCGCTGTACACACGCTTGATTCACTATCGGAGACATATAAATCCATAGGTTTTAAGATTCTTACTAGTCAGGTATATTCTTAGGCGTTTAATATGGGGTGTTGAGTCCACTTCGTTGAGCAAGGAGTAGCTCTTGTCTATTACATATTTGGCTTATGGAACGGTATCTGTGCTAATTTCAATCTCTGGTTTTATGCACCACCCCAACTCACCTTTCCACTTAAGCAAGCATAACTTGGGTTTCTACTTTTGAGACCCTGTTTTGTTTTGTAATTCAGTTCCTGTGTAGCCAAGTTTACATTCCGTATATTAGTGATACCTTATGATATTTCTTTTTCTGTGTGACTTATTTCACTTAGAATCATCGTACCTGAATCCACTCATTATGCTGCTACGGGCCTGATGACATAGATTTCATTGCTGAGTGATATTGCATTGTACGTATGTACCACAACTTCTTTATCCATTTTTCGCTTTCTGTGATATTGAACTTGTAAGGTAAATGAGGTTCTTGTAAACAGAGCCGTCCCAAACTTTGGGGTGGCTGTGTCTTTTTGATTTTAATTTCCCTAAGCTATAGGACCATATGTGGAAGTGCCCTAGGCTCTGTTGCTTTGTTTTTAGATGTTTCAGGAAACACCATACACTTCTCCAGAGTGGCTGCTGGCAATTTACATCCCGCCCATCAGCATAACAAGGCTCCCAGTTTTCCATGGCCTGTCCTGCCTTTCTGGATTTTACACTTTTTTCAGATGGCCCTTTTGACTGGGGGGCAGTGAGACTTCATTGTAGTGCAGATTTCCTTTGCAAGCTTGCTTGGTTGGCCAAAAAGGACGTATGCGTTTTTTCCTGAATATATTCAGGAAAAAACGCATACGCCCTTTTTGGCCAAGTGCATCATTGTGGACGTTCTGCCTCTTTTCCTATGCTTTACATGCAATTCCAGTCTACCTCCTGAAATCTGTTTCCTGCAATCCTGCCCCACTTTCAACTCCTCTTGGCAGCCTTCCTTCAATATATTTTAGGACGATAGCTGTCATTTATAACTCTGCAGGTTTGTGAATTACAGTGCCCCTTAGCTCCTTTCTTCAACTCGCTTTCTTGTGAGCTGGCCGCAACACCACAGGATTGCTTCAGGCCCTAGTTTGGTTCCGGCATGGCATGTTGAGCCTTTGGTTAATTCCTCTTCCTGGTGGGAAATGAGAGTTAAATTTGCCCGTCCAGACACCTCCACCTAGTCTCTCCTTGGTTCTCCCTATTCCTGTTCATTTTCTACAGAAATTGCAAACTGGGCCAAACAGGAGTTTAAAGGCACTGACTCTCCAAGTGGGGAGAGTGTTAGTAAAGCGTCTGGAATGTTGCACCCGAGTACCAGGGGACGAAAACTGAGACACATTTGAACACGTTTCCCGATCACACCGTGGATCATACTCTGGGTTCCACATGCATGTTTTAGCTGAAGGAAGAATACCTTAAACCTGGAGAGTTGAGACCCATGGAATGGGTACCATGCAATATGACTTCAAAGAGTCTGCATTTGCTCACCTAACCTCACCAATCCTATCACTGCTGCGTTTATACCGCTGTACACATGCTTGATTCTCTTTTGGAGACATATAAATCCATAGGTTTTAAGATTCTTACTAGTCAGGTATATTCTTAGGCGTTTAATATGGTGTGTTGAGTCCACTTCGTTGAGCAAGTAATAGCTCTTGTCTATTACATATTTGGCTTATGGAACGGTATCTGTGCAAATTTCAATCTCTGGTTTCATGCAGCATCCCAACTCACCATTCCCCTTAAGGAAGCATAAGTTGGTTTTCTACATTTGAGACCCTATTCTGTTTTGTAATTCAGTTCCTTTGTAGCCAAGTTTAAATTCCGTGTGTTAGTGATATCTTATGATGTTTCTTTTTCTGTGTGACTTATTTCACTTAGAATCATCATACCTGAATCCACTCATTATGCTGCTACGGGCCTGATGACATAGATTTCATTGCTGAGTGATACTGCATTGTACGTAAGTACCACAACTTCTTTATCCATTTTTCGCATTCTGTGATATTCAACTTGTACCGTAAACGAGGTTCTTGTAAACAGAGCCGGCCCAAACTTTGGGGTGGCTGTGTCTGTTTGATTTTAATTTCCCTAAGCTATAGGACCATAAGTGGAAGTGTCCTAGGCTCTGTTGCTTTGTTTTTTGGATGTTTCAGGAAACAACATACACTTCTCCAGAGTGGGTGTTGGCAATTTACATCCCGCCCATCAGCATAACAAGGCTCCCAGTTCTCCATGGCCTGTCCTGCCTTTCTGGATTTTACACTTTTTTCAGATAGCCCTTTTGACCGGGGGGCAGTGAGACTTCATTGTAGTGCAGATTTCCTTTGCAAGCTTGCTTGGTTGGCCAAAAAGGGCGTATGCGTTTTTTCCTGAATATTCAGGAAATATTCAGGAAAAAACGCATACGCCCTTTTTGGCCAAGTGCATCATTGTGGACGTTCTGCCTCTTTTCCTATGCTTTACATGCAATTCCACTCTACCTCCTGAAATCGGTTTCCTGCAATTCTGCCCCGCTTTCAACTCCTCTTGGCAGCCTTACTTCAATATATTTTTGGAAGATAGCTGTCATTTATAACTCTGCAGGTTTGTGAATTACAGTGCCCCTGAGCTCCTTTCTTCAACTCGCTTTCTTGTGAGCTGGCCGCAACACCGCAGGATTGCTTCAGACCCTAGTTTGGTTCCGGTATGGCATGCTGAGCCTTTGGTTAATTCCTCTTCCTGGTGGGAAATGAGAGTTAAATTTGCCTGTCCAGACACCTCCACCTAGTCTCTCATTGGTTCTCCCTATTCCTGTTCATTTTCCACAGAAATTGCAAACTGGCCAAACAGGAGGTTAAAGGCACTGTCTCTCCAAGTGGGGAGAGTGTTAGTAAAGCGTCTGGAATGTTGCACCCGAGTACCAGGGGACGAAAACTGAGACACATTTGAACACGTTTCCCGATCACACCATGGATCATACTCTGGGTTCCACATGCATGTTTTAGCTGAAGGAAGAATCCCTTAAACCTGGAGAGTTGAGACCCATGGAATGGGTACCATGCAATATGACTTCAAAGGGTCTGCATTTGCTCACCGAACCTCACCAATCCTATCACTGCTGCGTTTATGCCGCTTTACACACGTTTGATTCTCTTTCGGAGACATATAAATCCATAGGTTTTAAGATTCTTACTAGTCAGGTATATTCTTAGGCGTTTAATATGTGGTGTTGAGTCCACTTCGTTGAGCAAGGAGTAGCTCTTGTCTATTACATATTTGGCTTATGGAACAGTATCTGTGCTAATTTCAATCTCTGGTTTTATGCAGCACCCCAACTCACCTTTCCCCTTAAGCAAGCATAAGTTGGTATTCTACATTTGAGACCCTGTTCTGTTTTGTAATTCAGTTCCTTTGTAGCCAAGTTTACATTCCGTGTATTAATGATATCTTATGATGCTTCTTTTTCTGTGTGATTTATTTCACTTAGAATCATCGTACCTGAATCCACTCATTATGCTGCTACGGGCCTGATGACATAGATTTCATTGCTGAGTGATATTGCATTGTACGTAAGTACCACAACTTCTTTATCCATTTTTCGCTTTCTGTGATATTGAACTTGTACCGTAAACGAGGTTCTTGTAAACAGAGCCGGCCAAAACTTTGGGGTGGCTGTGTCTTTTTGATTTTAATTTCCCTAAGCTATAGGACCATATGTGGAAGTGCACTAGGCTCTGTTGCTTTTTTTTTTAGATGTTTCAGGAAATACCATACACTTCTCCAGAGTGGGTGTTGGCAATTTACATCCCGCCCATCAGCATAACAAGGCTCCCAGTTTCCATGGCCTGTCCTGCCTTTCTGGATTTTACACTTTTTTCAGATGGCCCTTTTGACCGGGGGGCAGTGAGACTTCATTGTAGTGCAGATTTCCTTTGCAAGCTTGCTTGGTTGGCCAAAAAGGGCGTATGCGTTTTTTCCTGAATATATTCAGGAAAAAACGCATACGCCCTTTTTGGCCAAGTGCATCATTGTGGACGTTCTGCCTCTTTTCCTATGCTTTACATGCAATTCCAGTCTACCTCCTGAAATCGGTTTCCTGCAATTCTGCCCCGCTTTCAACTCCTCTTGGCAGCCTTACTTCAATATATTTTTGGAAGATAGCTGTCATTTATAACTCTGCAGGTTTGTGAATTACAGTGCCCCTTAGCTCCTTTCTTCAACTCGCTTTCTTGTGAGCTGGCCGCAACACCGCAGGATTGCTTCAGACCCTAGTTTGGTTCCGGCATGGCATGCTGAGCCTTTGGTTAATTCCTCTTCCTGGTGGGAAATGAGAGTTAAATTTGCCTGTCCAGACACCTCCACCTAGTCTCTCATTGGTTCTCCCTATTCCTGTTCATTTTCCACAGAAATTGCAAACTGGCCAAACAGGACGTTAAAGGCACTGACTCTCCAAGTGGGGAGAGTGTTAGTAAAGCGTCTGGAATGTTGCACCCGAGTACCAGGGGACGAAAACTGAGACACATTTGAACACGTTTCCCGATCACACGGTGGATCATACTCTGGGTTCCACATGCATGTTTTCGCTGAAGGAAGAATCCCTTAAACCTGGAGAGTTGAGACCCATGGAATGGGTACCATGCAATATGACTTCAAAGGGTCTGCATTTGCTCACCGAACCTCACCAGTCCTATCACTGCTGCGTTTATGCCGCTGTACACACGCTTGATTCTCTTTCAGAGACATATAAATCCATAGGTTTTAAGATTCTTACTAGTCAGGTATATTCTTAGGCGTTTAATATGGGGTGTTGAGTCCACTTCGTTGAGCAAGGAGTAGCTCTTGTCTATTACATATTTGGCTTATGGATCGGTATCTGTGCTAATTTCAATCTCTGGTTTTATGCACCACCCCAACTCACCTTTCCACTTAAGCAAGCATAACTTGGGTTTCTACTTTTGAGACCCTGTTCTGTTTTGTAATTCAGTTCCTGTGTAGCCAAGTTTACATTCCGTATATTAGTGATACCTTATGATATTTCTTTTTCTGTGTGACTTATTTCACTTAGAATCATCGTACCTGAATCCACTCATTATGCTGCTACGGGCCTGATGACATAGATTTCATTGCTGAGTGATATTGCATTGTACGTAAGTACCACAACTTCTTTATCCATTTTTCGCTTTCTGTGATATTGAACTTGTAAGGTAAATGAGGTTCTTGTAAACAGAGCCGTCCCAAACTTTGGGGTGGCTGTGTCTTTTTGATTTTAATTTCCCTAAGCTATAGGACCATATGTGGAAGTGCCCTAGGCTCTGTTGCTTTGTTTTTTAGATGTTTCAGGAAACACCATACACTTCTCCAGAGTGGGTGTTGGCAATTTACATCCCGCCCATCAGCATAACAAGGCTCCCAGTTCTCCATGGCCTGTCCTGCCTTTCTGGATTTTACACTTTTTTCAGATGGCCCTTTTGACCGGGGGGCAGTGAGACTTCATTGTAGTGCAGATTTCCTTTGCAAGCTTGCTTGGTTGGCCAAAAAGGACGTATGCGTTTTTTGCTGAATATATTCAGGAAAAAACGCATACGCCCTTTTTGGCCAAGTGCATCATTGTGGACGTTCTGCCTCTTTTCCTATGCTTTACATGCAATTCCAGTCTACCTCCTGAAATCGGTTTCCTGCAATCCTGCCCCGCTTTCAACTCCTCTTGGCAGCCTTCCTTCAATATATTTTAGGACGATAGCTGTCATTTATAACTCTGCAGGTTTGTGAATTACAGTGCCCCTTAGCTCCTTTCTTCAACTCGCTTTCTTGTGAGCTGGCCGCAACACCACAGGATTGCTTCAGGCCCTAGTTTGGTTCCGGCATGGCATGTTGAGCCTTTGGTTAATTCCTCTTCCTGGTGGGAAATGAGAGTTAAATTTGCCCGTCCAGACACCTCCACCTAGTCTCTCCTTGGTTCTCCCTATTCCTGTTCATTTTCCACAGAAATTGCAAACTGGGCCAAACAGGAGTTTAAAGGCACTGACTCTCCAAGTGGGGAGAGTGTTAGTAAAGCGTCTGGAATGTTGCACCCGAGTACCAGGGGACGAAAACTGAGAAACATTTGAACACGTTTCCCGATGACACCGTGGATCATACTCTGGGTTCCACATGCATGTTTTAGCTGAAGGAAGAATACCTTAAACCTGGAGAGTTGAGACCCATGGAATGGGTACCATGCAATATGACTTCAAAGAGTTTGCATTTGCTCACCTAACCTCACCAATCCTATCACTGCTGCGTTTATACCTCTGTACACACGCTTGATTCTCTTTCGGAGACATATAAATCCATAGGTTTTAAGATTCTTACTAGTCAGGTATATTCTTAGGCGTTTAATATGGTGTGTTGAGTCCACTTCGTTGAGCAAGTAATAGCTCTTGTCTATTACATATTTGGCTTATGGAACGGTATCTGTGCAAATTTCAATCTCTGGTTTCATGCAGCACCCCAACTCACCATTCCCCTTAAGGAAGCATAAGTTGGTTTTCTACATTTGAGACCCTATTCTGTTTTGTAATTCAGTTCCTTTGTAGCCAAGTTTAAATTCCGTGTGTTAGTGATATCTTATGATGTTTCTTTTTCTGTGTGACTTATTTCACTTAGAATCATCATACCTGAATCCACTCATTATGCTGCTACGGGCCTGATGACATAGATTTCATTGCTGAGTGATACTGCATTGTACGTAAGTACCACAACTTCTTTATCCATTTTTCGCTTTCTGTGATATTCAACTTGTACCATAAACGAGGTTCTTGTAAACAGAGCCGGCCCAAACTTTGGGGTGGCTGTGTCTTTTTGATTTTAATTTCCCTAAGCTATAGGACCATAAGTGGAAGTGCCCTAGGCTCTGTTGCTTTGTTTTTTGGATGTTTCAGGAAACACCATACACTTCTCCACAGTGGCTGCTGGCAATTTACATCCCGCCCATCAGCATAACTAGGCTCCCAGTTCTCCATGGCCTGTCCTGCCTTTCTGGATTTTACACTTTTTTCAGATGGCCCTTTTGACCGGGGAGCAGTGAGACTTCTTTGTAGTGCAGATTTCCTTTGCAAGCTTGCTTGGTTGGCCAAAAAGGGCGTATGCGTTTTTTCCTGAATATATTCAGGAAAAAACGCATACGCCCTTTTTGGCCAAGTGCATCATTGTGGACGTTCTGCCTCTTTTCCTATGCTTTACATGCATTTCCAGTCTACCTCCTGAAATCGGTTTCCTGCAATTCTGCCCCGCTTTCAACTCCTCTTGGCAGCCTTACTTCAATATATTTTTGGAAGATAGCTGTCATTTATAACTCTGCAGGTTTGTGAATTACAGTGCCCCTGAGCTCCTTTCTTCAACTCGCTTTCTTGTGAGCTGGCCGCAACACCGCAGGATTGCTTCAGACCCTAGTTTGGTTCCGGCATGGCATGCTGAGCCTTTGGTTAATTCCTCTTCCTGGTGGGAAATGAGAGTTAAATTTGCCTGTCCAGACACCTCCACCTAGTCTCTCATTGGTTCTCCCTATTCCTGTTCATTTTCCACAGAAATTGCAAACTGGCCAAACAGGAGGTTAAAGGCACTGACTCTCCAAGTGGGGAGAGTGTTAGTAAAGCGTCTGGAATGTTGCACCCGAGTACCAGGGGACGAAAACTGAGACACATTTGAACACGTTTCCCGATGACACCGTGGATCATACTCTGGGTTCCACATGCATGTTTTAGCTGAAGGAAGAATCCCTTAAACCTGGAGAGTTGAGACCCATGGAATGGGTACCATGCAATATGACTTCAAAGGGTCTGCATTTGCTCACCGAACCTCACCAGTCCTATCACTGCTGCGTTTATGCCGCTGTACACACGCTTGATTCTCTTTCAGAGACATATAAATCCATAGGCTTTAAGATTCTTACTAGTCAGGTATATTCTTAGGCGTTTAATATGGGGTGTTGAGTCCACTTCGTTGAGCAAGGAGTAGCTCTTGTCTATTACATATTTGGCTTATGGAACGGTATCTGTGCTAATTTCAATCTCTGGTTTTATGCACCACCCCAACTCACCTTTCCACTTAAGCAAGCATAACTTGGGTTTCTACTTTTGAGACCCTGTTCTGTTTTGTAATTCAGTTCCTGTGTAGCCAAGTTTACATTCCGTATATTAGTGATACCTTATGATATTTCTTTTTCTGTGTGACTTATTTCACTTAGAATCATCGTACCTGAATCCACTCATTATGCTGCTACGGGCCTGATGACATAGATTTCATTGCTGAGTGATATTGCATTGTACGTAAGTACCACAACTTCTTTATCCATTTTTCGCTTTCTGTGATATTGAACTTGTAAGGTAAATGAGGTTCTTGTAAACAGAGCCGTCCCAAACTTTGGGGTGGCTGTGTCTTTTTGATTTTAATTTCCCTAAGCTATAGGACCATATGTGGAAGTGCCCTAGGCTCTGTTGCTTTGTTTTTTAGATGTTTCAGGAAACACCATACACTTCTCCAGAGTGGCTGCTGGCAATTTACATCCCGCCCATCAGCATAACAAGGCTCCCAGTTCTCCATGGCCTGTCCTGCCTTTCTGGATTTTACACTTTTTTCAGATGGCCCTTTTGACCGGGGGGCAGTGAGACTTCATTGTAGTGCAGATTTCCTTTGCAAGCTTGCTTGGTTGGCCAAAAAGGGCGTATGCGTTTTTTCCTGAATATATTCAGGAAAAAACGCATACGCCCTTTTTGGCCAAGTGCATCATTGTGGACGTTCTGCCTCTTTTCCTATGCTTTACATGCAATTCCAGTCTACCTCCTGAAATCGGTTTCCTGCAATCCTGCCCCACTTTCAACTCCTCTTGGCAGCCTTCCTTCAATATATTTTAGGACGATAGCTGTCATTTATAACTCTGCAGGTTTGTGAATTACAGTGCCCCTTAGCTCCTTTCTTCAACTCGCTTTCTTGTGAGCTGGCCGCAACACCACAGGATTGCTTCAGGCCCTAGTTTGGTTCCGGCATGGCATGTTGAGCCTTTGGTTAATTCCTCTTCCTGGTGGGAAATGAGAGTTAAATTTGCCTGTCCAGACACCTCCACCTAGTCTCTCCTTGGTTCTCCCTATTCCTGTTCATTTTCCACAGAAATTGCAAACTGGGCCAAACAGGAGTTTAAAGGCACTGACTCTCCAAGTGGGGAGAGTGTTAGTAAAGCGTCTGGAATGTTGCACCCGAGTACCAGGGGACGAAAACTGAGACACATTTGAACACGTTTCCCGATGACACCGTGGATCATACTCTGGGTTCCACATGCATGTTTTAGCTGAAGGAAGAATACCTTAAACCTGGAGAGTTGAGACCCATGGAATGGGTACCATGCAATATGACTTCAAAGAGTTTGCATTTGCTCACCTAACCTCACCAATCCTATCACTGCTGCGTTTATACCGCTGTACACACGCTTGATTCTCTTTCTTGGACATATAAATCCATAGGTTTTAAGATTCTTACTAGTCAGGTATATTCTTAGGCGTTTAATATGGTGTGTTGAGTCCACTTCGTTGAGCAAGTAATAGCTCTTGTCTATTACATATTTGGCTTATGGAACGGTATCTGTGCAAATTTCAATCTCTGGTTTCATGCAGCACCCCAACTCACCATTCCCCTTAAGGAAGCATAAGTTGGTTTTCTACATTTGAGACCCTATTCTGTTTTGTAATTCAGTTCCTTTGTAGCCAAGTTTAAATTCCGTGTGTTAGTGATATCTTATGATGTTTCTTTTTCTGTGTGACTTATTTCACTTAGAATCATCATACCTGAATCCACTCATTATGCTGCTACGGGCCTGATGACATAGATTTTATTGCTGAGTGATACTGCATTGTACGTAAGTACCACAACTTCTTTATCCATTTTTGGCTTTCTGTGATATTCAACTTGTACCGTAAACGAGGTTCTTGTAAACAGAGCCCGCCCAAACTTTGGGGTGGCTGTGTCTTTTTGATTTTAATTTCCCTAAGCTATAGGACCATAAGTGGAAGTGCCCTAGGCTCTGTTGCTTTGTTTTTTGGATGTTTCAGGAAACACCATACACTTCTCCACAGTGGCTGCTGGCAATTTACATCCCGCCCATCAGCATAACTAGGCTCCCAGTTCTCCATGGCCTGTCCTGCCTTTCTGGATTTTACACTTTTTTCAGATGGCCCTTTTGACCTGGGAGCAGTGAGACTTCTTTGTAGTGCAGATTTCCTTTGCAAGCTTGCTTGGTTGGCCAAAAAGGGCGTATGCGTTTTTTCCTGAATATATTCAGGAAAAAACGCATACGCCCTTTTTGGCCAAGTGCATCATTGTGGACGTTCTGCCTCTTTTCCTATGGTTTACATGCAATTCCAGTCTACCTCCTGAAATCGGTTTCCTGCAATTCTGCCCCGCTTTCGACTCCTCTTGGCAGCCTTCCTTCAATATATTTTTGGAAGATAGCTGTCATTTATAACTCTGCAGGTTTGTGAATTACAGTGCCCCTGAGCTCCTTTCTTCAACTCGCTTTCTTGTGAGCTGGCCGCAACACCACAGGATTGCTTCTGGCCCTAGTGTGGTTCCGGCATGGCACGCTGAGCCTTTGGTTAATTCCTCTTCCTGGTGGGAAATGAGAGTTAAATTTGCCCGTCCAGACACCTCCACCTAGTCTCTCATTGGTTCTCCCTATTCCTGTTCATTTTCCACAGAAATTGCAAACTGGGCCAAACAGGAGGTTAAAGGCACTGACTCTCCAAGTGGGGAGAGTGTTAGTAAAGCGTCTGGAATGTTGCACCCGAGTACCAGGGGACGAAAACTGAGACACATTTGAACACGTTTCCCGATCACACGGTGGATCATACTCTGGGTTCCACATGCATGTTTTCGCTGAAGGAAGAATCCCTTAAACCTGGAGAGTTGAGACCCATGGAATGGGTACCATGCAATATGACTTCAAAGGGTCTGCATTTGCTCACCGAACCTCACCAGTCCTATCACTGCTGCGTTTATGCCGCTGTACACACGCTTGATTCTCTTTCAGAGACAAAAAATCCAGAGGTTTTAAGATTCTTACTAGTCAGGTATATTCTTAGGCGTTTAATATGGGGTGTTGAGTCCACTTCGTTGAGCAAGGAGTAGCTCTTGTCTATTACATATTTGGCTTATGGAACGGTATCTGTGCTAATTTCAATCTCTGGTTTTATGCACCACCCCAACTCACCTTTCCACTTAAGCAAGCATAACTTGGGTTTCTACTTTTGAGACCCTGTTCTGTTTTGTAATTCAGTTCCTGTGTAGCCAAGTTTACATTCCGTATATTAGTGATACCTTATGATATTTCTTTTTCTGTGTGACTTATTTCACTTAGAATCATCGTACCTGAATCCACTCATTATGCTGCTACGGGCCTGATGACATAGATTTCATTGCTGAGTGATATTGCATTGTACGTAAGTACCACAACTTCTTTATCCATTTTTCGCTTTCTGTGATATTGAACTTGTAAGGTAAATGAGGTTCTTGTAAACAGAGCCATCCCAAACTTTGGGGTGGCTGTGTCTTTTTGATTTTAATTTCCCTAAGCTATAGGACCATATGTGGAAGTGCCCTAGGCTCTGTTGCTTTGTTTTTTAGATGTTTCAGGAAACACCATACACTTCTCCAGAGTGGGTGTTGGCAATTTACATCCCGCCCATCAGCATAACAAGGCTCCCAGTTCTCCATGGCCTGTCCTGCCTTTCTGGATTTTACACTTTTTTCAGATGGCCCTTTTGACCAGGGGGCAGTGAGACTTCATTGTAGTGCAGATTTCCTTTGCAAGCTTGCTTGGTTGGCCAAAAAGGACGTATGCGTTTTTTCCTGAATATATTCAGGAAAAAACGCATACGCCCTTTTTGGCCAAGTGCATCATTGTGGACGTTCTGCCTCTTTTCCTATGCTTTACATGCAATTCCAGTCTACCTCCTGAAATCGGTTTCCTGCAATCCTGCCCCACTTTCAACTCCTCTTGGCAGCCTTCCTTCAATATATTTTAGGACGATAGCTGTCATTTATAACTCTGCAGGTTTGTGAATTACAGTGCCCCTTAGCTCCTTTCTTCAACTCGCTTTCTTGTGAGCTGGCCGCAACACCACAGGATTGCTTCAGGCCCTAGTTTGGTTCCGGCATGGCATGTTGAGCCTTTGGTTAATTCCTCTTCCTGGTGGGAAATGAGAGTTAAATTTGCCTGTCCAGACACCTCCACCTAGTCTCTCCTTGGTTCTCCCTATTCCTGTTCATTTTCCACAGAAATTGCAAACTGGGCCAAACAGGAGTTTAAAGGCACTGACTCTCCAAGTGGGGAGAGTGTTAGTAAAGCGTCTGGAATGTTGCACCCGAGTACCAGGGGACGAAAACTGAGACACATTTGAACACGTTTCCCGATGACACCGTGGATCATACTCTGGGTTCCACATGCATGTTTTAGCTGAAGGAAGAATACCTTAAACCTGGAGAGTTGAGACCCATGGAATGGGTACCATGCAATATGACTTCAAAGAGTTTGCATTTGCTCACCTAACCTCACCAATCCTATCACTGCTGCGTTTATACCGCTGTACACACGCTTGATTCTCTTTCGGAGACATATAAATCCATAGGTTTTAAGATTCTTACTAGTCAGGTATATTCTTAGGCGTTTAATATGGTGTGTTGAGTCCACTTCGTTGAGCAAGTAATAGCTCTTGTCTATTACATATTTGGCTTATGGAACGGTATCTGTGCAAATTTCAATCTCTGGTTTCATGCAGCACCCCAACTCACCATTCCCCTTAAGGAAGCATAAGTTGGTTTTCTACATTTGAGACCCTATTCTGTTTTGTAATTCAGTTCCTTTGTAGCCAAGTTTAAATTCCGTGTGTTAGTGATATCTTATGATGTTTCTTTTTCTGTGTGACTTATTTCACTTAGAATCATCATACCTGAATCCACTCATTATGCTGCTACGGGCCTGATGACATAGATTTTATTGCTGAGTGATACTGCATTGTACGTAAGTACCACAACTTCTTTATCCATTTTTCGCTTTCTGTGATATTCAACTTGTACCGTAAACGAGGTTCTTGTAAACAGAGCCCGCCCAAACTTTGGGGTGGCTGTGTCTTTTTGATTTTAATTTCCCTAAGCTATAGGACCATAAGTGGAAGTGCCCTAGGCTCTGTTGCTTTGTTTTTTGGATGTTTCAGGAAACACCATACACTTCTCCACAGTGGCTGCTGGCAATTTACATCCCGCCCATCAGCATAACTAGGCTCCCAGTTCTCCATGGCCTGTCCTGCCTTTCTGGATTTTACACTTTTTTCAGATGGCCCTTTTGACCGGGGAGCAGTGAGACTTCTTTGTAGTGCAGATTTCCTTTGCAAGCTTGCTTGGTTGGCCAAAAAGGGCGTATGCGTTTTTTCCTGAATATATTCAGGAAAAAACGCATACGCCCTTTTTGGCCAAGTGCATCATTGTGGACGTTCTGCCTCTTTTCCTATGGTTTACATGCAATTCCAGTCTACCTCCTGAAATCGGTTTCCTGCAATTCTGCCCCGCTTTCGACTCCTCTTGGCAGCCTTCCTTCAATATATTTTTGGAAGATAGCTGTCATTTATAACTCTGCAGGTTTGTGAATTACAGTGCCCCTGAGCTCCTTTCTTCAACTCGCTTTCTTGTGAGCTGGCCGCAACACCACAGGATTGCTTCTGGCCCTAGTGTGGTTCCGGCATGGCACGCTGAGCCTTTGGTTAATTCCTCTTCCTGGTGGGAAATGAGAGTTAAATTTGCCCGTCCAGACACCTCCACCTAGTCTCTCATTGGTTCTCCCTATTCCTGTTCATTTTCCACAGAAATTGCAAACTGGGCCAAACAGGAGGTTAAAGGCACTGACTCTCCAAGTGGGGAGAGTGTTAGTAAAGCGTCTGGAATGTTGCACCCGAGTACCAGGGGACGAAAACTGAGACACATTTGAACACGTTTCCCGATCACACGGTGGATCATACTCTGGGTTCCACATGCATGTTTTCGCTGAAGGAAGAATCCCTTAAACCTGGAGAGTTGAGACCCATGGAATGGGTACCATGCAATATGACTTCAAAGGGTCTGCATTTGCTCACCGAACCTCACCAGTCCTATCACTGCTGCGTTTATGCCGCTGTACACACGCTTGATTCTCTTTCAGAGACATATAAATCCATAGGTTTTAAGATTCTTACTAGTCAGGTATATTCTTAGGCATTTAATATGGTGTGTTGAGTCCACTTCGTTCAGCAAGTAATAGCTCTTGTCTATTACATATTTGGCTTATGGAACGGTATCTGTGCAAATTTCAATCTCTGGTTTCATGCAGCACCCCAACTCACCATTCCCCTTAAGGAAGCATAAGTTGGTTTTCTACATTTGAGACCCTATTCTGTTTTGTAATTCAGTTCCTTTGTAGCCAAGTTTAAATTCCGTGTGTTAGTGATATCTTATGATGTTTCTTTTTCTGTGTGACTTATTTCACTTAGAATCATCATACCTGAATCCACTCATTATGCTGCTACGGGCCTGATGACATAGATTTTATTGCTGAGTGATACTGCATTGTACGTAAGTACCACAACTTCTTTATCCATTTTTCGCTTTCTGTGATATTCAACTTGTATCGTAAACGAGGTTCTTGTAAACAGAGCCCGCCCAAACTTTGGGGTGGCTGTGTCTTTTTGATTTTAATTTCCCTAAGCTATATGACCATAAGTGGAAGTGCCCTAGGCTCTGTTGCTTTGTTTTTTGGATGTTTCAGGAAACACCATACACTTCTCCACAGTGGCTGCTGGCAATTTACATCCCGCCCATCAGCATAACTAGGCTCCCAGTTCTCCATTGCCTGTCCTGCCTTTCTGGATTTTACACTTTTTTCAGATGGCCCTTTTGACCGGGGAGCAGTGAGACTTCTTTGTAGTGCAGATTTCCTTTGCAAGCTTGCTTGGTTGGCCAAAAAGGGCGTATGCGTTTTTTCCTGAATATATTCAGGAAAAAACGCATACGCCCTTTTTGGCCAAGTGCATCATTGTGGACGTTCTGCCTCTTTTCCTATGGTTTACATGCAATTCCAGTCTACCTCCTGAAATCGGTTTCCTGCAATTCTGCCCCGCTTTCGACTCCTCTTGGCAGCCTTCCTTCAATATATTTTTGGAAGATAGCTGTCATTTATAACTCTGCAGGTTTGTGAATTACAGTGCCCCTGAGCTCCTTTCTTCAACTCGCTTTCTTGTGAGCTGGCCGCAACACCACAGGATTGCTTCTGGCCCTAGTGTGGTTCCGGCATGGCACGCTGAGCCTTTGGTTAATTCCTCTTCCTGGTGGGAAATGAGAGTTAAATTTGCCCGTCCAGACACCTCCACCTAGTCTCTCATTGGTTCTCCCTATTCCTGTTCATTTTCCACAGAAATTGCAAACTGGGCCAAACAGGAGGTTAAAGGCACTGACTCTCCAAGTGGGGAGAGTGTTAGTAAAGCGTCTGGAATGTTGCACCCGAGTACCAGGGGACGAAAACTGAGACACATTTGAACACGTTTCCCGATCACACGGTGGATCATACTCTGGGTTCCACATGCATGTTTTCGCTGAAGGAAGAATCCCTTAAACCTGGAGAGTTGAGACCCATGGAATGGGTACCATGCAATATGACTTCAAAGGGTCTGCATTTGCTCACCGAACCTCACCAGTCCTATCACTGCTGCGTTTATGCCGCTGTACACACGCTTGATTCTCTTTCAGAGACATATAAATCCATAGGTTTTAAGATTCTTACTAGTCAGGTATATTCTTAGGCGTTTAATATGGGGTGTTGAGTCCACTTCGTTGAGCAAGGAGTAGCTCTTGTCTATTACATATTTGGCTTATGGAACGGTATCTGTGCTAATTTCAATCTCTGGTTTTATGCACCACCCCAACTCACCTTTCCACTTAAGCAAGCATAACTTGGGTTTCTACTTTTGAGACCCTGTTCTGTTTTGTAATTCAGTTCCTGTGTAGCCAAGTTTACATTCCGTATATTAGTGATACCTTATGATATTTCTTTTTCTGTGTGACTTATTTCACTTAGAATCATCGTACCTGAATCCACTCATTATGCTGCTACGGGCCTGATGACATAGATTTCATTGCTGAGTGATATTGCATTGTACGTAAGTACCACAACTTCTTTATCCATTTTTCGCTTTCTGTGATATTGAACTTGTAAGGTAAATGAGGTTCTTGTAAACAGAGCCATCCCAAACTTTGGGGTGGCTGTGTCTTTTTGATTTTAATTTCCCTAAGCTATAGGACCATATGTGGAAGTGCCCTAGGCTCTGTTGCTTTGTTTTTTAGATGTTTCAGGAAACACCATACACTTCTCCAGAGTGGGTGTTGGCAATTTACATCCCGCCCATCAGCATAACAAGGCTCCCAGTTCTCCATGGCCTGTCCTGCCTTTCTGGATTTTACACTTTTTTCAGATGGCCCTTTTGACCTGGGGGCAGTGAGACTTCATTGTAGTGCAGATTTCCTTTGCAAGCTTGCTTGGTTGGCCAAAAAGGGCGTATGCGTTTTTTCCTGAATATATTCAGGAAAAAACGCATACGCCCTTTTTGGCCAAGTGCATCATTGTGGACGTTCTGCCTCTTTTCCTATGCTTTACATGCAATTCCAGTCTACCTCCTGAAATCGGTTTCCTGCAATCCTGCCCTGCTTTCAACTCCTCTTGGCAGCCTTCCTTCAATATATTTTAGGACGATAGCTGTCATTTATAACTCTGCAGGTTTGTGAATTACAGTGCCCCTTAGCTCCTTTCTTCAACTCGCTTTCTTGTGAGCTGGCCGCAACACCACAGGATTGCTTCAGGCCCTAGTTTGGTTCCGGCATGGCATGTTGAGCCTTTGGTTAATTCCTCTTCCTGGTGGGAAATGAGAGTTAAATTTGCCCGTCCAGACACCTCCACCTAGTCTCTCCTTGGTTCTCCCTATTCCTGTTCATTTTCCACAGAAATTGCAAACTGGGCCAAACAGGAGTTTAAAGGCACTGACTCTCCAAGTGGGGAGAGTGTTAGTAAAGCGTCTGGAATGTTGCACCCGAGTACCAGGGGACGAAAACTGAGACACATTTGAACACGTTTCCCGATGACACCGTGGATCATACTCTGGGTTCCACATGCATGTTTTAGCTGAAGGAAGAATACCTTAAACCTGGAGAGTTGAGACCCATGGAATGGGTACCATGCAATATGACTTCAAAGAGTTTGCATTTGCTCACCTAACCTCACCAATCCTATCACTGCTGCATTTATACCGCTGTACACACGCTTGATTCTCTTTCGGAGACATATAAATCCATAGGTTTTAAGATTCTTACTAGTCAGGTATATTCTTAGGCGTTTAATACGGTGTGTTGAGTCCAGTTCGTTGAGCAAGTAATAGCTCTTGTCTATTACATATTTGGCTTATGGAACGGTATCTGTGCAAATTTCAATCTCTGGTTTCATGCAGCACCCCAACTCACCATTCCCCTTAAGGAAGCATAAGTTGGTTTTCTACATTTGAGACCCTATTCTGTTTTGTAATTCAGTTCCTTTGTAGCCAAGTTTAAATTCCGTGTGTTAGTGATATCTTATGATGTTTCTTTTTCTGTGTGACTTATTTCACTTAGAATCATCATACCTGAATCCACTCATTATGCTGCTACGGGCCTGATGACATAGATTTCATTGCTGAGTGATACTGCATTGTACGTAAGTACCACAACTTCTTTATCCATTTTTCGCTTTCTGTGATATTCAACTTGTACCGTAAACGAGGTTCTTGTAAACAGAGCCGGCCCAAACTTTGGGGTGGCTGTGTCTTTTTGATTTTAATTTCCCTAAGCTATAGGACCATATGTGGAAGTGTCCTAGGCTCTGTTGCTTTGTTTTTTGGATGTTTCAGGAAACAACATACACTTCTCCAGAGTGGGTGTTGGCAATTTACATCCCGCCCATCAGCATAACAAGGCTCCCAGTTCTCCATGGCTTGTCCTGCCTTTCTGGATTTTACACTTTTTTCAGATAGCCCTTTTGACCGGGGGGCAGTGAGACTTCATTGTAGTGCAGATTTCCTTTGCAAGCTTGCTTGTTTGGCCAAAAAGGGCGTATGCGTTTTTTCCTGAATATGTTCAGGAAAAAACGCATACGCCCTTTTTGGCCAAGTGCATCATTGTGGACCTTCTGCCTCTTTTCCTATGGTTTACATGCAATTCCAGTCTACCTCCTGAAATCGGTTTCCTGCAATTCTGCCCCACTTTCAAGTCCTCTTGGCAGCCTTCCTTCAATATATTTTTGGACGATAGCTGTCATTTATAACTCTGCAGGTTTGTGAATTACAGTGCCCCTGAGTTCCTTCCTTCAACTCACTTTCTTGTGAGCTGGCCGCAACACCGCAGGATTGTTTCAGGCCCTAGTGTGCTTCTGGCATGCCACGCTGAGCCTTTGGTTAATTCTTCTTCCTGGTGGGAAATGAGAGTTAAATTTACCCTTCCAGACACCTCCACCTAGTCTCTCATTGGTTCTCCCTATTCCTGTTCATCTTACGCAGAAATTGCAAACTCGGCCAAACAGGAGGTTAAAGGCACTGACTCTCCAAGTGGGGAGAGTGTTAGTAAAGCGTCTGGAATGTTGCACCCGAGTACCAGGGGACGAAAACTGAGACACATTTGAACACGTTTCCCGATCACACGGTGGATCATACTCTGGGTTCCACATGCATGTTTAGCTGAAGGAAGAATCCCTTAAACCTGGAGAGTTGAGACCCATGGAATGGGTACCATGCAATATGATTTCAAAGGGTCTGCATTTGCTCACCTAACCTCACCAATCCTATCACTGCTGCGTTTATGCCGCTGTACACACGATTGATTCTCTTTTGGAGACATATAAATCCATAGGTTTTAAGATTCTTACTAGTCAGGTATATTCTTTGGCCTTTATTATGGGGTGTTGAGTGCACTTCGTTGAGCAAGGAGTAGCTCTTGTCTATTACATATTTGGCTTATGGAACGGTATCTGTGCTAATTTCAATCTCTGGTTTTATGCAGCACCCCAACTCACCTTTCCCCTTAAGCAAGCATAAGTTGGTTTTCTACATTTGAGACCCTGTTCTGTTTTGTAATTCAGTTCCTGTGTAGCCAAGTTTACATTCCGTGTAGTAGTGATATCTTATGATGTTTCTTTTTCTGTGTGATTTATTTCACTTAGAATCATCGTACCTGAATCCACTCATTATGCTGCTACGGGCCTGATGACATAGATTTCATTGCTGAGTGATATTGCATTGTACGTAGTACCACAACTTCTTTATCCATTTTTCGCTTTCTCTGATATTGAACTTGTACCGTAAACGAGGTTCTTGTAAACAGAGCCGGCCAAAACTTTGGGGTGGCTGTGTCTTTTTGATTTTAATTTCCCTAAGCTATAGGACCATAAGTGGAAATGCACTAGGCTCTGTTGCTTTGTTTTTTGGATGTTTTAGGAAACACCATACACTTCTCCAGAGTGGCTGCTGGCAATTTACATCCCGCCCATCAGCATAACAAGGCTCCCAGTTCTCCATGGCCTGTCCTGCCTTTCTGGATTTTACACTTTTTTCAGATGGCCCTTTTGACCGGGGGGCAGTGAGACTTCATTGTAGTGCAGATTTCCTTTGCAAGCTTGCTTGGTTGGCCAAAAAGGGCGTATGCGTTTTTTCCTGAATATATTCAGGAAAAAACGCATACGCCCTTTTTGGCCAAGTGCATCATTGTGGACGTTCTGCCTCTTTTCCTATGCTTTACATGCAATTCCAGTCTACCTCCTGAAATCGGTTTCCTGCAATTCTGCCCCGCTTTCAACTCCTCTTGGCAGCCTTACTTCAATATATTTTTGGAAGATAGCTGTCATTTATAACTCTGCAGGTTTGTGAATTACAGTGCCCCTGAGCTCCTTTCTTCAACTCGCTTTCTTGTGAGCTGGCCGCAACACCGCAGGATTGCTTCAGACCCTAGTTTGGTTCCGGTATGGCATGCTGAGCCTTTGGTTAATTCCTCTTCCTGGTGGGAAATGAGAGTTAAATTTGCCTTTCCAGACACCTCCACCTAGTCTCTCATTGGTTCTCCCTATTCCTGTTCATTTTCCACAGAAATTGCAAACTGGCCAAACAGGAGGTTAAAGGCACTGACTCTCCAAGTGGGGAGAGTGTTAGTAAAGCGTCTGGAATGTTGCACCCGAGTACCAGGGGACGAAAACTGAGACACATTTGAACACGTTTCCCGATCACACCATGGATCATACTCTGGGTTCCACATGCATGTTTTAGCTGAAGGAAGAATCCCTTAAACCTGGAGAGTTGAGACCCATGGAATGGGTACCATGCAATATGACTTCAAAGGGTCTGCATTTGCTCACCGAACCTCACCAATCCTATCACTGCTGCGTTTATGCCGCTGTACACACGTTTGATTCTCTTTCGGAGACATATAAATCCATAGGTTTTAAGATTCTTACTAGTCAGGTATATTCTTAAGCGTTTAATATGTGGTGTTGAGTCCACTTCGTTGAGCAAGGAGTAGCTCTTGTCTATTACATATTTGGCTTATGGAACAGTATCTGTGCTAATTTCAATCTCTGGTTTTATGCAGCACCCCAACTCACCTTTCCCCTTAAGCAAGCATAAGTTGGTATTCTACATTTGAGACCCTGTTCTGTTTTGTAATTCTGTTCCTGTGTAGCCAAGTTTACATTCCGTGTATTAGTGATATCTTATGATGCTTCTTTTTCTGTGTGACTTATTTCACTTAGAATCATCGTACCTGAATCCACTCATTATGCTGCTACGGGCCTGATGACATAGATTTCATTGCTGAGTGATATTGCATTGTACGTAAGTACCACAACTTCTTTATCCATTTTTCGCTTTCTGTGATATTGAACTTGTACCGTAAACGAGGTTCTTGTAAACAGAGCCGGCCCAAACTTTGGGGTGGCTGTGTCTTTTTGATTTTAATTTCCCTAAGCTATAGGACCATATGTGGAAGTGCACTAGGCTCTGTTGCTTTGTTTTTTAGATGTTTCAGGAAACACCATACACTTCTCCACAGTGGCTGTTGGCAATTTACATCCCGCCCATCAGCATAACAAGGCTCCCAGTTTCCATGGCCTGTCCTGCCTTTCTGGATTTTACACTTTTTTCAGATGGCCCTTTTGACCGGGGGGCAGTGAGACTTCATGGTAGTGCAGATTTCCTTTGCAAGCTTGCTTGGTTGGCCAAAAAGGGCGTATGCGTTTTTTCCTGAATATATTCAGGAAAAAACGCATACGCCCTTTTTGGCCAAGTGCATCATTGTGGACGTTCTGCCTCTTTTCCTATGCTTTACATGCAATTCCAGTCTACCTCCTGAAATCGGTTTCCTGCAATTCTGCCCCGCTTTCAACTCCTCTTGGCAGCCTTACTTCAATATATTTTTGGAAGATAGCTGTCATTTATAACTCTGCAGGTTTGTGAATTACAGTGCCCCTTAGCTCCTTTCTTCAACTCGCTTTCTTGTGAGCTGGCCGCAACACCGCAGGATTGCTTCAGACCCTAGTTTGGTTCCGGCATGGCATGCTGAGCCTTTGGTTAATTCCTCTTCCTGGTGGGAAATGAGAGTTAAATTTGCCTGTCCAGACACCTCCAGCTAGTCTCTCATTGGTTCTCCCTATTCCTGTTCATTTTCCACAGAAATTGCAAACTGGCCAAACAGGAGGTTAAAGGCACTGACTCTCCAAGTGGGGAGAGTGTTAGTAAAGCGTCTGGAATGTTGCACCCGAGTACCAGGGGACGAAAACTGAGACACATTTGAACACGTTTCCCGATGACACCGTGGATCATACTCTGGGTTCCACATGCATGTTTTAGCTGAAGGAAGAATCCCTTAAACCTGGAGAGTTGAGACCCATGGAATGGGTACCATGCAATATGACTTCAAAGGGTCTGCATTTGCTCACCGAACCTCACCAATCCTATCACTGCTGCGTTTATGCCGCTGTACACACGCTTGATTCTCTATCGGAGACATATAAATCCATAGGTTTTAAGATTCTTACTAGTCAGGTATATTCTTAGGCGTTTAATATGGGGTGTTGAGTCCACTTCGTTGAGCAAGGAGTAGCTCTTGTCTATTACATATTTGGCTTATGGAACGGTATCTGTGCTAATTTCAATCTCTGGTTTTATGCACCACCCCAACTCACCTTTCCACTTAAGCAAGCATAACTTGGGTTTCTACTTTTGAGACCCTGTTTTGTTTTGTAATTCAGTTCCTGTGTAGCCAAGTTTACATTCAGTATATTAGTGATACCTTATGATATTTCTTTTTCTGTGTGACTTATTTCACTTAGAATCATCGTACCTGAATCCACTCATTATGCTGCTACGGGCCTGATGACATAGATTTCATTGCTGAGTGATATTGCATTGTACGTATGTACCACAACTTATTTATCCATTTTTCGCTTTCTGTGATATTGAACTTGTAAGGTAAATGAGGTTCTTGTAAACAGAGCCGTCCCAAACTTTGGGGTGGCTGTGTCTTTTTGATTTTAATTTCCCTAAGCTATAGGACCATATGTGGAAGTGCCCTAGGCTCTGTTGCTTTGTTTTTAGATGTTTCAGGAAACACCATACACTTCTCCAGAGTGGCTGCTGGCAATTTACATCCCGCCCATCAGCATAACAAGGCTCCCAGTTTTCCATGGCCTGTCTTGCCTTTCTGGATTTTACACTTTTTTCAGATGGCCCTTTTGACTGGGGGGCAGTGAGACTTCATTGTAGTGCAGATTTCCTTTGCAAGCTTGCTTGGTTGGCCAAAAAGGACGTATGCGTTTTTTGCTGAATATATTCAGGAAAAAACGCATACGCCCTTTTTGGCCAAGTGCATCATTGTGGACGTTCTGCCTCTTTTCCTATGCTTTACATGCAATTCCAGTCTACCTCCTGAAATCGGTTTCCTGCAATCCTGCCCCACTTTCAACTCCTCTTGGCAGCCTTCCTTCAATATATTTTAGGACGATAGCTGTCATTTATAACTCTGCAGGTTTGTGAATTACAGTGCCCCTTAGCTCCTTTCTTCAACTCGCTTTCTTGTGAGCTGGCCGCAACACCACAGGATTGCTTCAGGCCCTAGTTTGGTTCCGGCATGGCATGTTGAGCCTTTGGTTAATTCCTCTTCCTGGTGGGAAATGAGAGTTAAATTTGCCCGTCCAGACACCTCCACCTAGTCTCTCCTTGGTTCTCCCTATTCCTGTTCATTTTCTACAGAAATTGCAAACTGGGCCAAACAGGAGTTTAAAGGCACTGACTCTCCAAGTGGGGAGAGTGTTAGTAAAGCGTCTGGAATGTTGCACCCGAGTACCAGGGGACGAAAACTGAGACACATTTGAACAGGTTTCCCGATCACACCGTGGATCATACTCTGGGTTCCACATGCATGTTTTAGCTGAAGGAAGAATACCTTAAACCTGGAGAGTTGAGACCCATGGAATGGGTACCATGCAATATGACTTCAAAGAGTCTGCATTTGCTCACCTAACCTCACCAATCCTATCACTGCTGCGTTTATACCGCTGTACACACGCTTGATTCTCTTTTGGAGACATATAAATCCATAGGTTTTAAGATTCTTATTAGTCAGGTATATTCTTAGGCGTTTAATATGGTGTGTTGAGTCCACTTCGTTGAGCAAGTAATAGCTCTTGTCTATTACATATTTGGCTTATGGAACGGTATCTGTGCAAATTTCAATCTCTGGTTTCATGCAGCATCCCAACTCACCATTCCCCTTAAGGAAGCATAAGTTGGTTTTCTACATTTGAGACCCTATTCTGTTTTGTAATTCAGTTCCTTTGTAGCCAAGTTTAAATTCCGTGTGTTAGTGATATCTTATGATGTTTCTTTTTCTGTGTGACTTATTTCACTTAGAATCATCATACCTGAATCCACTCATTATGCTGCTACGGGCCTGATGACATAGATTTCATTGCTGAGTGATACTGCATTGTACGTAAGTACCACAACTTCTTTATCCATTTTTCGCATTCTGTGATATTCACTTGTACCGTAAACGAGGTTCTTGTAAACAGAGCCGGCCCAAACTTTGGGGTGGCTGTGTCTTTTTGATTTTAATTTCCCTAAGCTATAGGACCATAAGTGGAAGTGTCCTAGGCTCTGTTGCTTTGTTTTTTGGATGTTTCAGGAAACAACATACACTTCTCCAGAGTGGGTGTTGGCAATTTACATCCCGCCCATCAGCATAACAAGGCTCCCAGTTCTCCATGGCCTGTCCTGCCTTTCTGGATTTTACACTTTTTTCAGATAGCCCTTTTGACCGGGGGGCAGTGAGACTTCATTGTAGTGCAGATTTCCTTTGCAAGCTTGCTTGGTTGGCCAAAAAGGGCGTATGCGTTTTTTCCTGAATATGTTCAGGAATAAACGCATACGCCCTTTTTGGCCAAGTGCATCATTGTGGACCTTCTGCTTCTTTTCCTATGGTTTACATGCAATTCCAGTCTACCTCCTGAAATCGGTTTCCTGCAATTCTGCCCCACTTTCAAGTCCTCTTGGCAGCCTTCCTTCAATATATTTTTGGACGATAGCTGTCATTTATAACTCTGCCGGTTTGTGAATTACAGTGCCCCTGAGTTCCTTCCTTCAACTCGCTTTCTTGTGAGCTGGCTGCAACACCGCAGGATTGTTTCAGGCCCTAGTGTGCTTCTGGCATGCCACGCTGAGCCTTTGGTTAATTCTTCTTCCTGGTGGGAAATGAGAGTTAAATTTACCCTTCCAGACACCTCCACCTAGTCTCTCATTGGTTCTCCCTGTTCCTGTTCATCTTACGCAGAAATTGCAAACTCGGCCAAACAGGAGGTTAAAGGCACTCACTCTCCAAGTGGGGAGAGTGTTAGTAAAGCGTCTGGAATGTTGCACCCGAGTACCAGGGGACGAAAACTGAGACACATTTGAACACGTTTCCCGATCACACGGTGGATCATACTCTGGGTTCCACATGCATGTTTTAGCTGAAGGAAGAATCCCTTAAACCTGGAGAGTTGAGACCCATGGAATGGGTACCATGCAATATGACTTCAAAGGGTCTGCATTTGCTCACCGAACCTCAACATTCCTATCACTGCTGCGTTTATGCCGCTGTACACACGATTGATTCTCTTTTGGAGACATATAAATCCATAGCTTTTAAGATTCTTACTAGTCAGGTATATTCTTTGGCCTTTATTATGGGGTGTTGAGTGCACTTCGTTGAGCAAGGAGTAGCTCTTGTCTATTACATATTTGGCTTATGGAACGGTATCTGTGCTAATTTCAATCTCTGGTTTTATGCAGCACCCCAACTCACCTTTCCCTTTAAGCAAGCATAAGTTGGTTTTCTACATTTGACACCCTGTTCTGTTTTGTAATTCAGTTCCTGTGTAGCTAAGTTTACATTCCGTGTAGTAGTGATATCTTATGATGTTTCTTTTTCTGTGTGATTTATTTCACTTAGAATCATCGTACCTGAATCCACTCATTATGCTGCTACGGGCCTGATGACATAGATTTCATTGCTGAGTGATATTGCATTGTACGTAAGTACCACAACTTCTTTATCCATTTTTCGCTTTCAGTGATATTGAACTTGTACCGTAAACGAAGTTCTTGTAAACAGAGCCGGCCAAAACTTTGGGGTGGCTGTGTCTTTTTGATTTTAATTTCCCTAAGCTATAGGACCATAAGTGGAAATGCACTAGGCTCTGTTGCTTTGTTTTTTGGATGTTTCAGGAAACACCATACACTTCTCCAGAGTGGCTGCTGGCAATTTACATCCCGCCCATCAGCATAACAAGGCTCCCAGTTCTCCATGGCCTGTCCTGCCTTTCTGGATTTTACACTTTTTTCAGATGGCCCTTTTGACCGGGGGGCAGTGAGACTTCATTGTAGTGCAGATTTCCTTTGCAAGCTTGCTTGGTTGGCCAAAAAGGGCGTATGCGTTTTTTCCTGAATATATTCAGGAAAAAACGCATACGCCCTTTTTGGCCAAGTGCATCATTGTGGACGTTCTGCCTCTTTTCCTATGCTTTACATGCAATTCCACTCTACCTCCTGAAATCGGTTTCCTGCAATTCTGCCCCGCTTTCAACTCCTCTTGGCAGCCTTACTTCAATATATTTTTGGAAGATAGCTGTCATTTATAACTCTGCAGGTTTGTGAATTACAGTGCCCCTGAGCTCCTTTCTTCAACTCGCTTTCTTGTGAGCTGGCCGCAACACCGCAGGATTGCTTCAGACCCTAGTTTGGTTCCGGTATGGCATGCTGACCCTTTGGTTAATTCCTCTTCCTGGTGGGAAATGAGAGTTAAATTTGCCTGTCCAGACACCTCCACCTAGTCTCTCATTGGTTCTCCCTATTCCTGTTCATTTTCCACAGAAATTGCAAACTGGCCAAACAGGAGGTTAAAGGCACTGACTCTCCAAGTGGGGAGAGTGTTAGTAAAGCGTCTGGAATGTTGCACCCGAGTACCAGGGGACGAAAACTGAGACACATTTGAACACGTTTCCCGATCACACCGTGGATCATACTCTATGTTCCACATGCATGTTTTAGCTGAAGGAAGAATCCCTTAAACCTGGAGAGTTGAGACCCATGGAATGGGTACCATGCAATATGACTTCAAAGGGTCTGCATTTGCTCACCGAACCTCACCAGTCCTATCACTGCTGCGTTTATGCCGCTGTACACACGCTTGATTCTCTTTCAGAGACATATAAATCCATAGGTTTTAAGATTCTTACTAGTCAGGTATATTCTTAGGCGTTTAATATGGGGTGTTGAGTCCACTTCGTTGAGCAAGGAGTAGCTCTTGTCTATTACATATTTGGCTTATGGATCGGTATCTGTGCTAATTTCAATCTCTGGTTTTATGCACCACCCCAACTCACCTTTCCACTTAAGCAAGCATAACTTGGGTTTCTACTTTTGAGACCCTGTTCTGTTTTGTAATTCAGTTCCTGTGTAGCCAAGTTTACATTCCGTATATTAGTGATACCTTATGATATTTCTTTTTCTGTGTGACTTATTTCACTTAGAATCATCGTACCTGAATCCACTCATTATGCTGCTACGGGCCTGATGACATAGATTTCATTGCTGAGTGATATTGCATTGTACGTAAGTACCACAACTTCTTTATCCATTTTTCGCTTTCTGTGATATTGAACTTGTAAGGTAAATGAGGTTCTTGTAAACAGAGCCGTCCCAAACTTTGGGGTGGCTGTGTCTTTTTGATTTTAATTTCCCTAAGCTATAGGACCATATGTGGAAGTGCCCTAGGCTCTGTTGCTTTGTTTTTTAGATGTTTCAGGAAACACCATACACTTCTCCAGAGTGGGTGTTGGCAATTTACATCCCGCCCATCAGCATAACAAGGCTCCCAGTTCTCCATGGCCTGTCCTGCCTTTCTGGATTTTACACTTTTTTCAGATGGCCCTTTTGACCGGGGGGCAGTGAGACTTCATTGTAGTGCAGATTTCCTTTGCAAGCTTGCTTGGTTGGCCAAAAAGGACGTATGCGTTTTTTGCTGAATATATTCAGGAAAAAACGCATACGCCCTTTTTGGCCAAGTGCATCATTGTGGACGTTCTGCCTCTTTTCCTATGCTTTACATGCAATTCCAGTCTACCTCCTGAAATCGGTTTCCTGCAATCCTGCCCCGCTTTCAACTCCTCTTGGCAGCCTTCCTTCAATATATTTTAGGACGATAGCTGTCATTTATAACTCTGCAGGTTTGTGAATTACAGTGCCCCTTAGCTCCTTTCTTCAACTCGCTTTCTTGTGAGCTGGCCGCAACACCACAGGATTGCTTCAGGCCCTAGTTTGGTTCCGGCATGGCATGTTGAGCCTTTGGTTAATTCCTCTTCCTGGTGGGAAATGAGAGTTAAATTTGCCCGTCCAGACACCTCCACCTAGTCTCTCCTTGGTTCTCCCTATTCCTGTTCATTTTCCACAGAAATTGCAAACTGGGCCAAACAGGAGTTTAAAGGCACTGACTCTCCAAGTGGGGAGAGTGTTAGTAAAGCGTCTGGAATGTTGCACCCGAGTACCAGGGGACGAAAACTGAGAAACATTTGAACACGTTTCCCGATGACACCGTGGATCATACTCTGGGTTCCACATGCATGTTTTAGCTGAAGGAAGAATACCTTAAACCTGGAGAGTTGAGACCCATGGAATGGGTACCATGCAATATGACTTCAAAGAGTTTGCCTTTGCTCACCTAACCTCACCAATCCTATCACTGCTGCGTTTATACCGCTGTACACACGCTTGATTCTCTTTCGGAGACATATAAATCCATAGGTTTTAAGATTCTTACTAGTCAGGTATATTCTTAGGCGTTTAATATGGTGTGTTGAGTCCACTTCGTTGAGCAAGTAATAGCTCTTGTCTATTACATATTTGGCTTATGGAACGGTATCTGTGCAAATTTCAATCTCTGGTTTCATGCAGCACCCCAACTCACCATTCCCCTTAAGGAAGCATAAGTTGGTTTTCTACATTTGAGACCCTATTCTGTTTTGTAATTCAGTTCCTTTGTAGCCAAGTTTAAATTCCGTGTGTTAGTGATATCTTATGATGTTTCTTTTTCTGTGTGACTTATTTCACTTAGAATCATCATACCTGAATCCACTCATTATGCTGCTACGGGCCTGATGACATAGATTTCATTGCTGAGTGATACTGCATTGTACGTAAGTACCACAACTTCTTTATCCATTTTTCGCTTTCTGTGATATTCAACTTGTACCATAAACGAGGTTCTTGTAAACAGAGCCGGCCCAAACTTTGGGGTGGCTGTGTCTTTTTGATTTTAATTTCCCTAAGCTATAGGACCATAAGTGGAAGTGCCCTAGGCTCTGTTGCTTTGTTTTTTGGATGTTTCAGGAAACACCATACACTTCTCCACAGTGGCTGCTGGCAATTTACATCCCGCCCATCAGCATAACTAGGCTCCCAGTTCTCCATGGCCTGTCCTGCCTTTCTGGATTTTACACTTTTTTCAGATGGCCCTTTTGACCGGGGAGCAGTGAGACTTCTTTGTAGTGCAGATTTCCTTTGCAAGCTTGCTTGGTTGGCCAAAAAGGGCGTATGCGTTTTTTCCTGAATATATTCAGGAAAAAACGCATACGCCCTTTTTGGCCAAGTGCATCATTGTGGACGTTCTGCCTCTTTTCCTATGCTTTACATGCATTTCCAGTCTACCTCCTGAAATCGGTTTCCTGCAATTCTGCCCCGCTTTCAACTCCTCTTGGCAGCCTTACTTCAATATATTTTTGGAAGATAGCTGTCATTTATAACTCTGCAGGTTTGTGAATTACAGTGCCCCTGAGCTCCTTTCTTCAACTCGCTTTCTTGTGAGCTGGCCGCAACACCGCAGGATTGCTTCAGACCCTAGTTTGGTTCCGGCATGGCATGCTGAGCCTTTGGTTAATTCCTCTTCCTGGTGGGAAATGAGAGTTAAATTTGCCTGTCCAGACACCTCCACCTAGTCTCTCCTTGGTTCTCCCTATTCCTGTTCATTTTCCACAGAAATTGCAAACTGGCCAAACAGGAGGTTAAAGGCACTGACTCTCCAAGTGGGGAGAGTGTTAGTAAAGCGTCTGGAATGTTGCACCCGAGTACCAGGGGACGAAAACTGAGACACATTTGAACACGTTTCCCGATGACACCGTGGATCATACTCTGGGTTCCACATGCATGTTTTAGCTGAAGGAAGAATCCCTTAAACCTGGAGAGTTGAGACCCATGGAATGGGTACCATGCAATATGACTTCAAAGGGTCTGCATTTGCTCACCGAACCTCACCAATCCTATCACTGCTGCATTTATGCCGCTGTACACACGCTTGATTCTCTTTCGGAGACATATAAATCCATAGGTTTTAAGATTCTTACTAATCAGGTATATTCTTAGGCGTTTAATATGGGGTGTTGAGTCCACTTCGTTGAGCAAGGAGTAGCTCTTGTCTATTACATATTTGGCTTATGGAACGGTATCTGTGCTAATTTCAATCTCTGGTTTTATGCACCACCCCAACTCACCTTTCCACTTAAGCAAGCATAACTTGGGTTTCTACTTTTGAGACCCTGTTTTGTTTTGTAATTCAGTTCCTGTGTAGCCAAGTTTACATTCCGTATATTAGTGATACCTTATGATATTTCTTTTTCTGTGTGACTTATTTCACTTAGAATCATCGTACCTGAATCCACTCATTATGCTGCTACGGGCCTGATGACATAGATTTCATTGCTGAGTGATATTGCATTGTACGTAAGTACCACAACTTCTTTATCCATTTTCCACTTTCTGTGATATTGAACTTGTAAGGTAAATGAGGTTCTTGTAAACAGAGCCATCTCAAACTTTGGGGTGGCTGTGTCTTTTTGATTTTAATTTCCCTAAGCTATAGGACCATATGTGGAAGTGCCCTAGGCTCTGTTGCTTTGTTTTTTAGATGTTTCAGGAAACACCATACACTTCTCCAGAGTGGCTGCTGGCAATTTACATCCCGCCCATCAGCATAACAAGGCTCCCAGTTCTCCATGGCCTGTCCTGCCTTTCTGGATTTTACACTTTTTTCAGATGGCCCTTTTGACCGGGGGGCAGTGAGACTTCATTGTAGTGCAGATTTCCTTTGCAAGCTTGCTTGGTTGGCCAAAAAGGACGTATGCGTTTTTTCCTGAATATATTCAGGAAAAAACGCATACGCCCTTTTTGGCCAAGTGCATCATTGTGGTCGTTCTGCCTCTTTTCCTATGCTTTACATGCAATTCCAGTCTACCTCCTGAAATCGGTTTCCTGCAATCCTGCCCCGCTTTCAACTCCTCTTGGCAGCCTTCCTTCAATATATTTTAGGACGATAGCTGTCATTTATAACTCTGCAGGTTTGTGAATTACAGTGCCCCTTAGCTCCTTTCTTCAACTCGCTTTCTTGTGAGCTGGCCGCAACACCACAGGATTGCTTCAGGCCCTAGTTTGGTTCCGGCATGGCATGTTGAGCCTTTGGTTAATTCCTCTTCCTGGTGGGAAATGAGAGTTAAATTTGCCCGTCCAGACACCTCCACCTAGTCTCTCCTTGGTTCTCCCTATTCCTGTTCATTTTCCACAGAAATTGCAAACTGGGCCAAACAGGAGTTTAAAGGCACTGACTCTCCAAGTGGGGAGAGTGTTAGTAAAGCGTCTGGAATGTTGCACCCGAGTACCAGGGGACGAAAACTGAGACACATTTGAACACGTTTCCCGATGACACCGTGGATCATACTCTGGGTTCCACATGCATGTTTTAGCTGAAGGAAGAATACCTTAAACCTGGAGAGTTGAGACCCATGGAATGGGTACCATGCAATATGACTTCAAAGAGTCTGCATTTGCTCACCTAACCTCACCAATCCTATCACTGCTGCGTTTATACCACTGTACACACGCTTGATTCTCTTTCGGAGACATATAAATCCATAGGTTTTAAGATTCTTACTAGTCAGGTATATTCTTAGGCGTTTAATATGGTGTGTTGTGTCCACTTCGTTGAGCAAGTAATAGCTCTTGTCTATTACATATTTGGCTTATGGAACGGTATCTGTGCTAATTTCAATCTCTTGTTGTATGTAGCACCCCAACTCACCTTTCCCCTTAAGCAAGCATAAGTGGGTTTTCTACATTTGACACCCTGTTCTGTTTTGTAATTCAGTTCCTGTGTAGCCAAGTTTACATTCCGTGTAGTAGTGATAACTTATGATGTTTCTTTTTCTGTGTGACTCATTTCACTTAGAATCATCGTACCTGAATCCACTCATTATGCTGCTACGGGCCTGATGACATAGATTTCATTGCTGAGTGATATTGCATTGTACGTAAGTACCACAACTTCTTTATCCATTTTTCGCTTTCTGTGATATTGAACTTGTACCGTAAACGAGGTTCTTGTAAACAGAGCCATCCCAAACTTTGGGGTGGCTGTGTCTTTTTGATTTTAATTTCCCTAAGCTATAGGACCATCAGTGGAAGTGCCCTAGGCTCTGTTCCTTTGTTTTTTGGATGTTTCAGGAAACACCATACACTTCTCCAGAGTGGCTGCTGGCAATTTACATCCCGCCCATCAGCATAAGAAGGCTCCTAGTTCTCCTTGGCTTGTCCTGCCTTTCTGGATTTTACACTTTTTTCGGATGGCCCTTTTGACCAGGGGGCTGTGAGACTTCATTGTAGTGCAGATTTCCTTTGCAAGCTTGCTTGGTTGGCCAAAAAGGGCGTATGCGTTTTTTCCTGAATATATTCAGGAAAAAACGCATACGCCCTTTTTGGCCAAGTGCATCATTGTGGACGTTCTGCCTCTTTTCCTATGCTTTACATGCAATTCCACTCTACCTCCTGAAATCGGTTTCCTGCAATTCTTCCCCGCTTTCAACTCCTCTTGGCTGCCTTACTTCAATATATTTTTGGACGATAGCTGTCATTTATAACTCTGCAGGTTTGTGAATTACAGTGCCCGTGAGCTCCTTTCTTCAACTCGCTTTCTTGTGAGCTGGCCGCAACACCGCAGGATTGCTTCAGGCCCTAGTTTGGTTCTGGCACGGCATGCTGAGCCTTTGGTTAATTCCTCTTCCTGGTGGGAAATGAGAGTTAAATTTGCCCGTCCAGACACCTCCACCTAGTCTCTCATTGGTTCTTCCTATTCCTGTTCATTTTCCACAGAAATTGCAAACTGAGCCAAACAGGAGGTTAAAGGCACTGACTCTCCAAGTGGGGAGAGTTTTAGTAAAGCGTCTGGAATGTTGCACCCGAGTACCAGGGGACGAAAACTGAGACACATTTGAACACGTTTCCCGATCACACGGTGGATCATACTCTGGGTTCCACATGCATGTTTTAGCTGAAGGAAGAATCCCTTAAACCTGGAGAGTTGAGACCCATGGAATGGGTACCATGCAATATGACTTCAAAGGGTCTGCATTTGCTCACCGAACCTCACCAATCCTATCCCTGCTGCGTTTATGCCTCTGTACACACGCTTGATTCTCTTTCGGAGACATATAAATCCATAGGTTTTAAGATTCTTACTAGTCAGGTAGATTCTTACTAGTCAGGTATATTGTTAGGCGTTTAATATGGGGTGTTGAGTCCACTTCGTTGAGCAAGGAGTAGCTCTTGTCTATTACATATTTGGCTTATGGAACGGTATCTGTGCTAATTTCAATCTCTGGTTTTATGCAGCACCCCAGCTCACCCTTCCCCTTAAGCAAGCATAAGTTGGTTTTCTACATTTGACACCCTGTTCTGTTTTGTAATTCAGTTCTTGTGTAGCCAAGTTTACATTCCGTGTATTAGTGATATATTATGATGTTTCTTTTTCTGTGTGACTTATTTCACTTAGAATCATCGTACCTGAATCCACTCATTATGCTGCTATGGGCCTGATGACATAGATTTCATTGCTGAGTGATATTGCATTGTACGTAAGTACCACAACTTCTTTATCCATTTTTCGCTTTCTGTGATATTGAACTTGTACCGTAAACGAGGTTCTTGTAAACAGAGCCGGCCCAAACTTTGGGGTAGCTGTGTCTTTTTGATTTTAATTTCCCTAAGCTATAGGACCATAAGTGGAACTGCCCTAGGCTCTGTTGCTTTGTTTTTTGGATGTTTCAGGAAACACCATACACTTCTCCACAGTGGCTGCTGGCAATTTACATCCCACCCATCAGCATAACTAGGCTCCCAGTTCTCCATGGCCTGTCCTGCCTTTCTGGATTTTACACTTTTTTCAGGTGGCCCTTTTGACCGGGGAGCAGTGAGACTTCTTTGTAGTGCAGATTTCCTTTGCAAGCTTGCTTGGTTGGCCAAAAAGGGCGTATGCGTTTTTTCCTGAATATATTCAGGAAAAAACGCATACGCCCTTTTTGGCCAAGTGCATCATTGTGGACGTTCTGCCTCTTTTCCTATGGTTTACATGCAATTCCAGTCTACCTCCTTTAATCGGTTTCCTGCAATTCTGCCCCGCTTTCAACTCCTCTTGGCAGCCTTACTTCAATATATTTTTGGAAGATAGCTGTCATTTATAACTCTGCAAGTTTGTGAATTACAGTGCCCCTGAGCTCCTTTCTTCAACTCGCTTTCTTGTGAGCTGGCCGCAACACCACAGGATTGCTTCTGGCCCTAGTGTGGTTCCGGCATGGCACGCTGAGCCTTTGGTTAATTCCTCTTCCTGGTGGGAAATGAGAGTTAAATTTGCCCGTCCAGACACCTCCACCTAGTCTCTCATTGGTTCTCCCTATTCCTGTTCATTTTCCACAGAAATTGCAAACTGGGCCAAACAGGAGGTTAAAGGCACTGACTCTCCAAGTGGGGAGAGTGTTAGTAAAGCGTCTGGAATGTTGCAACCGAGTACCAGGGGACGAAAACTGAGACACGTTTGAACACGTTTCCCGATCACACGGTGTATCATACTCTGGGTTCCACATACATGTTTTAGCTGAAGGAAGAATCCCTTAAACCTGGAGAGTTGAGACCCATGGAATGGGTACCATGCAATATGACTTCAAAGGGTCTGCATTTGCTCACCGAACCTCAGCAATCCTATCACTGCTGCGTTTTTGCCGCTGTACACACGCTTGATTCTCTTTCGGAGACATATAAATCCATAGGTTTTAAGATTCTTACTAGTCAGGTAGATTCTTACTAGTCAGGTATATTCTTAGGCGTTTAATATGGGGTGTTGAATCCACTTCGTTGAACAAGGAGTAGCTCTTGTCTATTACATATTTGGCTTATGGAACGGTATCTGTGCTAATTTCAATCTCTGGTTTTATGCAACACCCCAACTCACCCTTCCCCTTAAGCAAGCATAAGTTGGTTTTCTACATTTGACACCCTGTTCTGTTTTGTAATTCAGTTCTTGTGTAGCCAAATTTACATTCCGTGTATTAGTGATATCTTATGATGTTTCTTTTTCTGTGGGACTAATTTCACTTAGAATCATCGTACCTGAATCCACTCATTATGCTGCTACGGGCCTGATGACATAGATTTCATTGCTGAGTGATATTGCATTATACGTAAGTACCACAATTTCTTTATCCATTTTTCGCTTTCTGTGATATTCAACTTGTACTGTAAACGAGGTTCTTGTAAACAGAGCCGTCCCAAACTTTGGGGTGGCTGTGTCTTTTTGATTTTAATTTCCCTAAGCTATAGGACCATAAGTGGAAGTGCCCTAGGCTCTGTTGCTTTGTTTTTTGGATGTTTCAGGAAACACCATACACTTCTCCAGAGTGGCTGCTCGCAATTTACATCCCACCCATCAGCATAACAAGGCTCCCAGTTCTCCATGGCCTGTCCTGCCTTTCTGGATTTTACACTTTTTTCGGATGGCCCTTTTGACCAGGGGGCTGTGAGACTTCATTGTAGTGCAGATTTCCTTTGCAAGCTTGCTTGGTTGGCCAAAAAGGGCGTATGCGTTTTTTCCTGAATATATTCAGGAAAAAACGCATACGCCCTTTTTGGCCAAGTGCATCATTGTGGACGTTCTGCCTCTTTTCCTATGCTTTACATGCAATTCCACTCTACCTCCTGAAATCGGTTTCCTGCAATTCTTCCCCGCTTTCAACTCCTCTTGGCTGCCTTACTTCAATATATTTTTGGACGATAGCTGTCATTTATAACTCTGCAGGTTTGTGAATTACAGTGCCCGTGAGCTCCTTTCTTCAACTCGCTTTCTTGTGAGCTGGCCGCAACACCGCAGGATTGCTTCAGGCCCTAGTTTGGTTCTGGCACGGCATGCTGAGCCTTTGGTTAATTCCTCTTCCTGGTGGGAAATGAGAGTTAAATTTGCCCGTCCAGACACCTCCACCTAGTCTCTCATTGGTTCTTCCTATTCCTGTTCATTTTCCACAGAAATTGCAAACTGAGCCAAACAGGAGGTTAAAGGCACTGACTCTCCAAGTGGGGAGAGTGTTAGTAAAGCGTCTGGAATGTTGCACCCGAGTACCAGGGGACGAAAACTGAGACACATTTGAACACGTTTCCCGATCACACGGTGGATCATACTCTGGGTTCCACATGCATGTTTTAGCTGAAGGAAGAATCCCTTAAACCTGGAGAGTTGAGACCCATGGAATGGGTACCATGCAATATGACTTCAAAGGGTCTGCATTTGCTCACCGAACCTCACCAATCCTATCCCTGCTGCGTTTATGCCTCTGTACACACGCTTGATTCTCTTTCGGAGACATATAAATCCATAGGTTTTAAGATTCTTACTAGTCAGGTAGATTCTTACTAGTCAGGTATATTGTTAGGCGTTTAATATGGGGTGTTGAGTCCACTTCGTTGAGCAAGGAGTAGCTCTTGTCTATTACATATTTGGCTTATGGAACGGTATCTGTGCTAATTTCAATCTCTGGTTTTATGCAGCACCCCAGCTCACCCTTCCCCTTAAGCAAGCATAAGTTGGTTTTCTACATTTGACACCCTGTTCTGTTTTGTAATTCAGTTCTTGTGTAGCCAAGTTTACATTCCGTGTATTAGTGATATATTATGATGTTTCTTTTTCTGTGTGACTTATTTCACTTAGAATCATCGTACCTGAATCCACTCATTATGCTGCTATGGGCCTGATGACATAGATTTCATTGCTGAGTGATATTGCATTGTACGTAAGTACCACAACTTCTTTATCCATTTTTCGCTTTCTGTGATATTGAACTTGTACCGTAAACGAGGTTCTTGTAAACAGAGCCGGCCCAAACTTTGGGGTGGCTGTGTCTTTTTGATTTTAATTTCCCTAAGCTATAGGACCATAAGTGGAACTGCCCTAGGCTCTGTTGCTTTGTTTTTTGGATGTTTCAGGAAACACCATACACTTCTCCACAGTGGCTGCTGGCAATTTACATCCCACCCATCAGCATAACTAGGCTCCCAGTTCTCCATGGCCTGTCCTGCCTTTCTGGATTTTACACTTTTTTCAGGTGGCCCTTTTGACCGGGGAGCAGTGAGACTTCTTTGTAGTGCAGATTTCCTTTGCAAGCTTGCTTGGTTGGCCAAAAAGGGCGTATGCGTTTTTTCCTGAATATATTCAGGAAAAAACGCATACGCCCTTTTTGGCCAAGTGCATCATTGTGGACGTTCTGCCTCTTTTCCTATGGTTTACATGCAATTCCAGTCTACCTCCTGAAATCGGTTTCCTGCAATTCTGCCCCGCTTTCAACTCCTCTTGGCAGCCTTACTTCAATATATTTTTGGAAGATAGCTGTCATTTATAACTCTGCAGGTTTGTGAATTACAGTGCCCCTGAGCTCCTTTCTTCAACTCGCTTTCTTGTGAGCTGGCCGCAACACCGCAGGATTGCTTCAGACCCTAGTTTGGTTCCGGCATGGCATGCTGAGCCTTTGGTTAATTCCTCTTCCTGGTGGGAAATGAGAGTTAAATTTGCCTGTCCAGACACCTCCACCTAGTCTCTCCTTGGTTCTCCCTATTCCTGTTCATTTTCCACAGAAATTGCAAACTGGCCAAACAGGAGGTTAAAGGCACTGACTCTCCAAGTGGGGAGAGTGTTAGTAAAGCGTCTGGAATGTTGCACCCGAGTACCAGGGGACGAAAACTGAGACACATTTGAACACGTTTCCCGATGACACCGTGGATCATACTCTGGGTTCCACATGCATGTTTTAGCTGAAGGAAGAATCCCTTAAACCTGGAGAGTTGAGACCCATGGAATGGGTACCATGCAATATGACTTCAAAGGGTCTGCATTTGCTCACCGAACCTCACCAATCCTATCACTGCTGCATTTATGCCGCTGTACACACGCTTGATTCTCTTTCGGAGACATATAAATCCATAGGTTTTAAGATTCTTACTAATCAGGTATATTCTTAGGCGTTTAATATGGGGTGTTGAGTCCACTTCGTTGAGCAAGGAGTAGCTCTTGTCTATTACATATTTGGCTTATGGAACGGTATCTGTGCTAATTTCAATCTCTGGTTTTATGCACCACCCCAACTCACCTTTCCACTTAAGCAAGCATAACTTGGGTTTCTACTTTTGAGACCCTGTTTTGTTTTGTAATTCAGTTCCTGTGTAGCCAAGTTTACATTCCGTATATTAGTGATACCTTATGATATTTCTTTTTCTGTGTGACTTATTTCACTTAGAATCATCGTACCTGAATCCACTCATTATGCTGCTACGGGCCTGATGACATAGATTTCATTGCTGAGTGATATTGCATTGTACGTAAGTACCACAACTTCTTTATCCATTTTCCACTTTCTGTGATATTGAACTTGTAAGGTAAATGAGGTTCTTGTAAACAGAGCCATCTCAAACTTTGGGGTGGCTGTGTCTTTTTGATTTTAATTTCCCTAAGCTATAGGACCATATGTGGAAGTGCCCTAGGCTCTGTTGCTTTGTTTTTTAGATGTTTCAGGAAACACCATACACTTCTCCAGAGTGGCTGCTGGCAATTTACATCCCGCCCATCAGCATAACAAGGCTCCCAGTTCTCCATGGCCTGTCCTGCCTTTCTGGATTTTACACTTTTTTCAGATGGCCCTTTTGACCGGGGGGCAGTGAGACTTCATTGTAGTGCAGATTTCCTTTGCAAGCTTGCTTGGTTGGCCAAAAAGGACGTATGCGTTTTTTCCTGAATATATTCAGGAAAAAACGCATACGCCCTTTTTGGCCAAGTGCATCATTGTGGTCGTTCTGCCTCTTTTCCTATGCTTTACATGCAATTCCAGTCTACCTCCTGAAATCGGTTTCCTGCAATCCTGCCCCGCTTTCAACTCCTCTTGGCAGCCTTCCTTCAATATATTTTAGGACGATAGCTGTCATTTATAACTCTGCAGGTTTGTGAATTACAGTGCCCCTTAGCTCCTTTCTTCAACTCGCTTTCTTGTGAGCTGGCCGCAACACCACAGGATTGCTTCAGGCCCTAGTTTGGTTCCGGCATGGCATGTTGAGCCTTTGGTTAATTCCTCTTCCTGGTGGGAAATGAGAGTTAAATTTGCCCGTCCAGACACCTCCACCTAGTCTCTCCTTGGTTCTCCCTATTCCTGTTCATTTTCCACAGAAATTGCAAACTGGGCCAAACAGGAGTTTAAAGGCACTGACTCTCCAAGTGGGGAGAGTGTTAGTAAAGCGTCTGGAATGTTGCACCCGAGTACCAGGGGACGAAAACTGAGACACATTTGAACACGTTTCCCGATGACACCGTGGATCATACTCTGGGTTCCACATGCATGTTTTAGCTGAAGGAAGAATACCTTAAACCTGGAGAGTTGAGACCCATGGAATGGGTACCATGCAATATGACTTCAAAGAGTCTGCATTTGCTCACCTAACCTCACCAATCCTATCACTGCTGCGTTTATACCACTGTACACACGCTTGATTCTCTTTCGGAGACATATAAATCCATAGGTTTTAAGATTCTTACTAGTCAGGTATATTCTTAGGCGTTTAATATGGTGTGTTGTGTCCACTTCGTTGAGCAAGTAATAGCTCTTGTCTATTACATATTTGGCTTATGGAACGGTATCTGTGCTAATTTCAATCTCTTGTTGTATGTAGCACCCCAACTCACCTTTCCCCTTAAGCAAGCATAAGTGGGTTTTCTACATTTGACACCCTGTTCTGTTTTGTAATTCAGTTCCTGTGTAGCCAAGTTTACATTCCGTGTAGTAGTGATAACTTATGATGTTTCTTTTTCTGTGTGACTCATTTCACTTAGAATCATCGTACCTGAATCCACTCATTATGCTGCTACGGGCCTGATGACATAGATTTCATTGCTGAGTGATATTGCATTGTACGTAAGTACCACAACTTCTTTATCCATTTTTCGCTTTCTGTGATATTGAACTTGTACCGTAAACGAGGTTCTTGTAAACAGAGCCATCCCAAACTTTGGGGTGGCTGTGTCTTTTTGATTTTAATTTCCCTAAGCTATAGGACCATCAGTGGAAGTGCCCTAGGCTCTGTTCCTTTGTTTTTTGGATGTTTCAGGAAACACCATACACTTCTCCAGAGTGGCTGCTGGCAATTTACATCCCGCCCATCAGCATAAGAAGGCTCCTAGTTCTCCTTGGCTTGTCCTGCCTTTCTGGATTTTACACTTTTTTCGGATGGCCCTTTTGACCAGGGGGCTGTGAGACTTCATTGTAGTGCAGATTTCCTTTGCAAGCTTGCTTGGTTGGCCAAAAAGGGCGTATGCGTTTTTTCCTGAATATATTCAGGAAAAAACGCATACGCCCTTTTTGGCCAAGTGCATCATTGTGGACGTTCTGCCTCTTTTCCTATGCTTTACATGCAATTCCACTCTACCTCCTGAAATCGGTTTCCTGCAATTCTTCCCCGCTTTCAACTCCTCTTGGCTGCCTTACTTCAATATATTTTTGGACGATAGCTGTCATTTATAACTCTGCAGGTTTGTGAATTACAGTGCCCGTGAGCTCCTTTCTTCAACTCGCTTTCTTGTGAGCTGGCCGCAACACCGCAGGATTGCTTCAGGCCCTAGTTTGGTTCTGGCACGGCATGCTGAGCCTTTGGTTAATTCCTCTTCCTGGTGGGAAATGAGAGTTAAATTTGCCCGTCCAGACACCTCCACCTAGTCTCTCATTGGTTCTTCCTATTCCTGTTCATTTTCCACAGAAATTGCAAACTGAGCCAAACAGGAGGTTAAAGGCACTGACTCTCCAAGTGGGGAGAGTTTTAGTAAAGCGTCTGGAATGTTGCACCCGAGTACCAGGGGACGAAAACTGAGACACATTTGAACACGTTTCCCGATCACACGGTGGATCATACTCTGGGTTCCACATGCATGTTTTAGCTGAAGGAAGAATCCCTTAAACCTGGAGAGTTGAGACCCATGGAATGGGTACCATGCAATATGACTTCAAAGGGTCTGCATTTGCTCACCGAACCTCACCAATCCTATCCCTGCTGCGTTTATGCCTCTGTACACACGCTTGATTCTCTTTCGGAGACATATAAATCCATAGGTTTTAAGATTCTTACTAGTCAGGTAGATTCTTACTAGTCAGGTATATTGTTAGGCGTTTAATATGGGGTGTTGAGTCCACTTCGTTGAGCAAGGAGTAGCTCTTGTCTATTACATATTTGGCTTATGGAACGGTATCTGTGCTAATTTCAATCTCTGGTTTTATGCAGCACCCCAGCTCACCCTTCCCCTTAAGCAAGCATAAGTTGGTTTTCTACATTTGACACCCTGTTCTGTTTTGTAATTCAGTTCTTGTGTAGCCAAGTTTACATTCCGTGTATTAGTGATATATTATGATGTTTCTTTTTCTGTGTGACTTATTTCACTTAGAATCATCGTACCTGAATCCACTCATTATGCTGCTATGGGCCTGATGACATAGATTTCATTGCTGAGTGATATTGCATTGTACGTAAGTACCACAACTTCTTTATCCATTTTTCGCTTTCTGTGATATTGAACTTGTACCGTAAACGAGGTTCTTGTAAACAGAGCCGGCCCAAACTTTGGGGTAGCTGTGTCTTTTTGATTTTAATTTCCCTAAGCTATAGGACCATAAGTGGAACTGCCCTAGGCTCTGTTGCTTTGTTTTTTGGATGTTTCAGGAAACACCATACACTTCTCCACAGTGGCTGCTGGCAATTTACATCCCACCCATCAGCATAACTAGGCTCCCAGTTCTCCATGGCCTGTCCTGCCTTTCTGGATTTTACACTTTTTTCAGGTGGCCCTTTTGACCGGGGAGCAGTGAGACTTCTTTGTAGTGCAGATTTCCTTTGCAAGCTTGCTTGGTTGGCCAAAAAGGGCGTATGCGTTTTTTCCTGAATATATTCAGGAAAAAACGCATACGCCCTTTTTGGCCAAGTGCATCATTGTGGACGTTCTGCCTCTTTTCCTATGGTTTACATGCAATTCCAGTCTACCTCCTTTAATCGGTTTCCTGCAATTCTGCCCCGCTTTCAACTCCTCTTGGCAGCCTTACTTCAATATATTTTTGGAAGATAGCTGTCATTTATAACTCTGCAAGTTTGTGAATTACAGTGCCCCTGAGCTCCTTTCTTCAACTCGCTTTCTTGTGAGCTGGCCGCAACACCACAGGATTGCTTCTGGCCCTAGTGTGGTTCCGGCATGGCACGCTGAGCCTTTGGTTAATTCCTCTTCCTGGTGGGAAATGAGAGTTAAATTTGCCCGTCCAGACACCTCCACCTAGTCTCTCATTGGTTCTCCCTATTCCTGTTCATTTTCCACAGAAATTGCAAACTGGGCCAAACAGGAGGTTAAAGGCACTGACTCTCCAAGTGGGGAGAGTGTTAGTAAAGCGTCTGGAATGTTGCAACCGAGTACCAGGGGACGAAAACTGAGACACGTTTGAACACGTTTCCCGATCACACGGTGTATCATACTCTGGGTTCCACATACATGTTTTAGCTGAAGGAAGAATCCCTTAAACCTGGAGAGTTGAGACCCATGGAATGGGTACCATGCAATATGACTTCAAAGGGTCTGCATTTGCTCACCGAACCTCAGCAATCCTATCACTGCTGCGTTTTTGCCGCTGTACACACGCTTGATTCTCTTTCGGAGACATATAAATCCATAGGTTTTAAGATTCTTACTAGTCAGGTAGATTCTTACTAGTCAGGTATATTCTTAGGCGTTTAATATGGGGTGTTGAATCCACTTCGTTGAACAAGGAGTAGCTCTTGTCTATTACATATTTGGCTTATGGAACGGTATCTGTGCTAATTTCAATCTCTGGTTTTATGCAACACCCCAACTCACCCTTCCCCTTAAGCAAGCATAAGTTGGTTTTCTACATTTGACACCCTGTTCTGTTTTGTAATTCAGTTCTTGTGTAGCCAAATTTACATTCCGTGTATTAGTGATATCTTATGATGTTTCTTTTTCTGTGGGACTAATTTCACTTAGAATCATCGTACCTGAATCCACTCATTATGCTGCTACGGGCCTGATGACATAGATTTCATTGCTGAGTGATATTGCATTATACGTAAGTACCACAATTTCTTTATCCATTTTTCGCTTTCTGTGATATTCAACTTGTACTGTAAACGAGGTTCTTGTAAACAGAGCCGTCCCAAACTTTGGGGTGGCTGTGTCTTTTTGATTTTAATTTCCCTAAGCTATAGGACCATAAGTGGAAGTGCCCTAGGCTCTGTTGCTTTGTTTTTTGGATGTTTCAGGAAACACCATACACTTCTCCAGAGTGGCTGCTCGCAATTTACATCCCACCCATCAGCATAACAAGGCTCCCAGTTCTCCATGGCCTGTCCTGCCTTTCTGGATTTTACACTTTTTTCGGATGGCCCTTTTGACCAGGGGGCTGTGAGACTTCATTGTAGTGCAGATTTCCTTTGCAAGCTTGCTTGGTTGGCCAAAAAGGGCGTATGCGTTTTTTCCTGAATATATTCAGGAAAAAACGCATACGCCCTTTTTGGCCAAGTGCATCATTGTGGACGTTCTGCCTCTTTTCCTATGCTTTACATGCAATTCCACTCTACCTCCTGAAATCGGTTTCCTGCAATTCTTCCCCGCTTTCAACTCCTCTTGGCTGCCTTACTTCAATATATTTTTGGACGATAGCTGTCATTTATAACTCTGCAGGTTTGTGAATTACAGTGCCCGTGAGCTCCTTTCTTCAACTCGCTTTCTTGTGAGCTGGCCGCAACACCGCAGGATTGCTTCAGGCCCTAGTTTGGTTCTGGCACGGCATGCTGAGCCTTTGGTTAATTCCTCTTCCTGGTGGGAAATGAGAGTTAAATTTGCCCGTCCAGACACCTCCACCTAGTCTCTCATTGGTTCTTCCTATTCCTGTTCATTTTCCACAGAAATTGCAAACTGAGCCAAACAGGAGGTTAAAGGCACTGACTCTCCAAGTGGGGAGAGTGTTAGTAAAGCGTCTGGAATGTTGCACCCGAGTACCAGGGGACGAAAACTGAGACACATTTGAACACGTTTCCCGATCACACGGTGGATCATACTCTGGGTTCCACATGCATGTTTTAGCTGAAGGAAGAATCCCTTAAACCTGGAGAGTTGAGACCCATGGAATGGGTACCATGCAATATGACTTCAAAGGGTCTGCATTTGCTCACCGAACCTCACCAATCCTATCCCTGCTGCGTTTATGCCTCTGTACACACGCTTGATTCTCTTTCGGAGACATATAAATCCATAGGTTTTAAGATTCTTACTAGTCAGGTAGATTCTTACTAGTCAGGTATATTGTTAGGCGTTTAATATGGGGTGTTGAGTCCACTTCGTTGAGCAAGGAGTAGCTCTTGTCTATTACATATTTGGCTTATGGAACGGTATCTGTGCTAATTTCAATCTCTGGTTTTATGCAGCACCCCAGCTCACCCTTCCCCTTAAGCAAGCATAAGTTGGTTTTCTACATTTGACACCCTGTTCTGTTTTGTAATTCAGTTCTTGTGTAGCCAAGTTTACATTCCGTGTATTAGTGATATATTATGATGTTTCTTTTTCTGTGTGACTTATTTCACTTAGAATCATCGTACCTGAATCCACTCATTATGCTGCTATGGGCCTGATGACATAGATTTCATTGCTGAGTGATATTGCATTGTACGTAAGTACCACAACTTCTTTATCCATTTTTCGCTTTCTGTGATATTGAACTTGTACCGTAAACGAGGTTCTTGTAAACAGAGCCGGCCCAAACTTTGGGGTGGCTGTGTCTTTTTGATTTTAATTTCCCTAAGCTATAGGACCATAAGTGGAACTGCCCTAGGCTCTGTTGCTTTGTTTTTTGGATGTTTCAGGAAACACCATACACTTCTCCACAGTGGCTGCTGGCAATTTACATCCCACCCATCAGCATAACTAGGCTCCCAGTTCTCCATGGCCTGTCCTGCCTTTCTGGATTTTACACTTTTTTCAGGTGGCCCTTTTGACCGGGGAGCAGTGAGACTTCTTTGTAGTGCAGATTTCCTTTGCAAGCTTGCTTGGTTGGCCAAAAAGGGCGTATGCGTTTTTTCCTGAATATATTCAGGAAAAAACGCATACGCCCTTTTTGGCCAAGTGCATCATTGTGGACGTTCTGCCTCTTTTCCTATGGTTTACATGCAATTCCAGTCTACCTCCTTTAATCGGTTTCCTGCAATTCTGCCCCGCTTTCAACTCCTCTTGGCAGCCTTACTTCAATATATTTTTGGAAGATAGCTGTCATTTATAACTCTGCAAGTTTGTGAATTACAGTGCCCCTGAGCTCCTTTCTTCAACTCGCTTTCTTGTGAGCTGGCCGCAACACCACAGGATTGCTTCTGGCCCTAGTGTGGTTCCGGCATGGCACGCTGAGCCTTTGGTTAATTCCTCTTCCTGGTGGGAAATGAGAGTTAAATTTGCCCGTCCAGACACCTCCACCTAGTCTCTCATTGGTTCTCCCTATTCCTGTTCATTTTCCACAGAAATTGCAAACTGGGCCAAACAGGAGGTTAAAGGCACTGACTCTCCAAGTGGGGAGAGTGTTAGTAAAGCGTCTGGAATGTTGCACCCGAGTACCAGGGGACGAAAACTGAGACACGTTTGAACACGTTTCCCGATCACACGGTGTATCATACTCTGGGTTCCACATGCATGTTTTAGCTGAAGGAAGAATCCCTTAAACCTGGAGAGTTGAGACCCATGGAATGGGTACCATGCAATATGACTTCAAAGGGTCTGCATTTGCTCACCGAACCTCAGCAATCCTATCACTGCTGCGTTTTTGCCGCTGTACACACGCTTGATTCTCTTTCGGAGACATATAAATCCATAGGTTTTAAGATTCTTACTAGTCAGGTAGATTCTTACTAGTCAGGTATATTCTTAGGCGTTTAATATGGGGTGTTGAGTCCACTTCGTTGAACAAGGAGTAGCTCTTGTCTATTACATATTTGGCTTATGGAACGGTATCTGTGCTAATTTCAATCTCTGGTTTTATGCAACACCCCAACTCACCCTTCCCCTTAAGCAAGCATAAGTTGGTTTTCTACATTTGACACCCTGTTCTGTTTTGTAATTCAGTTCTTGTGTAGCCAAATTTACATTCCGTGTATTAGTGATATCTTATGATGTTTCTTTTTCTGTGGGACTAATTTCACTTAGAATCATCGTACCTGAATCCACTCATTATGCTGCTACGGGCCTGATGACATAGATTTCATTGCTGAGTGATATTGCATTATACGTAAGTACCACAATTTCTTTATCCATTTTTCACTTTCTGTGATATTCAACTTGTACTGTAAACGAGGTTCTTGTAAACAGAGCCGTCCCAAACTTTGGGGTGGCTGTGTCTTTTTGATTTTAATTTCCCTAAGCTATAGGACCATAAGTGGAAGTGCCCTAGGCTCTGTTGCTTTGTTTTTTGGATGTTTCAGGAAACACCAAACACTTCTCCAGAGTGGCTGCTGGCAATTTACATCCCACCCATCAGCATAACAAGGCTCCCAGTTCTCCATGGCCTGTCCTGCCTTTCTGGATTTTACACTTTTTTCGGATGGCCCTTTTGACCGAGGGGCAGTGAGACTTCATTGTAGTGCAGATTTCCTTTGCAAGCTTGCTTGGTTGGCCAAAAAGGGCGTATGCGTTTTTTCCTGAATATATTCAGGAAAAAACGCATACGCCCTTTTTGGCCAAGTGCATCATTGTCGACGTTCTGAGTGTTTTCATATGTTTTCAGTGCAATTCCTGTCTACCTCCTGAAATCGGTTTCCTGCAGTTCTGCCTTGCTCTCAGTGCCTCTTCATAGCCTTACCTCAATATACTTTTGGAAAATAGTTGGCCTTTATAACGCTGCAGGTTTTTGAATTGCAGTGGCCCTTAGCTCCATTTTTCAGCTCTTATTTTTGTGATCTTGCCTCATATCCACAGGATTTCTTCAGGACCTATTCTTCTTCTGGGACGCCTTGCTCTGCCTTTGGTTAATTCTTCCTCCTGATGTGAAATTAGAGTGACATGTGCCCATTGAAACCGCTACAGCTATTTTCTCACTGGTTCCCCCTATTCCCATTCATCCTCCGCACTAACTGCAGACTGTGCGATACCGGAACTTAAAGGCATTGACTCTCCATGTGGAGATGTTGTTAGTAAAGTGGCTGGAATGTTGATCCGGAGCCCCAGGAGAGGAAAATGAGGTGCATTTTAGAAACCTTTCCCGATCATATGGTATACCATCCGCTGGATTTCCCATGCATGGTTTAGCTGTAGGAAGATTCCCTTCAACTTGGAGTGTTGGGACCCTTGGAATAAGTAGCATGAAGTATTGCATTAAACTTTCGGCAGTTGCTCACCAAAGCTCTCCAATCCTTTCAGCCCCAAGTGTCCAGCCTTATGTCTTATCCAGCTGTGGGTTTATATGTGGTCATTCCAGGTTGCATCACAGCCCCTGAGCGAATTTTGTAAGAATTTTTCTCTCTTTCATTGTTTCTGCGTTTTGGTTTTAAAATTTATTTCTATAATGGGGTTTAGCTCATTTTCACTGCTGTGTTTGTGCCGCTCTGCGCACACTTGATTCCCTTATGGAGATATATCAATACATGGGTTTTAAGATTCTTATTACTCAGATATATTTCTCTGCGGTGTATAGGGTGTGTTGAGGCCAGTTCATTGAGCGAGGTGTAGATCTTGTCTGATACCTATTTGGTTTATTGAACGGTATCTGTGCTAATTTCAAACTCTGGTTTTATGCATCACCCCACCTCTCCTTTCCCCTTAAGCTGACATAAGTGTGTTTTCTAAATGTGAGACACTGTTCTGTTTTGTAATTCATTTTTTGTGCAGCCATATTTATCCTCCCTCTATAAGTGATATCTTATGATATGTTTCTTTTTCTGTTTGACTTATTTCAAGTAGTATTATCGGACCTCAATCCACTCTTTATCCTTCTACTAGCCTTATTACATTGATTTCATGGTGAAGAGATATTCCATTGTACATAAGTACCACATTTTCTTTATCCATTGTTCTCTTTCCTGGGATATTTAAGGTGTACTGAAGTTGAGGTTCTTGTAAACAGAGTAGCCCTAAACTGTGGTGTGCTTGTGTCTTGTTGATTTTTAGACTTCCCTAGATATACTCCCGTGATTGGAAGTGCCCTATGCTCTGTCGCTCTGTTTTTTAGATGATTTAGGAACCACCATACACTTCTCCAGAGTGGCTCTCGGCAGTTCACACACTGTCCATCAGCGTATAAAGGCTCCCTGTTCTCCATGGCCTGTCCTGCATTTCTGGTTTTTACAATTTTTTCGGATGGCCCTTTTGACCGGTGGGAAATGAGACTTCTTTGTTGTGCACATTTGCATTGCTTGCTTGCTTGCTTGCCCATAAAGTGCGTATGCGTTTTTTCCTGGATATATTCAGGAAAAAACGCATACTCCCTTTTGGGCCAACTGCATCATTGTCGAAATTCTGCCGCTTTTCATGTGCTTTAAAGGCGAGTCCAATCTATCTCTTGAAATCTGTTTCTTGCAATTCTGTCTTGCATTCAGATCCTCTTCTTTGCCTTACCTCAACATATTTTTGGACGTTAGTTTTCATTTATAACTCTGCAGGTTTGTGAATTGCAGTGACCCTGAGCTCCATTTTTTAAGTTGCTCTTTTGTGAGCTGGCCTCAAAACCGCAGGATTGCTTCAGGCCCTATTTTGGCTCGGGCGAGGCGGGCTGAGCCTTTTTTTAATTCTTATTCTTAATGGGAAATTAGAGTGACATGTGCCCGTCCAAACCCCTACAACTATTCTCTCATTGTTTCCCCCTGTTCCCGTTCATCCTCCTCACAATTTGCAAAATGTGTGAAACAGAAGTTTAAATGTGCTGATTCTCTAAGTGGGGAGATTCTAAGTAACGTGGCTGGAATGATGAACAGGAGCACCAGGAGAGGATAAATGAGGTGCATTTTAGACACATCTCCCGATCACATGGTGTACAGTCCTCTGGGTTTTCCATGCATGTTTTAGCTGTAGGAAGATTCCTTGAACCTGCAGATTTGGGACCCATTGAATGGGTACCAGGTAGTATTACTTTAAAGGGTGTGCATTTCCTCACCCAACCTCACATTTCTCTTAGCGCGAACAGTTTCCAGCCTTATGTCTCATCCTGCTGTGGGTCTAGATGTGTTCAATCCATGTTGCATCACCGTCCCTGAGGAAAAGTTGTAAGAGGTTTTCTCTGTCTCTCTGTCGTTTATTTTTTTCAATTTATTACTATATTGGTTACAGCTGATTTTCAAAGCTCTGTTTCTTGCTGCTGTACATCCACTTGATTCACGTACAGAGAGACATCAATAAATTCTTTTTCAGATTCTTACCAGTCATAGATATTCTTTTCCGGTGACTTGAGTGTGCTGAGTGCAGTTCTTTTAGCTACCGTGTAGGCCTTGTTGATTATCAGTTTGGTATTTGGAATGGTATCTTTGCTAATCTCAACCTCCTGGATGATGCCTCACCCCTCCCCACCTTTCCCGTTTAGCAGCCTTACGCGTGTTTTCTACATATTTGACTATGTTTTTGTTTTGTAATTTATTTCATGTGTAGCCATTTTGGATTCCACCTTTAAGTGATATCTTATGATATGTGTCTTTTTCTTTTTGAATTATGTCACTTAGAATGATCATACGTAACTCCTCCGGAGTTGTTACAACTGGCCATATTTCATTGATTTCCAGGCTGAGTAATATTCCACTCTACATAAGTACCACATCTCTATCCATTTTTTCCCTCCAGAGACATTTAAGTTATATCCTAGTCGAGGATCTTTTAAACAGAGAGGCAGTAAACATTGGGGTGCCTGTGTCCTCTCGATTTTTGTTTTTCCCAAGATATACGCCCATGAGTGCAAGTGCCCTATGCTCTGTAGCTCATTTTTTAGATGCTTTAGTAAACACAATACACTTCTCCAGAATGGCCGTTGGCAATATACATTTCCACTATAAGCCTCACAGGGCTCCCTCTTCTCCTTGCCCTGTCCTGCATTTCTGGCATTTACACTTTATGAGGATGGCTCTTCTGACTGATGCGAAGTGATATCTTTTGTAGTATTGATTTCCAGTGCCCACCTGTTTGGTTGGCTAAAAAAGTGTATGCCCTTTTCTTGAATATATACAGAAAAAAACGCATACAGCCTTTTTGGCCAACTGCAATGTCGGAAATGTTCAGCCCCTTTTCTTGTGCTTAATGGCGAGTCCTTTCTACCTCCTCAAATCCCTTTCCTGCCATTCTCCGTTGCTTGCCAATCCTTTTCTTTGACTTTCCTCAAGACATTTTTCAGTGATAGATATTTTCAACTCTGCAGTTTCGTGAATTTTACTGCCCCTGAGTTCCATTGTTCAACTTGTGTTTATGGGAACTGGCCACAAAGCAGTGGGATTTCCTCAAGCCCTATACTGTTTCCATGGGCAACCCTAGCCTTTGGTCAATTCATCTTCCTGATTGGAAATTAGAGTGACATGTGCCTGTCTGAACACCTAGGACTTGTCTCTCATTGTTCCTCATCCTTCCGCTTCATCCTCTGGACAAATTCCAAACTGTACGCAACAGGATGTTGACAGTGTTGACATCTCCAAGTGGGGAGACTGTTAGTAAAGACGCTGGAGGGGTGAACCCGAGCACCAGGAGATGAGGAGATGAGATGCCTTTTCCAAACTCTTCCCGATCAGACGGTATACCATCCTCTGGATGTGACAGACATGTTTTAGCAGTAGGAAGAGTCCCATTCATGTAAGGAGAACACCAGGGCTTTTTCAAAATCAGTGTCTCCCCGAAACCCAAACTGGGGAGTTTTTTAAGCTACGGCTACACATATGTTCATTAAGGGCCTTGGGAAGTAGGCAGAGTCCAAACTTTAGATGACTGAAGTCTTCAGGGTCAGAAGCACTCACCACCGGCTTCCCTTAGGTTACACTTTAACTGTCATTGATAGATGATGTCAATAAAAATATCTGTTCTTTTTCCGATTATTTCCCCTTATAGGTTATTGCACAATATTGAGTGTAGTTCCCTGTGCTATACAGTAGTTCCTTGTTGATGATCTATTTTATACATAGCAGTGTGTATGTGTTAATTCCAAACTGTTAATTTATCCCTCCTCCCACCTTTCCCCTTTGGTAATAATAAATTATAAGATTTTATACTTCTCAGAAATGGGGGAGCTGAAAGAGAGGTATCATTTTCAATGGAAAAGCATTTAAAACAAGATTGAAGCTTTAACCAAGATTATTAGATGTACATCCTTGGAAAGAAATCACTTCATTTCTCTAATATTGACCTGACAAATAAGACAAACCTTTTCACTGAACTTGCTTATAATAAAGTGATGGAAATATCAAATGGAAGTGTTAGAAACATCTTATTTTACCCGAGCCTTATAAACTGTTCTATGTTAACTACAGTTTGGCTCACACATCTGTTCATTGAAGTTACAATAGTCTCAATTTCTGTTACTGATCCTCCAGAGTGGACCCCAACAAGGGTCCCCCTGCCCAGTGTCATTGGGGCCAACAGATCGAGACTGAGTTTGGTTCCCAAGCAAAGGAAACTTTATATTTTCATCAGAGAATGGAGAGGTGAGAGCATGCACTACCCCGTGGGCTGTGGGCTGGGCTGCTGTGTAGAGATCCTGTCAGAGTCAGTGAGAGGGAGGGGGTGGAGCTCTCAAGGGCCGGGTTGGCTGCAGCTCAGGCTCTATATCTCGGAGTCTGCACTGGGCCCCAGGAGCTGAGGTGTCGACCCAGCCATTCTGCACCAGGAAATCTGGTCTGAAGTGCCGGGTGTGGAACCTCTGCATGCGGGACCCTAGGAGCACGTGAAATTAGACAAAGCACAAAGGATAAAAAAGGTCAGACTTGACTTTATTGCCCACATTCTATTTTTATCTCCCAGGGATTTTTAATGGGCTTTGCTGGGGACAAACCCCTCCTCTGCCTTTTGTCCCGTTCCTCATTCTTGGAGTGCTGAGGGTGCAGACCCTTCTTCTGTAACTGCTGAGTGCTGAGTTGGGAGCCCTCATACCAGGGGACGAGGGTCAGAACTTCTCCCCAGCAGCCTCCAGGTGACGTTGATTGGCCCCAGGACCCCTGCCTCCCTGCTCGTCCGCCTGAGCACCAGCATTGGAAGTGTTATAGATTCTAATGACCTTTAAGGGTCCAGGAAAGAGATGTGCAGAGACGCTGTGGGGGCCGGTTTCACCCCGCCCCACATTTGTTCGGCCACCTTAGGCTGACCGTTTCTGCCAGCCTAGATGCTCTGACCAGTAGTCTGCTCTTTCTTCAATTAGGCCCCTGAATTAACGTAAAAACAGCACCAGGTGTCAGAGCCCTGCCCGCTCAACTCCCAGACAGTCCAGGGTCAGTGGTGATCGAGGACCATGATGGCCACTGAGTCAACAGCCAACAGTCAACAGTAAACAGGAGTCCAGCCGGTCTTATTGGCCACCATCATCACGGTGTCTGTAGGCTTTTCTATGGTGACAGTGTGATATACGGTTCCCCCGCCAAGATTATTAGCTCCCCTCCGGGTGCAGGAAGTCCTGCAAGCAGTAGTCTACTCCTTCGGGACACACTATTGTTGTTTTATGAGAGAAACTCCAGGTCAAGTGATGTTCACATGAGTCGTCATGGTGCCCTGTTGCCCCCGGTTATCTCTCTGGATGTTGGAGTTGGAGGGCCTCCTCACTCGAGGTCGGTGTGCCCACGGAGCGAACCCTGCAACTTCAGGGCATGGTTGGTGATTAGGATCACCACGTGGGGTCCTTTTCCCTTAGGAGGGAGGTGGCCTTTTGGGCTGCTGATTTCCAGGTTTTTAGATACCGCCAGTATCTTGGCCAGATGTGGCAGTGGGCCAAGCCCCTTGGTGACTGTAGTTTATCCTACCTGGATGGCATTCTTGCGTTGTTCCATTTCAAGTGGTCCCAGTTTTTGCACTAATTCTCCAATGGCGATTCACCTTTCACCGGGAATGGAAAGGTCAAAGGGTTTAGCTCAATTAGGGAGTTCCAGGGCAAGGGTCTGAATTGACTGCTCTTTCCATTCTTGAAAGGCCACTTCTGGATTCTGTTCAAAAGGATCATCATCTTTTCCTTTCAGTGTTTCATATAGAGGCCCAGCTAGTAGACTGTAGTTAGGGATCCAGAAGCAGCAAACCCTGGCCTCCCCAGGAACCCCTAAGCTGTCTTCTAGTTTTAGAAAGGGGTAAGGCTGCAAATGGTTTCTTCCCTTTCCTGGGATGGGCTTCTCTGACCTTGTGTGAGAATGAAGCCCAGGCAGGTCACCGCAGTCTGTGATATTTGAGCTTTTTCTTGGACAACTTCTATCCTTTATTGGCTTGGTAGTTCAGAGGCCTCCTTAGTAGGGCTGGCGATCAGAATGTCGTCTGCATATTGAAGGAGGGTTTCCTTTTCCAGAGGTAGAACTTTTCGGTCGTTAGCTAAGCTTTCCCCAAAGATGGTGTGGGAATTTTTGAACCCTTGGGGCAAGACGGCCCGGAAGTATTGTTTTAGTTGTATGTTGAGTCCTGCCACTCAGAAGCCAAAATTTCTTGTGACTCTGGGACTAATGGAATACAAAAGAAGGCATCATTGAAGACTAATACAGAATACCATGTCCTGGTGGTTGGTAGAATGACCAGCAGGGTGTAGGAATCAGGAGTAACTGGAGGTATATCCTCGGTGGCTTCACTGACTGTCCTGACATCCTTTACCAGGTCCCCAGCAGCCCATGGGGCTCTCGTGGTCAAGCCAATCCCAGGATATGGAGCTCTCCTGGGCAGGTACCCCACCCCCAACCCAGCCCACGGGGCTCTCATGGTCAGGCCCCTCCCAGGATACAGAGCTACCCTTGCAGGTACCGTGGCAGGGCTGGGCACACAGGAACCGTGCACATAGCCCTCATTGAAGAGCACCCCCAGCTCACCTGTCGCTCAGAGCTGACACAGAGCACCTCAGAGCAGGACTTGAACTAACAAACAGCAGCTCCGACAGGTCTGTGACCCTGGGCGTCACTCTGTGTGGCCTCCCTCCACCTGGTCTTCCAGAGACTTCCACTGCACCCAGGGCACCAGGCCTCTGTCTCCAACCACCACCCACCCCTCCTCTCCCTGACTCCTGGGTTCGTCTCATTAGGAGAGGGTTTTCTTGAAGTTGTCTCCCACTCATGGGCCAGATAAAATGATTAGAAAACAAGCCAAAGCTGCAGCCCCTTGTCTATCCTGACTCTCAGGAGCCCACACCTGTTCCTTGGACCTGGCCCGTTCAGCAAGTTCCATTTTCTGCAACTGTGAGCCCCTGAGGGGTGATGATTGGCTACCTGGGCAGCCTTACCATGCCGGCCAGCCCTCCCCAGGTGTGCCTGGGTTGAGATCAATATAAATACCACTCCAGGCAGCAAAAGCCCCTGCAGCTGTGCCTGACGCCATTTTCTCTGCCCTGTCAGCAGTCTCGGGGCTGGGCTGGTGGGAGGGAGTGAGAGGCCACGGCTTTGTGGGTGGCCCAGTGTGAGTGGGGCTCTGCTGGACTTTCTGCAGCAGTTGCCAGGCTGCCACCTGCTAAAGAAGAGGATGTGTCACCCATACCTGCTGCTGGAATTTCTCCCTGGGCAGAGGTGAGGAAGGAAAAAAGCAGTGGGGGCAGGGACAGGACGGGTATCTCAGGCAGGGAAATGGAAATCTTCCAGAAGAGCACCCAGGGCCAGGACCATCCTGGCTGGCCTGCAGGCACCAAGTCAGCTGGCATGCTGTCACTCGTGTGGCTCCATGGCCCTTCCTCTAGGCTTTCAAGTCCTTGTATATATTCAGGTGTTTTACCTGGGAAGGGTGGGAACAGTTCAGCAGCAACTGGCCTGGGGCTCAGCTCACGTTTACTCACAGATGCCTCGGCACGGTGCCCCAGCTTTGCAATGAGGACGCTTGTTGTGTGGGGGCTGCTGGCTGAATGGGAGACGATTCCCCACCACTGACCAACTTCAGAATTGTTTACAACTGGAGCAAGTGCCCTGATACGGTTTTCCTCTGAGTAACTGGTGGGTTCTGTTTTTTTTTTCTCTTTTTCGTTTTTGGTTCAAGGTAGATTTTATTCCTCTTTTTTGTATTTACAGATATAAGCATGGAAATAATTTATTCATATAAATACATGTATGTGAAGGGAATAATTGTTTTTTCTGTTTTATTTTTTAAATTTTATTTCTTTTTAATTTTGAATTTTATTTTATATTTTTATACAGCAGGTTCTCATTGGTTATCTATTTTATACATATAAATGTTTACATGCCAATCCCAATCTCTCAACTCCTCCCACCACCACCCCTCCAAGAGCTTTCCCCCCTTGTTGTCCATACGATTGTTGTCTACATCTGTTGCTCTATTTATGCCTTGCAAAACGGTTAATCTGTACAGTTTTTCTAGGTTCCACATATATGCATGAATATACAAGATTTGTTTTTCTCTTTCTGACTTACTTCACTCTGTATGACAGTCTCTAGATCCATCGACGTCTCTACAAATGACCCAATTTCATTCCTTTCATGGCTTAGTAATATTCCATTTTATATATGTACCACAGCTTTATGCATTCGTCTGTCTGTGGGCATTTAGGTTGCTTCCATTACCTCGATATTGTAAATAGTGATGCAATGAACATTGCGGTGAATGTCTCTTTTTGATTTATGGTTTTGTCTGAGTATATGTCCAGTCCTGGGATTGCTGTATCATATGGTAATTCTATTATTAGTTTCTTAAGAAACTCCATATTGTTCTCCATAGTGACTGTATCAATTTATATTCCCAACAATAGTGGAAGAGGCTTCCTTTTCTCCACACCCTTTCCAGCATTTGTTGTTTGTAGATTTTCAGATGATGCCCATTCTAACAGGTGTGAGGTGATACCTCATTGTTGAGTCCATTTCGTTGAGCAAGGGGTAGGTCTTGTCTATTACATATTTGGCTTATGGAACGGTATCTGTGCTAATTTCAAACTCTGGTTTTATGCAGCACCCCAACTCACCTTTCCCCTTAAGCAAGCATAAGTTGGTTTTCTAAACTTGAGACCCTGTTCTGTTTTGTAATTCAGTTCATGTGTAGCCAAGTTTACATTCCGTGCATTAGTGATACCTTATGACGTTTCTTTTTCTGTGTGACTTATTTCACTTAGAATCATCATGCCTCAATCCACTCATTATGCTGGTACAGGCCTGGTGACACAGATTTCATTGCTGAGTGGTATTGTGTTGTACATAAGTACCGCAACTTCTTTATCAATTATTTGTTCTCTGGGATATTTAACTTGTACTGTAGAAGAGGCTCCTGTAAACAGAGCCGTTGTAAATTTTGGGGTGGCTGTGTCTTTTTGATTTTAATTTCCCTAAGCTATAGGACCATAAGTGGAAATGCCCTAGACTCTGTTGCTTTGTTTTTCAGATGTATCAGGAAACACCATACACTTCTCCAGAGTGGCTGTTGGCAATGTACATCCCGCCCATCAGCATAACAAGGCTCCTTTTTCCCCATGGCCTGTCTTGCCTTTCTGGATTTTACACTTTTCTCAGATGGCCCTTTAGACCGGGGGGAAGTGACACTTCATAGTAGTTCGGATTTCCATTGCAAGCTTGCTTGGTTTGCCAAAAAGGGCGTATGTGTTTGTTCCTGAATATATTCAGGAACAAACTCATACGCCCTTTGTTGCCAAGTGCATCATTGTCGATGTTCTGCCTCTTTTCCTATGCTTTAAATGCAATTCCAGTCTACCTCCTGAAATCGGTTTCCTGCAATTCTGCCCCGCTTTCAAGTCCTCTTCGCAGCCTTACTTCAATATATTTTTGGACGTTATCTGTCATTTATAACTCTGCAGGTTTGTGAATTACAGGGCCCCTGAGCTCCTTTCTTCAACTCGCTTTCTTGTGAGCTGGCCGCAAACCCGCAAGACTGCTTCAGGCCCTAATCTGCTTCTGGCAGGGCACGCTGAGCCTTTGGTTAATTCCTCTTCCTGGTGGGAAATGAGTGTTAAATATGCCCGTCCAGACACCTACCTCACTCTCAACCCCTTGGTGATGTGGGTCCTCTGGTTTGTGGCCACTTTTGCTGGGTTCCTCACCTTTCGATGATGTGGCCCCACTAGTGTGAGGACACTCCTGCTTGGTTCTCATCCACGTGGTTATGTGGACCCCCTGGTGAGAGTCTGTTCCTGGCTTTGTTCCTCACCCACCTGTGAGGGAGACCCTCTGCTGATAGGTCACTCCTGCATGGCTGGCACACATTGCCTTGGTGAAGTCAGCCGTGTGGTGGCAGTTGGAGCGTGCTGGGAATCTCTTCCCCCCGGTGATGAGGGCCCTCTTGCGTCAGGCCCTAACTGCTGGGCTCACCAACTTTTCTTAGTGAGCCCAGTGATGCTTTGGCACTCCTCTTAGGATCCCATCTCCATGGGGATGTGGGCCTTCTGCTCTGAGGTCCCAACGGCTGGGTTGTTCACATTTTCATGATGTGGGCTCTCTGGTGTTAGTTCACAGAAGCCTGGATCCCATAGCCTCTGTGCTCTTGGCTGCCTGCTGGGAGGTTCCAACTGCTGGATTCCTCACTTTTTTAATTTTTTGGGCCCTCTGTTGTGAGGATCCTCCTGCCTGCCTCACTCCCAGCCCCTTCGTGATGTGTGTCGTCTGGTTTGAGGCCACATGTGCTGGGTTCCTCACCTTTCGATGATGTGGGACCAATGGTCTTAGGAGACTCCTGCCTGGTTCACATCCCCTTGGTGATGTGGGCCCTCTGTTGAGAGTCTGATCCTGGCTGGGTTCCTCACCCATCTGTGAGGTAGGCCGTCTGATGTGAGGTCACTCTTGCCTGGCTTGCTCACCTCGCCTTGTGGACATGAGCCCTCTGGTGGCACTTGGAGCCTGCTGGGAGCCTCCTGCCCTCGGTGCTGACGGCCCTCTAGCATCAGGTTCTAACTGCTGGGCTCCCCACGTTTTCTGATGTGAGCCCAGTGATGCCAGGACACTCCTGTCAGGTTCCCATCCCCATGGGGATGTGGGCTTTCTGCTCTGAGGTCCCAATGCCTGGGTTGCTCACAGTTTCATGATGTGGGCTCTCTGGTGTTAGTTAACTCCTGCCTGCATCCCATAGCTTCTGTGCTCTCGGCCGCCTGCTGGGAGGTTCCAAATGCTGGATTCCTCACTTTTTTTATTCTTTGGGCCCTCTGTTTTTAGGCTACTCCTACCTGCCTCACTCCCATCCCCTTTGTGATGTATGTCCTCTGATATGAGGCCACATGTGCTGGGTTCCTCACCTTTCGATGATGTGGCCCCACTGGTGGGAGGACAGTCCTGACTGGTTCCCATCCCCTTGGTGTTGTGGGCCCTCTGGTGAGAGTCTCATCCTGCCTCGGTTCCTCACCCTTCTGTGAGATAGGCCCTCTGCTGTGAGGTCACTACTGCCTGGCTGGTGCATGCCACCTTGTAGACGTGGGCCCTCTGTTGGCAGTTGGAACCTGCTGGGAGTCTCTCCCCTAGGTTATCAGGGACCCCTGGCATCAGGCCCTAACTGCTGGGCTCCTAACATTTTCTGATATGTGCTAAGTGGTGCAAAGCCACTCCTGCCAGGTTCCCATCCCAATGGGGATGTGGGCCTTCTGTTCTGAGGTCCCAACAGCTGGGCTGCTCACAGGTTCATGATGTGGGCCCTCTGCTGTGAGTTCACTGCGGCCTGGATCCCATAGCCTCGGTGCTCTGGGCCACTTGCTGGGAGGTTCCAACTGCTGGATTCCTCAACTTTTATATTCTATGGACCCTGTGTTGTGAGGCCAGTCCTGCCAGCCTCATTCCGAACCCCTTGGTGATGTGGTTCCTCTGGTTTGAGGACACATGTGCTGGGATCCTCACCTTTCGATGATGTTGTCTCACTGGTGTGGGGACACTCCTGCCTGGTTCCCATCCCCTTGGTGATGTGGGCCCTCTGGTGAGAGTCTGATCCTGGCTGTGTTCCTCACCCTTCTGTGAGGTGGGCCCTCTGCTGTGAGGTCACTCCTGCCAGGCTGGCACACATCACCTTGGTGATGTTGGCCCTCTGGTGGCAGCTGGAGCCTGCTGGGAGCCGCCTCCTCTCGGTGATGAGTGCCCTCTAGCGTCAGGCCCTAACTTCTGAGCACCCCACGTTTCTGATGTGAGCCCAGTGATGCCAGGACACTCCTGTCATGTTCCCATCACCATGGGGATTTGGGCCTTCTGCTCTGAGGTCCCAATGTCTGGGTTGCTCACAGTTTCATGATGTGGGCTGTCTGGTGTTAGTTCACTCTGGCCTGGTTCCTCTAGCCTCTGTGCTCTGGGCCGCCTGCTGGGAGGTTCCAACTGCTGGATTCCTCACCTTTCTTATTTTTGGGCCCTCTGTTATGAGGCTCCTCCTGCCTGCCTCACTCCCAGCCCCTTGGTGATGGGTGTCCTATGGTTTGAAGCCACATGTTCTGGGTTCCTCACCTTTAGATGATGTGGCCCTACTCATGTGAGGACACTCCTGCCTGGTTCCAATCCATTTGGTGATGTGGGCCCTCTGGTGCGAGTCTGATCCTGACTGGGTTCGTCACACTTCTCTGAGGTGGGCCCTCTGCTGTGAGGTCATTCGTGCCTGGTTGGCACACATCGCCTTGGCGACATCAGCCCTCTGGTGGCAGTTGGAGCCTGCTGGGAGCCTCCTTCCCTTGGTGATGAGGGTCCTCTGGCGTCAGGCCTTAACTGCTGGTCGCTCAAAATTTTCTGATACGTTCTCAGTGGTGCGAGGACACTCCTACCAGAATTCCATCCCCATGGGGATGTGGGCCTCCTGCTCTGAGGTCCCAATGGCTGGGTTGCTCAGTTTCATGACATGGGCCCTCTTCTGTGAGTTCACTGTGGCCTGGATCCCATAGCCTCGGTGCTCTGGGCCGCCTGCTGGGAGGTTCCAACTGCTGGATTCCTCACTTTTTTATTCTATGTGCCCAGTGTTGTGAGGCTACTCCTGCCTGCCTCACTCCGAGGTCCTTGGTGATGTGGGTCCTCTGGTTTGAGGACACATGTGCTGAGTACCTCAGCTTTCGATGATGTGGCCCCACTGATGTGAAGACACTCCTGCCTGGTTCCCATCCCCTTGGTGATGTGGGCCCTCTGGTGAGAGTCTGATGTTGGCTGGGTTTCTCACCCTTCTGTGAGGTGGGACCTCTGCTGTGAGGTAACTCCTGCCTGGCATGCTCACGTTGCCTTGGCAATGTGAGCCCTCAGGTGGCAGTTGGAGCCTGCTGGGAATCTCCTCCCCTCAGTTATGAGAGCTCTGGATAAAACACATATGCCCTTTTTTGCCAAGTGCATTATTTTCCAAGTTCTGTCTCTTTTCCTATGCTTTAAGAGCTACTCCCGTGTACGTTCTGAAATCAGTTTCCAGCAATTCTGCCCCGCATTCAAGTCCTCTTCGCAGCCTTACTTCAGTATAATTTTGGATGATAGCTGTCATTTATAACTCCGCAGGTTTCTGAATTACAGTGCCCCTGAGCTCCTTTCTTCAACTCGCTTTCTTGTGAGCTGTCCGCAACACCGCAGGATTTCCTCAGGCCCTAATCTAGTTCCAGCATGGCACGCAGAGCCTTTGGTTCATTTGTCTTCCTGGTGAAAATGAGAGTTAAATTTGCCCGTCCAGACACCTACAGATAGTCTCCCATTGTTTCTCCTTATTCCTGTTCATCTTCCGAATAAATTGCAAACTGGGCCAAACAGGAGGTTAAAGGCACTGACTCTCCAAGTGGGGAGAGTGTTAGTAAAGCGTCTGGAATGTTGCACCCGAGTACCAGGGGACGAAAACTGAGACACATTTGAACACGTTTCCCGATCACACGGTGGATCATACTCTGGGTTCCACATGCATGTTTTAGCTGAAGGAAGAATCCCTTAAACCTGGAGAGTTGAGACCCATGGAATGGGTACCATGCAATATGACTTCAAAGGGTCTGCATTTGCTCACCGAACCTCACCAATCCTATCACTGCTGCGTTTATGCCACTGTACACACGCTTGATTCTCTTTCAGAGACATATAAATCCATAGGTTTTAAGATTCTTACTAGTCAGGTATATTCTTAGGCGTTTAATATGGGGTGTTGAGTCCACTTCGTTGAGCAAGGAGTAGCTCTTGTCTATTACATATTTGGCTTACGGAATGGTATCTGTGCTAATTTCAATCTCTGGTTTTATGCAGCACCCCAACTCACCTTTCCCCTTAAGCAAGCATAAGTTGGTTTTCTACATTTGAGACCCTGTTCTGTTTTGTAATTCAGTTCCTGTGTAGCCAAGTTTACATTCCGTGTATTAGTGATACCTTATGATGTTTCTTTTTCTGTGTGACTTATTTCACTTAGAATCATCGTACCTGAATCCACTCATTATGCTGCTACGGGCCTGATGACATAGATTTCATTGCTGAGTGATATTGCATTGTACGTAAGTACCACAACTTCTTTATCCATTTTTCGCTTTCTGTGATATTGAACTTGTACAGTAAACGAGGTTCTTGTAAACAGAGCCGTCCCAAACTTTGGGGTGGCTGTGTCTTTTTGATTTTAATTTCCCTAAGCTATAGGACCATAAGTGGAAGTGCCCTAGGCTCTGTTGCTTTGTTTTTTCGATGTTTCAGGAAACACCATACACTTCTCCAGAGTGGCTGCTGGCAATTTACATCCCACCCATCAGCATAACAAGGCTCCCAGTTCTCCATGGCCTGTCCTGCCTTTCTGGATTTTACACTTTTTTCAGATGACCCTTTTGACCAAGGGGCAGTGAGACTTCATTGTAGTGCAGATTTCCTTTGCAAGCTTGCTTGGTTGGCCAAAAAGGGCGTATGCGTTTTTTCCTGAATATATTCAGGAAAAAACGCATACGCCCTTTTTGGCCAAGTGCATCATTGTCGACGTTCTGAGTGTTTTCATATGTTTTCAGTGCAATTCCTGTCTACCTCCTGAAATCGGTTTCCTGCAGTTCTGCCTTGCTCTCAGTGCCTCTTCATAGCCTTACCTCAATATACTTTTGGAAAATAGTTGGCCTTTATAACGCTGCAGGTTTTTGAATTGCAGTGGCCCTTAGCTCCATTTTTCAGCTCTTATTTTTGTGATCTTGCCTCATATCCACAGGATTTCTTCAGGACCTATTCTTCTTCTGGGACGCCTTGCTCTGCCTTTGGTTAATTCTTCCTCCTGATGTGAAATTAGAGTGACATGTGCCCATTGAAACCGCTACAGCTATTTTCTCACTGGTTCCCCCTATTCCCATTCATCCTCCGCACTAACTGCAGACTGTGCGATACCGGAACTTAAAGGCATTGACTCTCCATGTGGAGATGTTGTTAGTAAAGTGGCTGGAATGTTGATCCGGAGCCCCAGGAGAGGAAAATGAGGTGCATTTTAGAAACCTTTCCCGATCATATGGTATACCATCTGCTGGATTTCCCATGCATGGTTTAGCTGTAGGAAGATTCCCTTCAACTTGGAGTGTTGGGACCCTTGGAATAAGTAGCATGAAGTATTGCATTAAACTTTCGGCAGTTGCTCACCAAAGCTCTCCAATCCTTTCAGCCCCAAGTGTCCAGCCTTATGTCTTATCCAGCTGTGGGTTTATATGTGGTCATTCCAGGTTGCATCACAGCCCCTGAGCGAATTTTGTAAGAATTTTTCTCTCTTTCATTGTTTCTGCGTTTTGGTTTTAAAATTTATTTCTATAATGGGGTTTAGCTCATTTTCACTGCTGTGTTTGTGCCGCTCTGCGCACACTTGATTCCCTTATGGAGATATATCAATACATGGGTTTTAAGATTCTTATTACTCAGATATATTTCTCTGCGGTGTATAGGGTGTGTTGAGGCCAGTTCATTGAGCGAGGTGTAGATCTTGTCTGATACCTATTTGGTTTATTGAACGGTATCTGTGCTAATTTCAAACTCTGGTTTTATGCATCACCCCACCTCTCCTTTCCCCTTAAGCTGACATAAGTGTGTTTTCTAAATGTGAGACACTGTTCTGTTTTGTAATTCATTTTTTGTGCAGCCATATTTATCCTCCCTCTATAAGTGATATCTTATGATATGTTTCTTTTTCTGTTTGACTTATTTCAAGTAGTATTATCGGACCTCAATCCACTCTTTATCCTTCTACTAGCCTTATTACATTGATTTCATGGTGAAGAGATATTCCATTGTACATAAGTACCACATTTTCTTTATCCATTGTTCTCTTTCCTGGGATATTTAAGGTGTACTGAAGTTGAGGTTCTTGTAAACAGAGTAGCCCTAAACTGTGGTGTGCTTGTGTCTTGTTGATTTTTAGACTTCCCTAGATATACTCCCGTGATTGGAAGTGCCCTATGCTCTGTCGCTCTGTTTTTTAGATGATTTAGGAACCACCATACACTTCTCCAGAGTGGCTCTCGGCAGTTCACACACTGTCCATCAGCGTATAAAGGCTCCCTGTTCTCCATGGCCTGTCCTGCATTTCTGGTTTTTACAATTTTTTCGGATGGCCCTTTTGACCGGTGGGAAATGAGACTTCTTTGTTGTGCACATTTGCATTGCTTGCTTGCTTGCTTGCCCATAAAGTGCGTATGCGTTTTTTCCTGGATATATTCAGGAAAAAACGCATACTCCCTTTTGGGCCAACTGCATCATTGTCGAAATTCTGCCGCTTTTCATGTGCTTTAAAGGCGAGTCCAATCTATCTCTTGAAATCTGTTTCTTGCAATTCTGTCTTGCATTCAGATCCTCTTCTTTGCCTTACCTCAACATATTTTTGGACGTTAGTTTTCATTTATAACTCTGCAGGTTTGTGAATTGCAGTGACCCTGAGCTCCATTTTTTAAGTTGCTCTTTTGTGAGCTGGCCTCAAAACTGCAGGATTGCTTCAGGCCCTATTTTGGCTCCGGCGAGGCGGGCTGAGCCTTTTTTTAATTCTTATTCTTAATGGGAAATTAGAGTGACATGTGCCCGTCCAAACCCCTACAACTATTCTCTCATTGTTTCCCCCTGTTCCCGTTCATCCTCCTCACAATTTGCAAAATGTGTGAAACAGAAGTTTAAATGTGCTGATTCTCTAAGTGGGGAGATTCTAAGTAACGTGGCTGGAATGATGAACAGGAGCACCAGGAGAGGATAAATGAGGTGCATTTTAGACACATCTCCCGATCACATGGTGTACAGTCCTCTGGGTTTTCCATGCATGTTTTAGCTGTAGGAAGATTCCTTGAACCTGCAGATTTGGGACCCATTGAATGGGTACCAGGTAGTATTACTTTAAAGGGTGTGCATTTCCTCACCCAACCTCACATTTCTCTTAGCGCGAACAGTTTCCAGCCTTATGTCTCATCCTGCTGTGGGTCTAGATGTGTTCAATCCATGTTGCATCACCGTCCCTGAGGAAAAGTTGTAAGAGGTTTTCTCTGTCTCTCTGTCGTTTATTTTTTTCAATTTATTACTATATTGGTTACAGCTGATTTTCAAAGCTCTGTTTCTTGCTGCTGTACATCCACTTGATTCACGTACAGAGAGACATCAATAAATTCTTTTTCAGATTCTTACCAGTCATAGATATTCTTTTCCGGTGACTTGAGTGTGCTGAGTGCAGTTCTTTTAGCTACCGTGTAGGCCTTGTTGATTATCAGTTTGGTATTTGGAATGGTATCTTTGCTAATCTCAACCTCCTGGATGATGCCTCACCCCTCCCCACCTTTCCCGTTTAGCAGCCTTACGCGTGTTTTCTACATATTTGACTATGTTTTTGTTTTGTAATTTATTTCATGTGTAGCCATTTTGGATTCCACCTTTAAGTGATATCTTATGATATGTGTCTTTTTCTTTTTGAATTATGTCACTTAGAATGATCATACGTAACTCCTCCGGAGTTGTTACAACTGGCCATATTTCATTGATTTCCAGGCTGAGTAATATTCCACTCTACATAAGTACCACATCTCTATCCATTTTTTCCCTCCAGAGACATTTAAGTTATATCCTAGTCGAGGATCTTTTAAACAGAGAGGCAGTAAACATTGGGGTGCCTGTGTCCTCTCGATTTTTGTTTTTCCCAAGATATACGCCCATGAGTGCAAGTGCCCTATGCTCTGTAGCTCATTTTTTAGATGCTTTAGTAAACACAATACACTTCTCCAGAATGGCCGTTGGCAATATACATTTCCACTATAAGCCTCACAGGGCTCCCTCTTCTCCTTGCCCTGTCCTGCATTTCTGGCGTTTACACTTTATGAGGATGGCTCTTCTGACTGATGCGAAGTGATATCTTTTGTAGTATTGATTTCCAGTGCCCACCTGTTTGGTTGGCTAAAAAAGTGTATGCCCTTTTCTTGAATATATACAGAAAAAAACGCATACAGCCTTTTTGGCCAACTGCAATGTCGGAAATGTTCAGCCCCTTTTCTTGTGCTTAATGGCGAGTCCTTTCTACCTCCTCAAATCCCTTTCCTGCCATTCTCCGTTGCTTGCCAATCCTTTTCTTTGACTTTCCTCAAGACATTTTTCAGTGATAGATATTTTCAACTCTGCAGTTTCGTGAATTTTACTGCCCCTGAGTTCCATTGTTCAACTTGTGTTTATGGGAACTGGCCACAAAGCAGTGGGATTTCCTCAAGCCCTATACTGTTTCCATGGGCAACCCTAGCCTTTGGTCAATTCATCTTCCTGATTGGAAATTAGAGTGACATGTGCCTGTCTGAACACCTAGGACTTGTCTCTCATTGTTCCTCATCCTTCCGCTTCATCCTCTGGACAAATTCCAAACTGTACGCAACAGATGTTGACAGTGTTGACATCTCCAAGTGGGGAGACTGTTAGTAAAGACGCTGGAGGGGTGAACCCGAGCACCAGGAGATGAGGAGATGAGATGCCTTTTCCAAACTCTTCCCGATCAGACGGTATACCATCCTCTGGATGTGACAGACATGTTTTAGCAGTAGGAAGAGTCCCATTCATGTAAGGAGAACACCAGGGCTTTTTCAAAATCAGTGTCTCCCCGAAACCCAAACTGGGGAGTTTTTTAAGCTACGGCTACACATATGTTCATTAAGGGCCTTGGGAAGTAGGCAGAGTCCAAACTTTAGATGACTGAAGTCTTCAGGGTCAGAAGCACTCACCACCGGCTTCCCTTAGGTTACACTTTAACTGTCATTGATAGATGATGTCAATAAAAATATCTGTTCTTTTTCCGATTATTTCCCCTTATAGGTTATTGCACAATATTGAGTGTAGTTCCCTGTGCTATACAGTAGTTCCTTGTTGATGATCTATTTTATACATAGCAGTGTGTATGTGTTAATTCCAAACTGTTAATTTATCCCTCCTCCCACCTTTCCCCTTTGGTAATAATAAATTATAAGATTTTATACTTCTCAGAAATGGGGGAGCTGAAAGAGAGGTATCATTTTCAATGGAAAAGCATTTAAAACAAGATTGAAGCTTTAACCAAGATTATTAGATGTACATCCTTGGAAAGAAATCACTTCATTTCTCTAATATTGACCTGACAAATAAGACAAACCTTTTCACTGAACTTGCTTATAATAAAGTGATGGAAATATCAAATGGAAGTGTTAGAAACATCTTATTTTACCCGAGCCTTATAAACTGTTCTATGTTAACTACAGTTTGGCTCACACATCTGTTCATTGAAGTTACAATAGTCTCAATTTCTGTTACTGATCCTCCAGAGTGGACCCCAACAAGGGTCCCCCTGCCCAGTGTCATTGGGGCCAACAGATCGAGACTGAGTTTTGTTCCCAAGCAAAGGAAACTTTATATTTTCATCAGAGAATGGAGAGGTGAGAGCATGCACTACCCCGTGGGCTGTGGGCTGGGCTGCTGTGTAGAGATACTGTCAGAGTCAGTGAGAGGGAGGGGGTGGAGCTCTCAAGGGCCGGGTTGGCTGCAGCTCAGGCTCTATATCTCGGAGTCTGCACTGGGCCCCAGGAGCTGAGGTGTCGACCCAGCCATTCTGCACCAGGAAATCTGGTCTGAAGTGCCGGGTGTGGAACCTCTGCATGCGGGACCCTAGGAGCACGTGAAATTAGACAAAGCACAAAGGATAAAAAAGGTCAGACTTGACTTTATTGCCCACATTCTATTTTTATCTCCCAGGGATTTTTAATGGGCTTTGCTGGGGACAAACCCCTCCTCTGCCTTTTGTCCCGTTCCTCATTCTTGGAGTGCTGAGGGTGCAGACCCTTCTTCTGTAACTGCTGAGTGCTGAGTTGGGAGCCCTCATACCAGGGGACGAGGGTCAGAACTTCTCCCCAGCAGCCTCCAAGTGACGTTGATTGGCCCCAGGACCCCTGCCTCCCTGCTCGTCCGCCTGAGCACCAGCATTGGAAGTGTTATAGATTCTAATGACCTTTAAGGGTCCAGGAAAGAGATGTGCAGAGACGCTGTGGGGGCCGGTTTCACCCCGCCCCACATTTGTTCGGCCACCTTAGGCTGACCGTTTCTGCCAGCCTAGATGCTCTGACCAGTAGTCTGCTCTTTCTTCAATTAGGCCCCTGAATTAACGTAAAAACAGCACCAGGTGTCAGAGCCCTGCCCGCTCAACTCCCAGACAGTCCAGGGTCAGTGGTGATCGAGGACCATGATGGCCACTGAGTCAACAGCCTTTTGAAGTAAACAGGAGTCCAGCCGGTCTTATTGGCCACCATCATCACGGTGTCTGTAGGCTTTTCTATGGTGACAGTGTGATATACGGTTCCCCCGCCAAGATTATTAGCTCCCCTCCGGGTGCAGGAAGTCCTGCAAGCAGTAGTCTACTCCTTCGGGACACACTATTGTTGTTTTATGAGAGAAACTCCAGGTCAAGTGATGTTCACATGAGTCGTCATGGTGCCCTGTTGCCCCCGGTTATCTCTCTGGATGTTGGAGTTGGAGGGCCTCCTCACTCGAGGTCGGTGTGCCCACGGAGCGAACCCTGCAACTTCAGGGCATGGTTGGTGATTAGGATCACCACGTGGGGTCCTTTTCCCTTAGGAGGGAGGTGGCCTTTTGGGCTGCTGATTTCCAGGTTTTTAGATACCGCCAGTATCTTGGCCAGATGTGGCAGTGGGCCAAGCCCCTTGGTGACTGTAGTTTATCCTACCTGGATGGCATTCTTGCGTTGTTCCATTTCAAGTGGTCCCAGTTTTTGCACTAATTCTCCAATGGCGATTCACCTTTCACCGGGAATGGAAAGGTCAAAGGGTTTAGCTCAATTAGGGAGTTCCAGGGCAAGGGTCTGAATTGACTGCTCTTTCCATTCTTGAAAGGCCACTTCTGGATTCTGTTCAAAAGGATCATCATCTTTTCCTTTCAGTGTTTCATATAGAGGCCCAGCTAGTAGACTGTAGTTAGGGATCCAGAAGCAGCAAACCCTGGCCTCCCCAGGAACCCCTAAGCTGTCTTCTAGTTTTAGAAAGGGGTAAGGCTGCAAATGGTTTCTTCCCTTTCCTGGGATGGGCTTCTCTGACCTTGTGTGAGAATGAAGCCCAGGCAGGTCACCGCAGTCTGTGATATTTGAGCTTTTTCTTGGACAACTTCTATCCTTTATTGGCTTGGTAGTTCAGAGGCCTCCTTAGTAGGGCTGGCGATCAGAATGTCGTCTGCATATTGAAGGAGGGTTTCCTTTTCCAGAGGTAGAACTTTTCGGTCGTTAGCTAAGCTTTCCCCAAAGATGGTGTGGGAATTTTTGAACCCTTGGGGCAAGACGGCCCGGAAGTATTGTTTTAGTTGTATGTTGAGTCCTGCCACTCACAAGCCAAAATTTCTTGTGACTCTGGGACAAATGGAATACAAAAGAAGGCATCATTGAAGACTAATACAGAATACCATGTCCTGGTGGTTGGTAGAATGACCAGCAGGGTGTAGGAATCAGGAGTAACTGGAGGTATATCCTCGGTGGCTTCACTGACTGTCCTGACATCCTTTACCAGGTCCCCAGCAGCCCATGGGGCTCTCGTGGTCAGGCCAATCCCAGGATATGAAGCTCTCCTGGGCAGGTACCCCACCCCCAACCCAGCCCACGGGGCTCTCATGGTCAGGCCCCTCCCAGGATACAGAGCTACCCTTGCAGGTACCGTGGCAGGGCTGGGCACACAGGAACCGTGCACATAGCCTTCATTGAAGAGCACCCCCAGCTCACCTGTCGCTCAGAGCTGACACAGAGCACCTCAGAGCAGGACTTGAACTAACAAACAGCAGCTCCGACAGGTCTGTGACCCTGGGCATCACTCTGTGTGGCCTCCCTCCACCTGGTCTTCCAGAGACTTCCACTGCACCCAGGGCACCAGGCCTCTGTCTCCAACCACCACCCACCCCTCCTCTCCCTGACTCCTGGGTTCGTCTCATTAGGAGAGGGTTTTCTTGAAGTTGTCTCCCACTCATGGGCCAGATAAAATGATTAGAAAACAAGCCAAAGCTGCAGCCCCTTGTCTATCCTGACTCTCAGGAGCCCACACCTGTTCCTTGGACCTGGCCCGTTCAGCAAGTTCCATTTTCTGCAACTGTGAGCCCCTGAGGGGTGATGATTGGCTACCTGGGCAGCCTTACCATGCCGGCCAGCCCTCCCCAGGTGTGCCTGGGTTGAGATCAATATAAATACCACTCCAGGCAGCAAAAGCCCCTGCAGCTGTGCCTGACGCCATTTTCTCTGCCCTGTCAGCAGTCTCGGGGCTGGGCTGGTGGGAGGGAGTGAGAGGCCACGGCTTTGTGGGTGGCCCAGTGTGAGTGGGGCTCTGCTGGACTTTCTGCAGCAGTTGCCAGGCTGCCACCTGCTAAAGAAGAGGATGTGTCACCCATACCTGCTGCTGGAATTTCTCCCTGGGCAGAGGTGAGGAAGGAAAAAAGCAGTGGGGGCAGGGACAGGACGGGTATCTCAGGCAGGGAAATGGAAATCTTCCAGAAGAGCACCCAGGGCCAGGACCATCCTGGCTGGCCTGCAGGCACCAAGTCAGCTGGCATGCTGTCACTCGTGTGGCTCCATGGCCCTTCCTCTAGGCTTTCAAGTCCTTGTATATATTCAGGTGTTTTACCTGGGAAGGGTGGGAACAGTTCAGCAGCAACTGGCCTGGGGCTCAGCTCACGTTTACTCACAGATGCCTCGGCACGGTGCCCCAGCTTTGCAATGAGGACGCTTGTTGTGTGGGGGCTGCTGGCTGAATGGGAGACGATTCCCCACCACTGGCCAACTTCAGAATTGTTTACAACTGGAGCAAGTGCCCTGATACGGTTTTCCTCTGAGTAACTGGTGGGTTCTGTTTTTTTTTTCTCTTTTTCGTTTTTGGTTCAAGGTAGATTTTATTCCTCTTTTTTGTATTTACAGATATAAGCATGGAAATAATTTATTCATATAAATACATGTATGTGAAGGGAATAATTGTTTTTTCTGTTTTATTTTTTAAATTTTATTTCTTTTTAATTTTGAATTTTATTTTATATTTTTATACAGCAGGTTCTCATTGGTTATCTATTTTATACATATAAATGTTTACATGCCAATCCCAATCTCTCAACTCCTCCCACCACCACCCCTCCAAGAGCTTTCCCCCCTTGTTGTCCATACGATTGTTGTCTACATCTGTTGCTCTATTTATGCCTTGCAAAACGGTTAATCTGTACAGTTTTTCTAGGTTCCACATATATGCATGAATATACAAGATTTGTTTTTCTCTTTCTGACTTACTTCACTCTGTATGACAGTCTCTAGATCCATCGACGTCTCTACAAATGACCCAATTTCATTCCTTTCATGGCTTAGTAATATTCCATTTTATATATGTACCACAGCTTTATGCATTCGTCTGTCTGTGGGCATTTAGGTTGCTTCCATTACCTCGATATTGTAAATAGTGATGCAATGAACATTGCGGTGAATGTCTCTTTTTGATTTATGGTTTTGTCTGAGTATATGTCCAGTCCTGGGATTGCTGTATCATATGGTAATTCTATTATTAGTTTCTTAAGAAACTCCATATTGTTCTCCATAGTGACTGTATCAATTTATATTCCCAACAATAGTGGAAGAGGCTTCCTTTTCTCCACACCCTTTCCAGCATTTGTTGTTTGTAGATTTTCAGATGATGCCCATTCTAACAGGTGTGAGGTGATACCTCATTGTTGAGTCCATTTCGTTGAGCAAGGGGTAGGTCTTGTCTATTACATATTTGGCTTATGGAACGGTATCTGTGCTAATTTCAAACTCTGGTTTTATGCAGCACCCCAACTCACCTTTCCCCTTAAGCAAGCATAAGTTGGTTTTCTAAACTTGAGACCCTGTTCTGTTTTGTAATTCAGTTCATGTGTAGCCAAGTTTACATTCCGTGCATTAGTGATACCTTATGATGTTTCTTTTTCTGTGTGACTTATTTCACTTAGAATCATCATGCCTCAATCCACTCATTATGCTGGTACAGGCCTGGTGACACAGATTTCATTGCTGAGTGGTATTCTGTTGTACGTAAGTACCGCAACTTCTTTATCAATTATTTGTTCTCTGGGATATTTAACTTGTACTGTAGAAGAGGCTCCTGTAAACAGAGCCGTTGTAAATTTTGGGGTGGCTGTGTCTTTTTGATTTTAATTTCCCTAAGCTATAGGACCATAAGTGGAAATGCCCTAGACTCTGTTGCTTTGTTTTTCAGATGTATCAGGAAACACCATACACTTCTCCAGAGTGGCTGTTGGCAATGTACATCCCGCCCATCAGCATAACAAGGCTCCTTTTTCCCCATGGCCTGTCTTGCCTTTCTGGATTTTACACTTTTCTCAGATGGCCCTTTAGACCGGGGGGAAGTGACACTTCATAGTAGTTCGGATTTCCATTGCAAGCTTGCTTGGTTTGCCAAAAAGGGCGTATGTGTTTGTTCCTGAATATATTCAGGAACAAACTCATACGCCCTTTGTTGCCAAGTGCATCATTGTCGATGTTCTGCCTCTTTTCCTATGCTTTAAATGCAATTCCAGTCTACCTCCTGAAATCGGTTTCCTGCAATTCTGCCCCGCTTTCAAGTCCTCTTCGCAGCCTTACTTCAATATATTTTTGGACGTTATCTGTCATTTATAACTCTGCAGGTTTGTGAATTACAGGGCCCCTGAGCTCCTTTCTTCAACTCGCTTTCTTGTGAGCTGGCCGCAAACCCGCAAGACTGCTTCAGGCCCTAATCTGCTTCTGGCAGGGCACGCTGAGCCTTTGGTTAATTCCTCTTCCTGGTGGGAAATGAGTGTTAAATATGCCCGTCCAGACACCTACCTCACTCTCAACCCCTTGGTGATGTGGGTCCTCTGGTTTGTGGCCACTTTTGCTGGGTTCCTCACCTTTCGATGATGTGGCCCCACTAGTGTGAGGACACTCCTGCTTGGTTCTCATCCACGTGGTTATGTGGACCCCCTGGTGAGAGTCTGTTCCTGGCTTTGTTCCTCACCCACCTGTGAGGGAGACCCTCTGCTGATAGGTCACTCCTGCATGGCTGGCACACATTGCCTTGGTGAAGTCAGCCGTGTCGTGGCAGTTGGAGCGTGCTGGGAATCTCTTCCCCCCGGTGATGAGGACCCTCTTGCGTCAGGTCCTAACTGCTGGGCTCACCAACTTTTCTTAGTGAGCCCAGTGATGCTTTGGCACTCCTCTTAGGATCCCATCTCCATGGGGATGTGGGCCTTCTGCTCTGAGGTCCCAACGGCTGGGTTGTTCACATTTTCATGATGTGGGCTCTCTGGTGTTAGTTCACAGAAGCCTGGATCCCATAGCCTCTGTGCTCTTGGCTGCCTGCTGGGAGGTTCCAACTGCTGGATTCCTCACTTTTTTAATTTTTTGGGCCCTCTGTTGTGAGGATCCTCCTGCCTGCCTCACTCCCAGCCCCTTCGTGATGTGTGTCGTCTGGTTTGAGGCCACATGTGCTGGGTTCCTCACCTTTCGATGATGTGGGACCAATGGTCTTAGGAGACTCCTGCCTGGTTCACATCCCCTTGGTGATGTGGGCCCTCTGTTGAGAGTCTGATCCTGGCTGGGTTCCTCACCCATCTGTGAGGTAGGCCGTCTGATGTGAGGTCACTCTTGCCTGGCTTGCTCACCTCGCCTTGTGGACATGAGCCCTCTGGTGGCACTTGGAGCCTGCTGGGAGCCTCCTCTCCTCGGTGATGAGGGCCCTCTGGCATCAGGCCCTGACTGCTGGGCTCCCCACATTTTGTGATGTGCGCCCAGTGGTGCGAGGACACTCCAGCCAGGTTCACATCCCCATTGGGGTGTGGGCCTTCTGCTCTGAGGTCCCAAAGCCTGGGTTGCTCACAGTTTCATGATGTGGGCTCTCTGGTATTAGTTCACTCCTGCCTGCATCCCATAGCTTCTGTGCTCTGGGCCGCCTGCTGGGAGGTTCCAACTGCTGGATTCCTCACCTTTCTTATTCTTTGGGCCCTCTGTTTTTAGGCTACTCCTGCCTGCCTCACTCCCATTCCCTTTGTGGTATGTGTCCTCTGATTTGAGGCCACATGTGCTGGGTTCCGCACCTTTCGATGATGTGACCCCACTGGAGGGAAGACAGTCCTGACTGGTTCCCATCCCCTTGCTGATGTGGGCCCTCAGGTGAGAGTCTGATCCTGGCTGGGTTCCTCACCCTTCTGTGAGGTGGGCCCTCTGCTGTGAGGTCAATCATGCCTGTCTGGCACACGTCACCTTGGCGACGTGGGCCCTCTGGTGGCAGTTGGAGTGTGCTGGGATCCTCCTCCCCTCGGTGATGAGGGCCCCCTTGCCTTAGGCCATAACTGCTGGGCTCCCCACATTTTCTGATGTGCGCCAAGTGAGTGAGGAGACTCTTGCCAGGTTCCCATCCCCATGGCGATATGGGCCTTCTGCTCTGAGGTCAAAACGGCTGGCTTGCTCACAGTACCATGATGTGGGCCCTCTGCTGTGAGTTCACTCCGGCAAGGATCCCTTATCATCGGTGCTCTGAGCCGCCTGCTGGGAGGTTCCAACTGCTGGATTCCTCAACTTTTTTATTCTATGTGCCCTCTGTTGTGAGGCTCCTCCTGCCTGCCTCACTGCCAGCCCCTTGGTGATGACTGTCCTATGGCTTGAGGCCACATGTGCTGCGTTCCTCACCTTTCGATGATGTGACCCCACTCGTGTGAGGACACTCCTGCCTGGTTCCCATCCCCTTGGTGAGGTGGGCCCTCTGGCGAGAGTCTAATCCTGGCTGGGTTCCTCAACGTTCTGTGAGGTAGGCCCTCTGCTGTGAGGTCACTCCTGCCTGGCTGGCACACGTCACCTTGGAGACGTGAGCCCTCTGGTGGCAGTTGGAGCGTGCAGGGCGCCTCCTCCTCTCGGTAATGACGGCCCTCTGGCGTCAGGCCCTAAATGGTGGGCTCCCCACATTTTCTGATGTGCGCCCAGTGGTGCGAGGACACTCCAGCCAGGTTCCCATTCCCATGGGGATGTGGTCCTTCTGCGCTGAGATCTCAACTCCTGGGTTGCTCACAGTTTTGTGATGTGGGCCCTCTGCTGTGAGTTCACTGTGGCCTGGATCCCATAGCCTCGGTGTTCTGGGCCGCCTGCTGGAAGGTCTAAATGCTGGAATCCTCACGTTTTTTATATTATGTACCCTGTGTTGTGAGGCTACTCCTGCCTGCCTCACTCCAAGGCCCTTGGTGATGTGGGTCCTCTGGTTTGAGGACACATGTGCTGGGTTCCTCACCTTAAGATGATGAGGCCCCACTGGTGTGAGGATAATCCTGACTGGGTCCCATCCCCTTTGTGATGTGGGCCCTCTGGTGAGAGTCTGATCCTGGCTGGGTTCCTCACCCATCTGTGAGGTGGGCCCTCTACTATCAGGTAACTCTTGCCTGGCTTGCTCACCTCGCCTTGTTGACATGAGCCCTCTGGTGGCAATTGGACCCTGCTGGGAGCCTCCTCAGCTCTGTGATGAGGGCCCCCTGACGTCAGGCCCTAACTGCTGGGCTCCCCAACTTTTCTTAGTGAGCCCAGTGTTGCTCAAGCACTCCTCTTAGGTTCCCATCCCCATGGGGATGTGGGCCTTCTGCTCTGAGGTTCCAACGGCTGGGTTGATCACAATTTCATGATGTGGGCTCTCTGGTGTTAGTTCACTGTGGCCTGGATCCCATAGCCTCTGTGGTCTTGGCTGCCTGCTGGGAGGTTCCAACTGCTCGATTCCTCAACTTTTGTATTCTATGGGTCCTGTGTTGTGATGCTCCTCCTGCCTGCCTCACACGCAACCCCTTCGTGATGTGGGTCTTCTGGTTTGAGGCCACATGTGCTGGGTTAGGCAACTTTCAATGATGTGGCCCCACTGGTGTGAGGACACTCCTGCCTGGTTCCCATCCCCTTGGTGATGTGGGCCTTCTGGTGACAGTCTTATCCTGGCTGGGTTCCTCACTCTTCTGTGAGGTAGGCCCTCTGCTGTGAGGTCAATCCTGCCTGACTTGCACACATCACCTTGGCGACGTGGGCCCTCTGTTGGCACATGGAACCTGCTGGGAGCCTCCTGCCCTCGGTGATGACGGCCCTCTAGCATCAGGTTCTAACTGCTGGGCTCCCCACGTTTTCTGATGTGAGCCCAGTGATGCCAGGACACTCCTGTCAGGTTCCCATCCCCATGGGGATGTGGGCTTTCTGCTCTGAGGTCCCAATGCCTGGGTTGCTCACAGTTTCATGATGTGGGCTCTCTGGTGTTAGTTAACTCCTGCCTGCATCCCATAGCTTCTGTGCTCTCGGCCGCCTGCTGGGAGGTTCCAAATGCTGGATTCCTCACTTTTTTTATTCTTTGGGCCCTCTGTTTTTAGGCTACTCCTACCTGCCTCACTCCCATCCCCTTTGTGATGTATGTCCTCTGATATGAGGCCACATGTGCTGGGTTCCTCACCTTTCGATGATGTGGCCCCACTGGTGGGAGGACAGTCCTGACTGGTTCCCATCCCCTTGGTGTTGTGGGCCCTCTGGTGAGAGTCTCATCCTGCCTCGGTTCCTCACCCTTCTGTGAGATAGGCCCTCTGCTGTGAGGTCACTACTGCCTGGCTGGTGCATGCCACCTTGTAGACGTGGGCCCTCTGTTGGCAGTTGGAACCTGCTGGGAGTCTCCTCCCCTCAGTTATGAGGGCCCCCTGGCATCAGGCCCTAACTGCTGGGCTCCTAACATTTTCTGATATGTGCTAAATGGTGCAAAGCCACTCCTGCCAGGTTCCCATCCCAATGGGGATGTGGGCCTTCTGTTCTGAGGTCCCAACAGCTGGGCTGCTCACAGGTTCATGATGTGGGCCCTCTGCTGTGAGTTCACTGCGGCCTGGATCCCATAGCCTCGGTGCTCTGGGCCACTTGCTGGGAGGTTCCAACTGCTGGATTCCTCAACTTTTATATTCTATGGACCCTGTGTTGTGAGGCCAGTCCTGCCAGCCTCATTCCGAACCCCTTGGTGATGTGGTTCCTCTGGTTTGAGGACACATGTGCTGGGATCCTCACCTTTCGATGATGTTGTCTCACTGGTGTGGGGACACTCCTGCCTGGTTCCCATCCCCTTGGTGATGTGGGCCCTCTGGTGAGAGTCTGATCCTGGCTGTGTTCCTCACCCTTCTGTGAGGTGGGCCCTCTGCTGTGAGGTCACTCCTGCCAGGCTGGCACACATCACCTTGGTGATGTTGGCCCTCTGGTGGCAGCTGGAGCCTGCTGGGAGCCGCCTCCTCTCGGTGATGAGTGCCCTCTAGCGTCAGGCCCTAACTTCTGAGCACCCCACGTTTTCTGATGTGAGCCCAGTGATGCCAGGACACTCCTGTCATGTTCCCATCACCATGGGGATTTGGGCCTTCTGCTCTGAGGTCCCAATGTCTGGGTTGCTCACAGTTTCATGATGTGGGCTGTCTGGTGTTAGTTCACTCTGGCCTGGTTCCTCTAGCCTCTGTGCTCTGGGCCGCCTGCTGGGAGGTTCCAACTGCTGGATTCCTCACCTTTCTTATTTTTGGGCCCTCTGTTATGAGGCTCCTCCTGCCTGCCTCACTCCCAGCCCCTTGGTGATGGGTGTCCTATGGTTTGAAGCCACATGTTCTGGGTTCCTCACCTTTAGATGATGTGGCCCTACTCATGTGAGGACACTCCTGCCTGGTTCCAATCCATTTGGTGATGTGGGCCCTCTGGTGCGAGTCTGATCCTGACTGGGTTCATCACACTTCTCTGAGGTGGGCCCTCTGCTGTGAGGTCATTCGTGCCTGGTTGGCACACATCGCCTTGGCGACGTCAGCCCTCTGGTGGCAGTTGGAGCCTGCTGGGAGCCTCCTTCCCTTGGTGATGAGGGTCCTCTGGCGTCAGGCCCTAACTGCTGGTCGCTCAAAATTTTCTGATACGTTCTCAGTGGTGCGAGGACACTCCTACCAGAATTCCATCCCCATGGGGATGTGGGCCTCCTGCTCTGAGGTCCCAATGGCTGGGTTGCTCAGTTTCATGACATGGGCCCTCTTCTGTGAGTTCACTGTGGCCTGGATCCCATAGCCTCGGTGCTCTGGGCCGCCTGCTGGGAGGTTCCAACTGCTGGATTCCTCACTTTTTTATTCTATGTGCCCAGTGTTGTGAGGCTACTCCTGCCTGCCTCACTCCGAGGTCCTTGGTGATGTGGGTCCTCTGGTTTGAGGACACATGTGCTGAGTACCTCAGCTTTCGATGATGTGGCCCCACTGATGTGAAGACACTCCTGCCTGGTTCCCATCCCCTTGGTGATGTGGGCCCTCTGGTGAGAGTCTGATGTTGGCTGGGTTTCTCACCCTTCTGTGAGGTGGGACCTCTGCTGTGAGGTAACTCCTGCCTGGCATGCTCACGTTGCCTTGGCAATGTGAGCCCTCAGGTGGCAGTTGGAGCCTGCTGGGAATCTCCTCCCCTCAGTTATGAGAGCTCTGGATAAAACACATATGCCCTTTTTTGCCAAGTGCATTATTTTCCAAGTTCTGTCTCTTTTCCTATGCTTTAAGAGCTACTCCCGTGTACGTTCTGAAATCAGTTTCCAGCAATTCTGCCCCGCATTCAAGTCCTCTTCGCAGCCTTACTTCAGTATAATTTTGGATGATAGCTGTCATTTATAACTCCGCAGGTTTCTGAATTACAGTGCCCCTGAGCTCCTTTCTTCAACTCGCTTTCTTGTGAGCTGGCCGCAACACCGCAGGATCTCCTCAGGCCCTAATCTAGTTCCAGCATGGCACGCGGAGCCTTTGGTTCATTTGTCTTCCTGGTGAAAATGAGAGTTAAATTTGCCCGTCCAGACACCTACAGATAGTCTCCCATTGTTTCTCCTTATTCCTGTTCATCTTCCGAATAAATTGCAAACTGGGCCAAACAGGAGGTTAAAGGCACTGACTCTCCAAGTGGGGAGAGTGTTAGTAAAGCGTCTGGAATGTTGCACCCGAGTACCAGGGGACGAAAACTGAGACACATTTGAACACGTTTCCCGATGACACCGTGGATCATACTCTGGGTTCCACATGCATGTTTTAGCTGAAGGAAGAATCCCTTAAACCTGGAGAGTTGAGACCCATGGAATGGGTACCATGCAATATGACTTCAAAGGGTCTGCATTTGCTCACCGAACCTCACCAATCCTATCACTGCTGCGTTTATGCCACTGTACACACGCTTGATTCTCTTTTGGAGACATATAAATCCATAGGTTTTAAGATTCTTACTAGTCAGGTATATTCTTAGGCGTTTAATATGGGGTGTTGAGTCCACTTCGTTGAGCAAGGAGTAGCTCTTGTCTATTACATATTTGGCTTACGGAATGGTATCTGTGCTAATTTCAATCTCTGGTTTTATGCAGCACCCCAACTCACCTTTCCCCTTAAGCAAGCATAAGTTGGTTTTCTACATTTGACACCCTGTTCTGTTTTGTAATTCAGTTCCTGTGTAGCCAAGTTTACATTCCGTGTATTAGTGATACCTTATGATGTTTCTTTTTCTGTGTGACTTATTTCACTTAGAATCATCGTACCTGAATCCACTCATTATGCTGCTACGGGCCTGATGACATAGATTTCATTGCTGAGTGATATTGCATTGTACGTAAGTACCCCAACTTCTTTATCCATTTTTCGCTTTCTGTGATATTGAACTTGTACAGTAAACGAGGTTCTTGTAAACAGAGCCGGCCCAAACTTTGGGGTGGCTGTGTCTTTTTGATTTTAATTTCCCTAAGCTATAGGACCATAAGTGGAAGTGCCCTAGGCTCTGTTGCTTTGTTTTTTCGATGTTTCAGGAAACACCATACACTTCTCCAGAGTGGCTGCTGGCAATTTACATCCCACCCATCAGCATAACAAGGCTCCCAGTTCTCCATGGCCTGTCCTGCCTTTCTGGATTTTACACTTTTTTCGGATGGCCCTTTTGACCGGGGGGCAGTGAGACTTCATTGGAGTGCAGATTTCCTTTGCAAGCTTGCTTGGTTGGCCAAAAAGGGCGTATGCGTTTTTTCCTGAATATATTCAGGAAAAAACGCATACGCCCTTTTTGGCCAAGTGCATCATTGTCGACGTTCTGAGTGTTTTCATATGTTTTCAGTGCAATTCCTGTCTACCTCCTGAAATCGGTTTCCTGCAGTTCTGCCTTGCTCTCAGTGCCTCTTCATAGCCTTACCCCAATATACTTTTGGAAAATAGTTGGCCTTTATAACGCTGCAGGTTTTTGAATTGCAGTGGCCCTTAGCTCCATTTTTCAGCTCTTATTTTTGTGATCTTGCCTCATATCCACAGGATTTCTTCAGGACCTATTCTTCTTCTGGGACGCCTTGCTCTGCCTTTGGTTAATTCTTCCTCCTGATGTGAAATTAGAGTGACATGTGCCCATTGAAACCGCTACAGCTATTTTCTCACTGGTTCCCCCTATTCCCATTCATCCTCCGCACTAACTGCAGACTGTGCGATACCGGAACTTAAAGGCATTGACTCTCCATGTGGAGATGTTGTTAGTAAAGTGGCTGGAATGTTGATCCGGAGCCCCAGGAGAGGAAAATGAGGTGCATTTTAGAAACCTTTCCCGATCATATGGTATACCATCCGCTGGATTTCCCATGCATGGTTTAGCTGTAGGAAGATTCCCTTCAACTTGGAGTGTTGGGACCCTTGGAATAAGTAGCATGAAGTATTGCATTAAACTTTCGGCAGTTGCTCACCAAAGCTCTCCAATCCTTTCAGCCCCAAGTGTCCAGCCTTATGTCTTATCCAGCTGTGGGTTTATATGTGGTCATTCCAGGTTGCATCACAGCCCCTGAGCGAATTTTGTAAGAATTTTTCTCTCTTTCATTGTTTCTGCGTTTTGGTTTTAAAATTTATTTCTATAATGGGGTTTAGCTCATTTTCACTGCTGTGTTTGTGCCGCTCTGTGCACACTTGATTCCCTTATGGAGATATATCAATACATGGGTTTTAAGATTCTTATTACTCAGATATATTTCTCTGTGGTGTATAGGGTGTGTTGAGGCCAGTTCATTGAGCGAGGTGTAGATCTTGTCTGATACCTATTTGGTTTATTGAACGGTATCTGTGCTAATTTCAAACTCTGGTTTTATGCATCACCCCACCTCTCCTTTCCCCTTAAGCTGACATAAGTGTGTTTTCTAAATGTGAGACACTGTTCTGTTTTGTAATTAATTTTTTGTGCAGCCATATTTATCCTCCCTCTATAAGTGATATCTTATGATATGTTTCTTTTTCTGTTTGACTTATTTCAAGTAGTATTATCGGACCTCAATCCACTCTTTATCCTTCTACTAGCCTTATTACATTGATTTCATGGTGAAGAGATATTCCATTGTACATAAGTACCACATTTTCTTTATCCATTGTTCTCTTTCCTGGGATATTTAAGGTGTACTGAAGTTGAGGTTCTTGTAAACAGAGTAGCCCTAAACTGTGGTGTGCTTGTGTCTTGTTGATTTTTAGACTTCCCTAGATATACTCCCGTGATTGGAAGTGCCCTATGCTCTGTCGCTCTGTTTTTTAGATGATTTAGGAACCACCATACACTTCTCCAGAGTGGCTCTCGGCAGTTCACACACTGTCCATCAGCGTATAAAGGCTCCCTGTTCTCCATGGCCTGTCCTGCATTTCTGGTTTTTACAATTTTTTCGGATGGCCCTTTTGACCGGTGGGAAATGAGACTTCTTTGTTGTGCACATTTGCATTGCTTGCTTGCTTGGTTGCCCATAAAGTGCGTATGCGTTTTTTCCTGGATATATTCAGGAAAAAACGCATACTCCCTTTTGGGCCAACTGCATCATTGTCGAAATTCTGCCGCTTTTCATGTGCTTTAAAGGCGAGTCCAATCTATCTCTTGAAATCTGTTTCTTGCAATTCTGTCTTGCATTCAGATCCTCTTCTTTGCCTTACCTCAACATATTTTTGGACGTTAGTTTTCATTTATAACTCTGCAGGTTTGTGAATTGCAGTGACCCTGAGCTCCATTTTTTAAGTTGCTCTTTTGTGAGCTGGCCTCAAAACCGCAGGATTGCTTCAGGCCCTATTTTGGCTCCGGCGAGGCGGGCTGAGCCTTTTTTTAATTCTTATTCTTAATGGGAAATTAGAGTGACATGTGCCCGTCCAAACCCCTACAACTATTCTCTCATTGTTTCCCCCTGTTCCCGTTCATCCTCCTCACAATTTGCAAAATGTGTGAAACAGAAATTTAAATGTGCTGATTCTCTAAGTGGGGAGATTCTAAGTAACGTGGCTGGAATGATGAACAGGAGCACCAGGAGAGGATAAATGAGGTGCATTTTAGACACATCTCCCGATCACATGGTGTACAGTCCTCTGGGTTTTCCATGCATGTTTTAGCTGTAGGAAGATTCCTTGAACCTGCAGATTTGGGACCCATTGAATGGGTACCAGGTAGTATTACTTTAAAGGGTGTGCATTTCCTCACCCAACCTCACATTTCTCTTAGCGCGAACAGTTTCCAGCCTTATGTCTCATCCTGCTGTGGGTCTAGATGTGTTCAATCCATGTTGCATCACCGTCCCTGAGGAAAAGTTGTAAGAGGTTTTCTCTGTCTCTCTGTCGTTTATTTTTTTCAATTTATTACTATATTGGTTACAGCTGATTTTCAAAGCTCTGTTTCTTGCTGCTGTACATCCACTTGATTCACGTACAGAGAGACATCAATAAATTCTTTTTCAGATTCTTACCAGTCATAGATATTCTTTTCCGGTGACTTGAGTGTGCTGAGTGCAGTTCTTTTAGCTACCGTGTAGGCCTTGTTGATTATCAGTTTGGTATTTGGAATGGTATCTTTGCTAATCTCAACCTCCTGGATGATGCCTCACCCCTCCCCACCTTTCCCGTTTAGCAGCCTTACGCGTGTTTTCTACATATTTGACTATGTTTTTGTTTTGTAATTTATTTCATGTGTAGCCATTTTGGATTCCACCTTTAAGTGATATCTTATGATATGTGTCTTTTTCTTTTTGAATTATGTCACTTAGAATGATCATACGTAACTCCTCCGGAGTTGTTACAACTGGCCATATTTCATTGATTTCCAGGCTGAGTAATATTCCACTCTACATAAGTACCACATCTCTATCCATTTTTTCCCTCCAGAGACATTTAAGTTATATCCTAGTCGAGGATCTTTTAAACAGAGAGGCAGTAAACATTGGGGTGCCTGTGTCCTCTCGATTTTTGTTTTTCCCAAGATATACGCCCATGAGTGCAAGTGC